>NC_065514.1:34173763-34271008 GCF_006386435.1 Epinephelus moara
GCACAGCCTAGGAAACAGAAATACTGCAAAATAATAATAATAATAACGCGACTAAACATTATAACGTTATTTCGTCTCGTCTCGTTTTGGTCAACGAAAATGAAGAGACATTTTAGCAGAGGTTTTATTTTGTAAACCACATTTAGTCTTGTTTTAATTCGTCAACAATATTGCATTATATATTTAATTATAGTTATCGTCACATGACCACCATTTACGTTGCGTCTCGTCTCCTTTTCGTCACGTGATAAAGGTTCGTTGATGACGATATTTAGTCACACTTTTTGTTGACGAAAGCAACACTACCTGGAAGAAGATCAGTTCTGCACTCAGGATTTCAGGTAAATAGGCTATGATACACTGCTTGTTGAGGTTTCTTAGTAACCTCAGACGCAACCTACCACCGCGTTCTTGAAAGCTGGCACAGAAAAGGCAAGAAAGTAGCACCCAGCACCTGACTTTGCATTTCCAGCATGTGTACGGCCCCTAAAGCTTCTAATTACCTGAGCCCTTGTTTGAGCAGCAAGATGGCTAACGTTAGTTTCTGGGGCTCTCTTGTCTCTCTTGCATGCACAGACAGAGATATTTAATGTTAGTAACATTATGTTGTACATGACATCGTCAAGCCCAGAATTAACTTTATAGTGTCCAGTATGTCAGATTTTTCTCATCAGTCTCTTTCAATGCCTGGGGGTGAGACAGACTCATACATGCAGCTCAGGTGGAATTGTTACAGTGCGCAGTTTTGTTTTGTTTTGTTTTGTTAACATTACATTGGACATCACACTTATTTTTCATTCGAGGCATTCCACTTGCCTGAACACAGAGTTAACTTGCTGTGGGCAAGTGTAAATGTTGAGTCCTGTGACCGGAATAAAAGTGATTTGGTGGACACACAACACTACCAGGTAGAGTGCACTCAGTGCACTGTGGCCAGTTAAGTTGATACAGAGATAACGTGGTAATTTTTTCCCTCATCAACCAACTGATTGGTTGAAGAGTACGTAAAAATTTAGTTGACCAACATTCTGCCCTACAAAATACAAGTACCTCAAAATGTGCATGCAGTAATAGGCCCCCTTTAACTTTCAGCTGTGAAGCACTTAAAATGTATTTAACCCACATTTCACAATTTATTTTATGAATCACAACTTCCAGTTATTGTCCTTCTCGTGATTTTTTTAACAGAAGACAGTGCAACTAGAAGGTACCAAAGTCCCCCTGTGACAAACACATTGTATATGCATTACTCAGCATGTAGTGACTCTAGTAATTAGTCTGGAAATATAAAATGATCCCTATAATCAAGGTGATTTAAGGTTCCACTGGTTCAACCCCGTTCAGCTGTTACCACACACACACACACACACACACACACACACACACACACACACACACAAACACACACACACACACAGTGTAGTTAACACAGCGTGGTCTGTTATTGGCCACTTCACACAGACACATGCATCTGAAACAATGCCATGTGATGGTGACATGGTTAACACATATTTTACCATCACTGACACTGTAAAAGTCTGTTTTATGAAGGAGGCAGGTCATTCTTAACTTTATGAGCCAGTCAGAGTTCACAGGTAAAACAGGTCAGCGGTACTGGGCTGAGCTGGATTAAAGATGAGTTTTGATATTTTATGTATTTTAGCGGCTGCTATTCATCACAAAATAATCTTACCTTTGAGAAGGCCTTTCCTCCTTTAAGCTCCTGGAGAGATAGAGAGCAAAAGAGACTGTCAGAGTCAAATCTGTGTGTGTATGTTTCTATAGACACCATCTCTATAGATTCGTGTAGAACCAATATGGAACCTGGGACAGGTGCTGTGCAACAACACTCGCCGGGAGAAAATGGTGGCTATTGTACATTTCTGCAAACGTTTGGCCGTTTCATACGTATCATGTCAAAGATTCTTAAGTGGTGTTGTATATGAGCTGACTTTTCTCATCAGGAGGTAGAGGGAATGGTGGATGGCTTGACATCTAGGCAAAGCACCAGCCAAGATGCAGACCACTGCACGAAACTAACAAACAACAAAATCAGTTGTTTCTTAGCAACTCATTGTTGCTTTTCCACTGGGATAGTCCCACAAAAATTATTTTAGGCCAAAACGTGACCTTAACGATAACCAAGTGGTTTCTCTGCCCAACCCTAACTACACGTTAAACACAGCGTTGTTGAAACATATCTGCTCCATAATAATGTAAAAAAGTAAACTATCCATGGTTTGCAGAAATGTACAATGCCAACATTTTTTTGATACTTTGCATCAGTTGAATCATGTAGTTCAATCATTACTGCATTATTGGGTGGTTGGGGGGATTTAAATCATGTCCATGAGTAGCAATGAGAGGTGGCTGCTGGGAATTGTACTTTACCTTACGTACAGAGACCCGGCAGATGCAGGGGTCCAACACTCCAGTGATTGGATTAGCACTCATTTTACACACGAAAGAGAACTTCTTCCTCCATCGAACGCAGTTCTGCTGCACCTCCTCCCTACGCACACATACACACACAGACACACACACACACACACACACACACACACACAAATCTGGTTAGACTGTGGCCTAAAACAACAGGTATACAGGTGTAAGCAGATAGGTTGACAACACCTCTGGCACACTAAATTATGATAATAATTATAGCTGCTGCACAGCAATGGTCGGGGCGGGGCAATTTTAGGCAAAATTAGGCAATTCTGAGCAACACACACACTAAAACAAAGCATATCACAACATAGATGTTACATCATATAATTATGGTATGCCCTTCAAATTGTGGATGAGTGGCTGAAGTGATCAGACTCATAATATACAAAGGAAAGAAAAAACTCAAGAACAAGAAAGTAAGAATAACATTAACTGCTAGCAATTGTGAACAAACTGGCCTGATCTAGCTTAACGCTAAACATTATCCATGGTGACAAAGATGAAAACATTTTTTAAAATGTTAAAGTAGCTATTGGATAGACTCTTTATATTGACTGATAGCTAAGCCAAATAAACAGGGAAAAGAGACAAGGGATAACAGGGAAAAGTGTTGATAAAGAGTATTTGTCTCTCCGCGAAACTGCCTGGATCATAATTATTTTAACCTTAGTAGTCTGTAATCCACATAGCATGATGCCTGAACATAAGACTTTCAAATTAGAATGTCCGTTCTGCCTTAGCTGAAGCTTGAACTCACAACTTCTGAGACTGAGGTCTGTCTTCTATCTCACTGAGCTAATTGGCAAGTGACAGCTTCACAAATTGACTAAGCCAAGCATCAGGGTGCCAGACAGTAGCCATCCATGCCATGGAAAAGCAAATTTCAAAGTGAAAGTTCCAAAGCTGTAGCACATATGGTTGATTTGTTATGAATTTTCAAATTTAGAGGCTTGCTGTAGCACCACCATCAGGACTATTGTCTTGTGTTTCCAGTTGAGGACATCTGGCATGGGACTGGACCTTTATGAAAAGTTTGGGTAGATTTCTCATAATGGAAATGTTGCATGAGCTGAGGCTTGAACTCACAATCTTCAACACCAAGAACCATCCTCTATCTCACTGAGCTAATTGGCAAACAGAAATGTCACATGTAGCTTCACAAATTGACTAAGCCAGTCACCTGTGTGCAAGACAGCAGCTGTTAGTGTGTAAAGGCAGATTTCAAACGGCTGTTTATTAAGACAAAAATCCGAAAATACACATATTGCATCTAGACAGCATGGAGATGTTGGTAATTTGTTTTTAACAATGATTTATTGGCTCCATAAGTGAAAAACTGATGTTTAAAAATGCCATTTTTGCATTGACTCCAATTGTTTGCATGAGAGCGAAATTCAAAATGCTGTCAAAAATTCAGTTTTTGAGATAAAATTCTTATATTTTCCAAACATCATCTACCATGACTCTAGAATTTTGTCATTTTTTTCATGACATTGAAGATTTATTTAGCAAGAATTTGCATGTATATGTTTACAGTACCGTTTACAGTCAAACATTTTGATGCACTGTAGGCTCAATTTTTGATAAATCAAAAATCTGAGAAACATAGTTTTTGTAGGATAGTCTGAAGATGCTCTGTAGCAAGTTTGGTGTCAATTGAGCAAAAATTGTGGGAGGAGATAGGTTTAAGAAGTTTTACTGATTTTGAAAAAAACAGAGTGATGGACTTCATAATTTGCAATAGGTTTAAATGTACAAAAGTTTCTTCAGTATTGGAGCTACATTTTGGTGAAAGTTGCAAATCTGTAACACATGTGGTTGATTTGTTGTGAATTTTCAAAATTTTAACCTTTAGAGGCTTGCTGTAGCGCCATCAGGACTACTGGCCTGTTTTTGCAGCTGAGGCAATCTGGCATGGGACTGGACCTTTGTGCAAAGTTTGGTGATTTTCCGCGCATGGGAAGTATGATTTCTATGATTTTTAAGAAGAAGAAGAAGAACATGCAGCAAAACAATAGACTATACAAATTTTATTTGTATAGCACAGTCCATACAGCAAGTGCAACTCAAAGTGCTTCACATAATGAAAAAAATTGCATAAAAGACCATATAAGATAGAGTTAATAACATCTGATCGTGCGCGCGCGCACACACACACACACACACACTAACACACACACACACACATAAAAAAACGAATTAGGTTTAATACCAAATAATCAAATAAAAGCTACAAAAATGCAAGTTTAAAAAGATAGATTTTAAGATTTCGTTTGAGGCTGTCAATTCAGTTGACAGCCTCAAACGAAATCTTAAAATCTATCTTTTTAAACTTGCATTTCAGAGTCTGACATCCTTTGGAAGGCTGTTTCAGAGATGAGGGCCAATGACACAGAATGCAGCATCATTGTACTTTTTAGTTCTACTCTGAGGGACATTTAGACCAGAGGTGGAGGATCTTAGGGATTTGGAGGGAATGTATTTAACCATCATATCAGATCAATAATCAGGAGCCAGTCCATTAAGAGATTTAAAAACTAAAAGCAAAAATTTAAAATTAATTCCAAAATGAACACTAAGCCAATGCAGAGGCTTTAAAAACAGAATAACATGTAAACAATGTTTTGTCTTGGTGAGTAGATGTGCTGATGCATTTTGGATCATCTGCATTTTAAAAAAAATTGAGAGGCCTGAGAACAAGGTAATAAAGTAGTCAATTCTGCTGGAGATAAAAGCATGAACAAGTTTTTCAGTGTCTTTTTCAGATAAAAGACGATGCACACAGGCAGTGTTTCTATGATGAAAAAATGCATTTTCGGTGACGTTTCTCACTTAGGGTTCAAAACACAGGTCACAGGTCACAGTCAAAGATAACACCAAGGTTCTTCACTTCACACATTTGTTCATGAGTAAATGAGAAATTGAAATTGCTTTTTTTTTTTTATCCAATGATTAGGACCTCAGTTTTGGGGCACATAATCCTCCATCCGTGAAAACGTGGATGCTTCACACAGCACTTCCCCCCATCAGCACAGAAGATCTATACAATCAGCACAGTTTCAAGGTGGACACCCAAGATTAGTGTCACCCATTCAGTATCTGATCAAATATTTCCCCCTCTGTTCTTGAGATATGACATTGAGTAATGGCCAGAAAAGTTTTTCATGCAGAACATTATGATGTCACAGTAAAGTTGATTTTTGACCTTTCGGATAAAAAATGTCATCACTTCATCATTCTTTATTATTGGACATTTGTGCGAATTTTTGTCATAATTTGTGTAGAAATTCCTGAGTTATGGCCAAAACATGTTTTGTGAGGTCACAGTGACCTTTGACCACCAAATTCTAGTCAGTTCATTCTTGAGTCCAAGAGTACGTTTGTGCCACGCTTTCCCTTAAGGCATTCTTGATATGTTGTATTCACTGAATGAGATGGACGCAAAGTGACTGTTACCTTGACCTTTGAGCGCCTAATCAGTTCATCTTTGAGTCCAAGTTGACATTTGTGCCAAATTTGAAGAAATTCCCTCAAGGAGTTCTTGAGATATCGTGTTCACGAGAACAGGACGGACAGACAGATGGACAGACAGATGGACAGACAGATGGTCAGACAGACGACCCTAAAACATCTCAGTGTCTGTCTCTGGCCATGGCTATCACCGGCGTGTAGGCATAAAAACTCGTCTACACAACAAGATATGGACATTGAGCAGTGAGCTGTTAGATGAAGAGTGATGGGCTCTCACTGTGGTTTGTTTGAACCAGAACATGTCAGAGGTGTCATGAGTTTAAACAAAGCCTGAGAAATCATGTAATGGTCCTGGCTGCTTACTTACTGATGCTGAAAGCTTCATATTATATTAAAGATTAATTGTATGTGAATATGTTATTTAACACAGGACATGATATTAAAAGCTACAGTCTGCCTGATCTTAGAAAAAATAAAGTCCATGAGGCAGTGGCAGATGACTGTCCAGATGATCTCATCTGGTTCTGTTGAGGGGTTTTCCACTTAGAGATTGAAAACAGATTCAGTGTTTATCTGCGTATACTTTGGTGCAAGACATTTACTGCTCTCAGCCTCTGTCTCAAGCACTCTGCAATCAAATTATTTCAGCAGTGTAGCTGCAGTCATTTTAAAATATTCTACAGATGGTGTCCACAGCAGAGGACGGAAAATGGATAAGACTAATTGTATTGAGATTCTTTATTTGGTAACAAGTAACAGTGAAAAAATGACGAAGGTACATTGAGAATGCATTCCTCCATGAACCCTATGGCTCTGTTGTAACAGAGTCAAATCCCCCTAAACAAAATGGTCCTTTATATCTTTACTGCACAGGATTTATTATCACATGTGCATGAGATGGGGTTAGGTAGCATCCACTGTATAGAGAAGCCATCTTTAGCCTACCAATAGTCTGATAAAATACACGATTGATTTTGAAGGAGGCTAACATTACGTTACTTTACATTGTGTCACCATGTAACATTCAAGAATGAAAAATGAACTGCAAATTGTTCAATTAATGGTTTAAAACAAGTAAAAATATTTTTCAGTCTGTATTTGATGACCTGGGATGAGAATGTGTTGATCAAACCCAATCCTTTGTTATAAGGAGTGACTTAGTTGCTCATTCTGACGTCAGACTGACAAGTTAACTTGGAATCACATTACATATCAGATGCCTGTCTGAAAGACTTTACTGAAGGAAACACAGATGCTTTCAGTAACACTTTGGCAAGTAGCAACATTTCCACAAAATTTTACACCGTATATACTCGTACTCGTACTCGTTGTCCTCCGCTTATCCGGGTCCGGGTCGCGGGGGCAGCAGCCTCAGCAAAGAAGCCCAGACAGTCCTCTCCCCAGCCACTTCCGTCAGCTCTTCCGCGGGAACCCCAAGGCGTTCCCAGGCCAGCCGGGTGATGTAATCCCTCCAGCGTGTTCTGGGGCGGCCCCGAGGTCTCCTCCCGGTTGGACATGCCCGAAACACCTCCCAAGGGAGGCGTCCGGAAGGCATCCTTACCAGATGCCCGAACCACCTCAACTGGCTCCTCTCGATGTGGAGGAGCAGCGGCTCTACTCCGAGTCCCTCCCGGATGTCTGAGCTCCTCACCCTATCCCTAAGGCTGAGCCCAGCCACCCTGCGGAGGAAACTCATTTCGGCCGCTTGCACTCGCGATCTCATTCTTTCGGTCACTACCCAGAGCTCGTGACCATAGGTGAGGATTGGAACGTAGATCGACCGGTAAATCGAGAGCTTCGCTTTCTGGCTAAGCTCCCTCTTCACCACAACGGACCGGTTAAGCGCCTGCATCACTGCTGACGCCGCCCCAATCCGCCTGTCAATCTCCCGCTCCATCCTACCCTCACTCGTGAACAAGATCCCGAGATACTTAAACTCCTCCACCTGAGGAAGGACCTCCCCCCTGACCTGGAGTGGGCAATCCACCCTTTTCCGGCTGAGGACCATGGCCTCAGACTTGGAGGTGCTGATTCTCATCCCAGCCGCTTCACACTCGGCTGCGAACCGCCCCAGCGAGAGCTGGAGGTCACTGTTCGATGGAGCTAGGAAGACCACGTCATCCGCAAAAAGCAGGGACGAGATCCTCCCGTCACCGAACCTGACACCCTCCACCACTCGGCTGCGCCTAGAAATTCTGTCCATAAAAGTTATGAACAGAACCGGTGACAAAGGGCAGCCCTGGCGGAGTCCAACCCTCACCGGGAACAGGTCCGACTTACTGCCAGCCACGCGAACCAGACTCATGCTCCTTTGGTACAGGGACTGGATGGCCCTTAGCAAGGGGCCACCAACCCCATACTCCCGGAGCACCCCCCACAGGATGCCCCTGGGGACACGGTCGTAAGCCTTCTCCAAATCCACAAAACACATGTGGACTGGTTGGGCAAACTCCCATGCCCCCTCCAGCACCCTGGCGAGGGTAAAGAGCTGGTCCACGGTTCCGCGTCCGGGACGAAAACCACATTGCTCCTCCTCAATCCGAGGTTCAACTATCGACCGGACCCTCTTCTCCAGCACCCTGGAGTAAACCTTACCGGGTAGGCTGAGGAGTGTGATCCCCCTGTAGTTGGAACACACCCTCTGGTCCCCTTTCTTGAAAATGGGAACCACCACCCCGGTCTGCCACTCCAGAGGCACTGCCCCCGATGTCCACGCAATGTTGCAGAGGCGTGTCAGCCAGGACAGCCCTACAACATCCAGAGCCTTGAGATATCCAGGACGAATCTCATCCACCCCCGGGGCTCCGCCGCCTCGGAGTTGTTTCACTACCTCAGCAACTTCTGCCCCAGAAATTGGACGACCCGCCCCCGAGACCCCCGTCTCTGTTTCCTCACTGGAATACGTGTTGGTGGGATTGAGGAGCTCCTCAAAGTATTCCTTCCACCGCCCGACAATGTCCTCAGTTGACGTCAGCAGCTCCCCGCCCCCACTGTAAACAGTGTGAGCAAGTTGCCGCCTTCCCCCCCTGAGGCGCCGGACGGTTTGCCAGAACCTCTTTGGAGCCGATCGATAGTCTTCCTCCATGGCCTCACCGAACTCCTCCCACGCCCGAGTTTTTGCCTCAACGACTGCCGCTGCTGCGCTCCGCTTGGCCCGCCGGTACCCGTCAGCTGCTTCCGGAGACCCACAGACCAACCATGCCCTGTAGGCCTCCTTCTTCAGCCTGACGGCTCCCCTCACCTCTGGTGTCCACCAGCGGGTTCGGGGATTACCGCCGCGACTGGCCCCAGCGGCCTTGCGGCCACAGCTCACAACAGCCGCCTCGACAATGGCAGAGCGGAACAAGGCCCATTCGGACTCAATGTCCCCCTCTGCCCTCGGGACGCGGTCGAAGCTCTCCCGGAGGTGGGAGTTGAAGATCATCTGGACAGGTTCTTCCGCCAGGCGTTCCCAGCAGACCCTCACTGTTCGTTTGGGCCTGCCAGGTCTGCGTGGCGTCTTCCCCCACCATCTGATCCAACTCACCACCAGGTGGTGATCAGTTGACAGCTCTGCTCCTCTCTTCACCCGAGTGTCCAGAACATATGGCCGCAGGTCACATGATACGACTACAAAGTCGATCATTGACCTGCGACCTAGGCTGTCCAGGTGCCACGTGCACCGATGGACATCCTTATGTTTGAACATGGTGTTAGTTATGGCCAAACTGCGACCCGCACAGAAGTCCAATAACTGAACACCACTTGCACAGTATATATCTTTAACTAAAATTTCAAGTGGAAAATAAAAACATTGTGCAGAAGCCACCAGAGACTCTACAGAAATGTCTGTCACTCACAACATGAGTATCAGAGCCAAACAGTGACTTGATTATATGTGTAATAGGATTGTTACCGTTAACGTGTTAACAAACGTAAAGCGTTTATTTTTTTAAAATCACATCACTTTTAATCACATGCTGCTATTTTTGCCGCCTTCCATGTTTCAGATGTTAGAAATGGCTGAGTTTTAAAGCTAGAGTGATGATACTGGTATCATATGAAACTGGTAGATCTATAGAATCCAGTTGTACCAATCATGTTATACTAGCTTCCCAGGAAAGGGGCTAAAACACACTACAAAGTTAGGCTATAGTTTGGTGAGGGAAAAACAGCACTGCCATTTTCACAAAGGTGCCTTGAGATATCTGAATGAATCTGAATGAAAATGCATTCTGTGTGTCCCCTCAAGTCTCCCCTTTACAGACATGTCCACTTTATGTTAGTCTCATACAGTTTTGGGCACAAACTATGCACTTTTTGCATGCAATGTTTATTACTGATTTATGACTAGAAAAACTTGACACACAGTGCTGAGCTGCATCTCAAATTAATCTTCAGGTTTCCAGCCTTGAGGTGATATATATATATATACCACTTCTATATAGCATGTATTGTTGATCTGTTATCCCCCCTTGCAATTAATTATGAATAACTATTGAGATTTAGTGATTAATCACGATTTTAAAAAATAATTGTTTGACAGCCCTTATGTGTAACCAACACAAGAGCACAGTGTTTCATATCTGCATTGTGAGGGTGTGAAGGTGACAGAAGGCCAAAAGGACATCTATGTAGAGAAAGTAAAGAAGTACCACTCTTTCCTCAATTAGCACAACTACTGATATGTGAAAATGTCAATGTTATATCAATGTGAAGCAGGGTGGAGCCAGTCTGAAGCACAGACTACTTTAGCTGGAAAAATAAAGGCCTGAAAAGGCCTGCATTTGTGGAATTTGAGAGGCTACAGGGGAAATGAGGACTTGTGGGACTGATCCAGTGTGTCCCTTGCTCAATCTCTCACAATGCTAATGAATTGAGAGCAAAGGTAAGGTGTAACAGCTGAGACCAGCCCAGTTATCAGAAAAATAACACCAAAGCTGTCAATGGGAATTACTATCTCCTCTACTCTGTATTCTCTCTCTCTCTCTCTCTCTCTCACACACACACACACACACACACACACACACACACACACACACACACACACAGGTCATCAGCATGCTTGGCTTGTCCCAGCTGGTTAACTCTGATGTTATCTGTCCCTGCATGGCTGTCAGAGGAAACACTACATGAGAATTGTCAGGCTCTCTACATGGTCAGCACTTCAGTTACACAACACACATGTGCAGACTCAGCCTGCTGCTCTCCTGATAACACACTGTCCCGCATGTTTGGTCTTTGGAATGTGATGTTAAAATGCAGGTGGAGCAATGCAAACAAAATGGAAATCTGAGCACCAGCACTTTGTATTGTGATGGACATCATTTCTTTAACTTATGTACATGCACAACATACACACTCTGTTAATACTGCATGTTTGACAACACAACTCTGTCATGCCCTAATTAAAACTCTCAACATTATCTCATTTTGTTTCACAGATATGTCTGCACAGTTAGCTACCAATGTAATTATTCTTGAAAACATTAAAATTGCAAAGCTGTGTTTTATGCTTACACAAAACAAATTTTCTTAGAGAAGCAAGTGTGAAAGATTTAGGGAGATGTTGTGGCATCTAGCAGAGAGGACTGCAGATTCCAAGCAGCTGGTTAGAATTCCTTCAGTGTTCATTGTTCAGGAAGTTTTTATTGTGAGCCAAATTATCCACAGAGATCTCATCCTCTCAAGAACAAACAGACCAGGTGATTAAAAACACTAAAAACACTGAATAAAGCAGTTACACGTTTCACGTTACAAATCCGTGTTTCTCCTACACTGTTCGGCATGTTGGAGCCTGTCACTCAAAGCTTAATTATGAGTAACTTTAAGTCTTAATAAAATGTAAACAGGTGAGTTATATAAAAATTCACTGCCATGCAGTTGTCATGAAGGTTTAAATCAGCTATAGAGACCAAAACAATTTTTTGCAGGATCTTTATTTTATTTAAAAAAGTAAAAAAAAAACAAAAAAAAAAACAACAACAATGGGAGAAATGAACGTAAATTTGTTCATTTTTTGCAACACTGAACTCAAAATTCAAATTGTCAAAGAACAAGAACTAGCTGATAAAGGAAACTTTGAGTTAGCTCTTGTGAAGTGTGATCTTACACAACACTGCTTCTGGTTTTAGCTCTGTTTTTGGTCTCCACCAGCTTCGTACAAAAATATCTTTCTCTCTGTTTAATGCTACAAAGCTAGTCTCTAACTGTGTCTGTGTGTTGTTTGCTGCTGAGCAGGTAGTGTTTTCTTTCTCATATTTGTTTTTTCAAATGATAAGAGCTTAAGTCAGTATCTTCAGGCATTCTTTTACAACATTAACTTTAATATTAACTTTATCCTTGAAGCTTTTCCCACTCCGCTTATCTGCAGGGTGACCTGAAGTTTACAGCTCCGAAAACAACAAGCCTGGAGGCTGCCAGCAGCCTGGGAGAGGCAGAAAACAGCCAGACAGGTTTTGCCACTTCTTTTCTTAGAGCCCAGCCTGCCTGCCTGCCTGCCTTCACAAACACACCATTGTACAGTAAGTACATACAAGTAATGCTTTCTCTCTGACTAGTTGGTCACCGCCTCCAAGGGACTGTTCATAAATGTCACAGACTTATTGACCAGACTTACTGACTGATACATGCTTTATATTTAGACACTGTTGGCTGATTGAAAAAAAAGGTATTTACTAAGGTCACCTATTCAATGATTCGATCTAAGGAGCCTGATTCGACTGCCAGTCTCACAGTCAAATCATTGTAGTGGACAAGAATGCGGTTATGAAACAAGGGATCATTCTGTTTATATATGGGGGTTCTGAAAGTCTAATTTTACGTATAGTAGTATCCCAATAAATCTTAAAATATATTTGCTAAAAAGCAACAACATACTGTTTCAAAATCAAAGAATACATTCACCAATCAGAGCACTCACATAACGCAGCGCTAGCAGAGTGCTAAATATCTTTTAAATTTATGAACGATTGCCTGTCAAAATAAGCAGGGTCCCTGGTGCATTGAAAACTGCCAATTGCAACATACAGCTCTGTCTCCCTGCTTCTCCCCCTCTGCCCTGTCTGTGGATTGCTACAGTGGCAGGGATTAGGGCCTAAAGTTCCATTTACAAGATTATTTTTGGCATTTTGTTGCCTTTATTGATAGGACAGCTATATTGCCCTACTGCCCTTTGGTCAAAATTGAGATTTGATTGCAAATGATTCAGATTGCCCCCTTGAAACCACATCTGTGTTTATGAAAAAAAAACCTCCCATTAAATCAACAATGGTGCCATATGCGATAGGCTACCTGCCTTTAAAAATGCAAACCCATCTCAGTCATGATTTTCATTTCTTTTCTTTTTTTTGATCAAATAGTCAGTAACAATCTTTAACAAAATTAAATGCTTACTTTATATAAACTATAAAATCTCTGAATGAACTATATATATATATATATACACTACCGGTCAAAAGTTTTAGAACACCCCAATTTTTCCAGTTTTTTATTGAAATTCAAGCCGTTCAAGTCCAATGAATAGCTTGAAATGGTACAAAGGTAAGTAGTGAACTGCTAGAGGTTAAAAAAAAGGGTAAGGTTACCCAAAACTGAAAAATAATATACATTTCAGAATTATACAAAAAGGCCTTTTTCAGGGAACAAGAAATGGGTTAACAACTTAAAGCCGTTCTGCAGCAATGGAGGTTGATCAAGCCTTGAAAGTTGGTGCTACCAATTCCTACAGGTGTTCCAACTTTTCTTGATTACTTACAACCCCCTCTGTCTGCATAAAAGCAGTGTTGGAACACACTGTGGTACCATACCCTTGTGAGCATCATTTGAACAGTATTGTACTGCAGAAAGTAGTGTGTTACCATAAAAATGGCAAGAAAAAGGCAATTAACAATGGAAGAGAGACAGACCATCATAACACTTAAAAATGTAGGGCTTTCCTACAGAGAAATTGCGAAGAAAGTCAAGGTGTCAGTGAGTACAGTTTCCTTCACCATCAAAAGGCACTCAGAAACTGGGAGAAACTCTGACAGGAAGAGGTCTGGCAGACCCAAAGCCACAACAGAATCAGAAGACAAGTTTCTGAGAGTCAACAGCTTGCGTGATAGGCGGCTCACAGGACAACAGCTTCAAGCACAGCTTAATAGTGGTCGTAGTAAGCAAGTCTCAGTTTCAACTGTGAAGAGAAGACTTCGAGTTGCAGGTTTGAACGGTCGAGTTGCAGCAAGAAAGCCATTGCTAAGACATCAGAATAAGAAGAAGAGGCTTGCCTGGGCCATGAAACACCACCAATGGACTACTGAAGACTGGAAGAAGGTGTTATGGACTGATGAATCAAAGTTTGAAATCTTCGGTTCATCACGCAGGATTTTTGTACGCCGTCGAGTAGGCGAAAGGATGGTTCCTCAGTGTGTGACATCAACTGTCAAACATGGAGGAGGAAGCGTGATGGTCTGGGGCTGTTTTTCTGGATCCAGGGTCGGTGACTTGTACAGAGTGAGAGGCACCCTGAACCAAAACGGCTACCACAGCATTCTGCAGCGCCATGCAGTACCCTCTGGTATGCGCCTAGTTGGTCAGGGGTTCATCCTACAGCAAGATAATGACCCAAAACATACGTCCAAGCTATGCCAGAACTACCTCAGGAAAAAAGAACAAGATGGTAAGCTTGAAAACATGGAGTGGCCAGCACAGTCTCCAGACTTAAACCCCATCGAGCTGGTTTGGGATGAACTGGACAGAAGAGTGAAAGCAAAGCAACCTACAAGTGCCACACATTTATGGGAACTTCTGCAACAGAGTTGGGAAGAACTTTCTGCAGAATATTTGATTTCCATTGTAGAAAGAATGCCACGAGTGTGTTCAGCTGTTATATCTGCCAAAGGTGGCTACTTTGATGAGTCAAAAGTTTAGAATACATTTTGGTTTATAAATTGATTCCATGATTTCTTTTTTGACCTCAATTGTTTATTTGTTCTATGCTTTCATTTCAGAGTACAATGATACATTAAACTGCATAATTTTCAATAAAAAACTGGAAAAATTGGGGTGTTCTAAAACTTTTGACCGGTAGTGTATATATATATATATATATATATATATATATATATATACACATTATATATATATATATATATACACACACACATATATACATATATAAATATATATATATATATATGTATATATTAAAAAAACTATTCAAAGAATGTCTTATTTTCTTTGATATTTTTGTCATATACAGGTATGCACTGATGATTATTGGGTAATGTGTATGTTGATTTTGCCTAATGTCAAGTCTCTATTAAACCAAATTAGATCATACGACTGAGATAAAATATCGCGTCAGCTTTACTAATCATCAAGGAAATTCAAGGGTTGTCAACCACAGATATAACTCTCAGTGATTAATTATTTTTTAATTAAAATGAAAATACAAATGCAAGTCAACATACTGGCATTTATTTATTGTGTAAATGGTAATGATGGTTGGGGAAATTATGATAACAGGATGACCATACATTCAAAGTGGGTTTTTGATTAGCAAAACACTCTGTGATGAAAAGGGCATTGCAATAAAAGAAGATTCTTAATCTTAAGGGTTACCACATCAATAAAATATAAGAAATCATCAAAATGAAGTAAGAAACACAACAAGAAAGTTGGATGAACACATGTAGGTTGTAGATACTACACTTTGCCTTTGCAATACTGTTTTAGTTGTTTAAGGTAATCCAAAGGAAAAGAGCAGAGGTCAGTGGTGATGGTTTTAATCTTTAATCAGAATCAGAATTTCCTTTATTGTCATTGTTACAGATGTCACAACGAAACTGGTTGGGCAATCTATCCTCAGTGCATTTAAAAAGACGAGGTCTAAGAATAAATAAATAAATATACACATATACTCACAGACCCACACACCCACACATCGTGAGTAGACCTATAGACCGCCATAAGGCATAAAAACACATTAACACACACACACACCCAACCTCACACGCGCACGCACGTCAAGTTTAAAAGATTAAGAAGGCATTACATGAACGTACTACCACTAATCCACCCAGGTGGGAGAGAGAGAGGGTGAATGGCATACAGCAATAGGCTTCAGGTTGGTGTCTAGCCTGGGCCTATATGGACACACACTCTACCAGGTAAGCTAGACATCGCCTTGAAAGTTCCATTTACAACCACGAAAAGCAAGTAGGTAAAGAAACACAACTTCTGTCTGTCTATTGATCACCTCTGGTCCACTTCAGTTCTACTGACTGTGTGGCCATATAGCAGTCAATTGTTAATTGGTAATGTTAATTCTTCATCAGGGTCACCTATAGTAATTACACAGACAGGAAGAAGTTGACAACAGAGATGTGGCAGGTTTAAGATTGGGGATGTTTACTTCCTGTGCCAGAGCTGGAAAAATGCACAAAAAATGTTGGTGAGGGTGCGGAGACTGATGCAGCTGTACAGGTTGTTTATAGACAGCTGAATGAAAATGATGTCAGCAAGTCGAATACATCACTTGCTACTGATTGATTAGGGCAAAACAAAACCAAGCAACATCCTTCCAAACTGAAAATGAACACAAAGTCGAATTTCCAAATATATTTAAAGCTTTAACTGAATATCCAGAAAATTAGCAAAAATAAATATGTACTAATGCAGGAGTTGGTTCATGTAGATAAACAATTGGTATAACAGAGGACCCAACCAGATGACGTCATTAAAAGAGCTCCAAACAGTGGGGAAAAATGGTAAAGCATGATGAAAATATAACATTTGTTTTGACTCACCTATTGATTTGAGGAAGATTACAGTCTCCTCATTGTTCTACTCAGATCTGATGTTTTCGTCTCTTCAATGGACATTTGAGTAATGCTTTCGTGACATGCGTCTTGTATGTCATGATTTATGCATAAAGACTGTTTCCATGTATTTTGCTGCATTTTGTTTTTACCAATACACCAACTTTTCCACCTCAGGCAAGTACAAAAACTTTGTTTGACAATCACAACCCTTAAGACACAATACAATATTTTCAAAATGCTTAAGTCACAATACAATATCATCACAATGCCTAGGTCATGATACAATATCATCACAATGCCTAGGTTCACAATGCCTAGGTCATGATACAATATCATCACAATGCCTAGGTCATGATACAATATCATCACAACGCTTAAGTCATGATACAAAATCAGCACGATACTTAAGTCACGATACAACATCATCATGACACTTAAGTCATGATACAATATTATCAGGAAGTCACGATATACTATCATCACAATGCCTAGGTCACAATGCAGTATCATTACAATGCTTAAGTCCCGATACAATATCAACACGATGCCAAGGTTTTTTATCCATACACCAACTTTTCCACCTCAGGCAAGTACAAAACCTTTGTTTGGAATATTTAAACTTTCTGGCATTTCCACTTACGATTCTATTATTCTATTCTTTCTTAAATAAAAAGAAAATGGGGGATTATCAGGTATCATCACATACCCTGATGTAAATGTCACTGAACACATCTGAGATGAACTCAAACACTGCAGCTGTAGGAAGGATCTATCCATCACACTTAACAGCTTCTAACACTGGCCACTTGTGGATGGCTGGCTTTGATTGCTTTATTAAAACTCCCTTCCCACTCAAATATGTTACTGTTTACTTATTGTTCCTTAACTGTGATGTTTGAGCTCCAGTGCGCAGAATGATATCTGAGTTTAACACTAAAAGTCTGTGCACTACTCTGATTGTAACGTCACTACAGTACTACCTTGGCACCACACAGCATCTGCACTTGTCTGTTTACATACTGCAGGAAATACTCACTTGTGTTGAGTGTATATTAATCTATTTTCCAAGAACATTTAAGTGCTGCTACAAATGTGTTTGGGTTAAAACTCCCATTTGGCAAACTCTGTCCTCTTATTGGTTACTTTTTTATTTTTATTTCTTTATTTCTTTATTTATTTTTGGTGGAAGAATCTGACGAATGAGACAAAGTTGCAAATTAGCCTTACACACACACACAATCCGATATATGCATATCTTTTGGTTACTATATCTGTGTTTGTGTGTGTTTTATTAGAGTATGATGTGTAGGTTCTTATGTAGTAATGTGGTAGCTTTAGTCCGCAGGTGTGTGTCTAAGGTGGTGGTGGCTTAAAGTTTCAAAGTGGGACTGAGACTGAGAGTGATGTATTGGGCCGCTCCCAAATATTCATGTCTGTAATTGTGTGAAAGTGAATGTGAAGCATGTGTGATAAGTCTACGTAGGAGTATGAAATGTACTTGTGTGAGCATGATGTAGAAGCCTGTCAGTAAAAAGCTACAGAATTACAGAGGAGGGGTCAGTAAGCGGGGGGACATTCTAAAGTTGCGGCTCGTTGAGCTGGAGTAAATTTTAGCTGCTTTATTACATGCAAAAAGTTCATAGTAATGGATATTGTGACTCCTACCATAAACCATGCTGTAACTTTTAAAACTATAGTTAGGGAGCTGAAAAACCTAAGTGTTGCCATGGAATCAGTGAGTTAGCTGATGATGAAAATAAACATGATGATTCTAAGGCAAGTTCTAAGTGGATTTCTAGATGTTCATATGGACAACAAAGATGATGATATCCTCAGGAAGTGTAAATCACACTGAATCTTAACATATGTGTACCATGTATGTGTGTTCAGAGTCATGACTGATAATAGTTGCTTGATCCAAATTGTGGCAGTTACGCACTAAAGGCCTTGAAGTATCTTAATGTCCTTCATAGGGGTGGGAATCACCGAGGCTACATCATACAACATTATCACCATACTCAAATTATGATACAATGTCATCACAACTCTTACATCACGAGACAATATCATCATGATGGTTATGTAACGACACAATATATCATCACAACACTTCAAATCGTCGCAATACAATCATTTTGCAATATGCTGGGTATTGTGATAACAAATACTGTGATATGTTGCAATTCATTATCCTTTTTTCAACTGCAAATTATGTCCCTCGAGGAAAAATGTCAGCATTGAACTCATAAGATTAAGTTTTCAGCCTGTTCATCCCGTCATTTTTTATTGCAGCAAAATGTACTCAACTGAAGTTAATTAAAGGTTCTTTATCTTATTATTCACTTTACATGAGCAATATTCTGTAATATGACCAACACACCAGTGAATACAGTCAACATACACTGCTCCTTCATAGGTCAGGCCTGGGTGTGTAGCATGACGACATGAAATAAACTGATGCATGAATTGATATGAATAACATCTAACTACTGAATTGCAACAACCTTCAATCACAGCTGAATATTATAGTTTGTTCTTCCAGCCTTGTAAACATGTACTATAACCAACATGACTTCAGTACGAACTGAAAACAGAGCAGCATAGTACTGCAGAACAACAGGCCTGCTGTGAACATTACTATAAGAAAAATGACACACCAGAGGACCAGTGTGAGCACTCTCTTTTAAATGTTAAGAAATAAAATGAATCTTAGTAATGTAACAAATCTTACAAACTAAAGTGTACACTGGCTATGGTCTGACCACTCGAAAAATATTTGATAATTCAATGCCTTATGTAAACATGCTGTTGACCGTTCCTGCTTCAGCTTCCAGACAGCGGTCAGGATTCATCACATTGCTCTTTGCTGTTTACTGCTACACAGCTCTGATGTTAGACGTTAGAAAGAAGACCTACAAAGGTAGGACAAACTGAAAATGCCAATAAGATTTTTATTGTTGCTTAAAGGCAGAATGAATAGGATTTGTTGGTTGCAGTTTTAAACACAACTGAAGTCATAAATGATGACTGAGGGTGACTACTTTTGTACAAGTCTGTATCATTTTTTTAGAAAAACTCCTGCCCTAAAGCATGTTAATTATTATTATAGGGATGTAATGGTACATCAAATTTCACGATAGCCTATTGCAATAAAACAAAGTCTCAATACTTTTGTGGGGCTATCACGAAATCACATGACATTAGATTGTTATTTTGTGACAAGATTTTTCCTGTTTTTTCTTGCTCACTCACCACCCCTCCATCGCAGCAAAGAGGTAAAAACAGCACCAAAAAAGACCTCACAATTTGAAATATTTTGCTATAGATCTACTTTATTAATAATATAAACAATAGGTTCCGTATGACTGTATACATCATAAACAGCTATATTCTTGCTATGCCACAGTTAAAAATTATGCATGAATATTTTCCATAGACATGAACGACTTGAATATAAAAAGCCCAGCTGCATTTATGCTTCAGAAATCATAAAGTGGTGTTCATTTGTGAAATTATCTTGACAACAATACCTGTAAGTATCATATTGAAAAATGCCTTGAGTATGAATATGCATATTATGAATACTTTTAAGTACTCTAGATAAGAAACTGATGGATTTGGCTGGTCTTTCACTATCTCAGATCAATTTTGGAAGTGCTTTATGTACTATCAAAAGCTGAGCTGGTCTGGCACCTTGTAGCCAGAAATCATTTAATTCAGCTTTAAACAATATTTATTGGTCTGAGAGTGAAATGTTTCAACCACAATCCAAATCCAGCAGTAATGAATAATGATTCACTCTTCCACAAGTCTAGGTTTAAAACACACAGGAAAGAAAGTCCAAATTTTCACATACAACAAGATCAAACTAGAATTACTGCCCTGCGGATGTATGCCTCCACGCACCAGTCACGTTTCTGTAACAGTTGACATTCATGTCTGTGAAAAAAAGGATACTTCACACACATCAATTCAGTATCTGACTAAATGTCTCCCTGTTTGTTCCTAAGATATGACATTTAATAAAGGCCAGAAAAGTGTTATGCAGAATATTATGAAGTCACAGTGTTCTTGAGATGTTACGTTCACCAGAATAGGACGGACTGACAACATGAAAACATAATGTCTCCAGCTATGGCTATCGCTGGGTCTGAGGCATAATGACATAGAAGGCACAGCAATCACTGACATGAAGAGTGTGGGGAATGCATTACTGAGCTGACACTTCATTGAGCCACAGTGTACACAAAGGTTTTTATTACACCCTGCTCAAATAAAATACAACTAAGATTTGAACTCAGATCACTGGATTCAGAGTCCAAAGTGCTAACCATTACACCATGGAACCACAAAATTATGTGACATGGTAGAAAAATCTCTCTATTTAAACATACTTAAAACAACATCTCTCACTTGCAGCCCACCATGGATTTGAGATGGACTGAACTAAATGCCAATATCTTGTGTCCATATCATACATACCTCTGGCATATTTAGCTAATGATAAGTTCACCACAGGAACAGACAAATGATTCACTTTGACAAAACGAGTCGACATAGAAGGCATAATGCTCACTGACAAGAGGAGTGTGGGAAATGCAATACTGAGCTGACACTTCACTGAGCCACAGTTTAAACAAAGGGTTTTATGATGGATTCAGAGTCCAGAGTGCTAACCATTACACCATGGAACCTCTACACAGGTAGACAGTGTCATAGATGATATCTCCATTCATATTATTTATGCAGGGAACAGGACACAGAAAGACAAACGACAATACCAGACAAAGAAGACTAGAGACCATGAGATTCAAACCCACGCCTCCAGAGGAAAATGCAACCTGACTGCAACACCTTAGACCACTCGGCCATCCTGACTGCTATATATCTTCTGTAACAAAATAGGTCTTGAGCAGCTTCTGCTGCTGTACTGGTAACACATTATGTCATATGTATATTACAGTAAAGTGATACTGAGTTTTTTTCTTGGGCAACTTCAGAGATTTCCACTTCAGGAAACAGAGAAGAAGAAATCCAAATAGATCTTAAATTCACGACCTTTATCTTCTTTTAATTCCAATTCATTACTTGTTTTACAGGAAATGTGATCAATAACATTTATGAACAACAATCAAGATAACTTACTACATTTGATCCAATATTAAACTTGCTTTGTTAAGTTCCTTCTTCCATTTGCCTGTGAATGCTGACATCTGTTATTACTGATAACAGACAAAGTAACATTTTGACAAAGACAATCTTTGGGAACAGGTCTAGGTTTAAGCAGTATATGATATGATTATGATTATAATCTTATAGGATATTTGAAGTCTGATCTTTTCAGAAGTGTTAAAACACCTGATACTGAAGAGTATAAGGAGAAAAATTATCATTTACAATGAAAGCATAAAGGAGACTCTGGGGAGACTCACTGGTTAGAGATGAGCCGATCTGACTGGTTACACTTCCCTTTCCTAGAGCTGCACTGCAGCTAGAAACAGCTTCTGAGCAGCTCTTGTGCTCTTTTCAGTTCCAAAGTCAAACCACTATGCAAAGCTGCCCACCACAGTTAGCTATGCTATGGGACAGAGTACAGTCCAGTTATGTCAAACAAGCAAACCATATTTAAAGGGAAATTTCGGTTTATTTCAACCTGTCTCCTATCGTCCTAAATTTGTTTCAAGTGACTAGTGACATAGAAATAATAGTTAGCATGTTAGCCGTTAGCCTAGATACAGCCATAGCGTCAGACCTGTTAAAACGTAAGTGAACGGGCATACCTTCAAGTGCAAAGTTAGTCCACTAAACAAGCTTTTTTTCCACAAAGACCGCCTCATATCGTTAGGATAAATGTCAGAGAACATATAGAAAACGACATGTAAACGTGTTGTCTTACCTTACCGGTGTGCTGCCATGTTTGTTTATCCCTCTAGCTCCGCTTTCCAAAGCGCGGACGAAATATCGCGAGAACAAGCAGCGATCTCATAACGTGCCTGAACAAGCAGCAACAGCTGGAAGGCAGAACCGGACAGTAGCCTGAAAAGTTCATTCATTTATTTTATGAAAGATTTATAGAATAATGGCTGACTTTTTGCCAGACTTAAACTTTGTGGAGGAGGAATTTGATTTTGCAGAGTTTGATGGCTGCCCTTATTTATTTGAGTCAGAATACACTTACGAAGAGCTTCGTGAAATTGAAGAACGGAGGAGGAGGAGAGAGAGAGGCGCAACAGGTAACGTTAGAGGATGAGAGGGGAGGAATGGCTGCTGCAAGGCTGCGTAGCTCTGGAGATTGGTGGTGTACCTGGGAATGCTGTGCCCCAGTGCCCACAGAAGAGGAATGCCTCTGTTGCAAGGAATGGGACCGGTTGCAGCCTTATTTTCAAGGTCTGGATGTGACCGAGGACGAGACACCTCCACCTGGAGTAACGTTAGTATCCAGCTGGGCTTTATCTAGAGCTGGCGAGATATATTTTGGCTACGCTTTGGAAAGCAGAGCCAGATGGTAAACAAACATGGCAGCACACTGGTAAGGTAAGACAACACGTTTACATGTCGTTTTCTATATGTTCTCTGACATTTATCCTAACGATATGAGGCAGTCTTTGTGGAAAAAAAAGCTTGTTTAGTGGACTAACTTTGCACTTGAAGGTATGCCCGTTCACTTACTTTTAACAGGTCTGACGCTACTAATGCGCCCCGGCTGTATCTAGGCTAACGGCTAACATGCTAACTATTATTTCTATGTCACTAGTCACTTGAAACAAATTTAGGACGATAGGAGACGGGTTGAAATAAACGGAAATTTCCCTTGTAGTCACAATACAATATTATTGCAATTTTAAATGTGTTGTGATATGCTGAGTATTGTGCTAAAATACATTGTGATTTATGACCTGTTTCTAATGTGTCTGTTGTTCTATGTCCCCAAAGGAAAACTTTGTCAACATTTGTATTATCTAACAAAATAAAGTTTTCAGTCTGTTCATCTCACTTCACCTCACTCACCATTTTCAGCTACCTAAAGTTTATCTGTGTTTGTCATATTGTAAATTTTAATAATAAAAAAAAATCAACACTTGGCACTGTGTGATCATACGTTATTGCCACACAAAAATATCGCAATACTATGATGTATCGCTTTTTTCCCCCCACCCCTATTATTTATCAAAGTATTGCAGGCCTGTTCATCACACAAAATATGTGTTGCTGGGGAGAAAACTGTGTGAGTGACTTCCGTCTATACCAATCTGTTTGGGGGTATCTGACAAATAAAAAGTTAGGAATTTCTATGTTAATGATACAAGAAGAGAGGCTGTGCACCTGGCCATCATACTGATTTGCGGGCACTAGCACTCTGTAATACACTTTAGCAATGTACCACACACATTCATGTCCTGAAAATTAGCTTGAACCAGATGTTTGATATTTGTGAATTGAATGGAACATGTTTATTTGTGAGGAGATAAATGAAAAAATCAGTCCTACTTACACAACTGTAAGCCGGGGTGACCATATTTTTAAACCCCCAAACCAGGACCCTTAACACGAATGGCAGGTTCTTGCATGTGCACATGTAGGGACTTACGCATGTACCATTTTCATCAGGGTAGGGGACAATTATTTCAGTGCTAGCACACCTACTTGGTAGGGCTGTGCAATTAATCGTCTGGTGATCACGATTACGATTTTGAGGTCAAACGATTTCAAATTTACTGAAATCGAGGGTAAACGATTTTTGGTCACAGGCACCTGGAGATGTTATTTTGTCTTCTAAGGAAGCCACGCATGTGCAATACCGCAATCACCTGCGAGGGCCAGGTGATTACGGAAGATTTCAAAAACAGCGTGTGGAAAATGGCAGAGGGAGAGCGAGAGAGGGTGGTCTGTGTGTGTGCGCGCGCATCAGGGCCAAATTCCGCCGTGGGCGATACAGAGCAAAGGAGAATTGTAAACGTGCGACCATGTAGAGACAGAAATGACATGCCGTCGTGTAAACAATATAAGTCATCACGTGCGCCGCATAATTGTTTGCATAATCGTGATTTCAATTTTGTAAGTCATCACGTGCGCCGCATAATTGTTTGCATAATCGTGATTTCAATTTTGACCAAAATAATCTTGATTACGATTTTTTCCATAATCAAGCAGCCCTACTACTTAGCACACCTCTCAGCACCACGGATACCACGAACGTAACATTTTTTTGCTGCTGTTTTTTTCATTTGGCCCATGTCCCATCCGCTAATATAAAGGGGGCGGGGTGTATAACCTATGCAACAGCCAGCCGCCAGGGGGTGATCAAGGTGTTTTGGATGTTTTCTGGGAGGTGTCATGTCCATCTTTATATACAGTCATTGGTTCTGTAAAGGACCAATGACCGCATATCACTGTCATAACGTCATAGCATATGACGCTTGCCTATGACTCAGGCTAGCAACAGCCTTGACAATGACACATTGATTGACTAATACACATACAGACAAATGAGTGTTGGATTCAGAGGTTTGGTGCACTGTTTTTATATATTGGGTTAGGTAGCAGTGTTGGAGGTAACGTGTTACAAAAGTAACGCATTAAAATAATATATTACGCTTCAGCAGTAACTAAGTAATAAAACATGCTACCAACAGGATTTCAGGTAATATTAACACATTTACAATGTCAAACCTGGACGTTTGGTCACCATAGTGTAAGCTAACTATTAGGGATGCACAATAATGTCAGCACGTCATCGGTATCGGCTGATATTGGCTTTAAATGAATTATCAGAATCAGCCAACATGCTTTTATCTGATTTTGCCCAATGAATGAATATTACATACATTGAGAGCACTCTATTTCATGTCTCCATCTGCTGGTAGGCCATCATGATAACAGTACGCATGCATGATATGATGTCAATTCAATTTTCATTCATTTGTTTTATTTTCCTTTGAACAGTGCCAGTCTAGCTGTCTCCCATTGCGTTTAGTCTTTATGCTAAGCTAAGTTAATTGCCTGCTAGCTTTTAGTGAAGAGTGATGAGAAGTTATTATCAACCCCAGACACTGTTTATTAACTCAGTCATCAGTATTTCCATAAATCCTTTTTGAGAGAAACTCCTTAAAGCAGCACAATAAAAATTGCCATCTCTTCCAGCATGTAGCTGTGTGATGTGATAGGTTAAATGGTGGTTTAGAGGCCCTTGTAGTGTGTATTAAAGAAAACATGCAACCAGGTGCAAGATATGAATCAACACACAAATTCAAGACAAAGAAAGCAGAACGTGTATTGTGTCTTTTAAGACTCAATACCTTTACATACAATACCTAACAGAAAAGAAGCAAGAAATGAAGAACCTTGCAGGTGTTTGAGAAAGACTTAGACTTTGAAGGAACCTATTGATATAATCAGTCACTTGTTGTGTTGTGCTGTGGGACTGGTCTTTATTGAACCTCTCTCAGCTGTTATTTGTCCAGCAGAGCCTGATGTCATGTGCACCACCTCCATTCTATTGAATTAAGTATGGGAGAGGAATATTTTCAAGTGTTGCTGCTCTCAGTGCAGCTCTGACTTTGCTGCTGGCAGCAGATGGAGGGTATCATGACTTTCAGGATACCAGCCCCAGCACAGAAAGATAATCTTTTTAATTCTCCACACAAGTATGTTAAAGAAAGAGAGGGCTGTTTTGCATGCAGATGTCTCTTGCATTTTTATTATTTTTTATGTGTTGTCTCTTCGGGTTAGTAGATCACCCACAGCTGTAGATTTATCTTAAAAAATGCAATGTTTAGATGCTGGAGGGAGGTGTCTAACAGAATGCTTGTCTAAAAAATGAATACTGCACAGAGTGTGTGAATCATTTGTCTCTCAACAGTCAGTGTATCTTGGCTCCAGAACCTTAAACAAGCCTTTATTAGGGCTTTTCCTTTAGCACTTTTGGCTGTCCCGAGTCAAACCATGTCACATTGATTTGTGATTCAAAAGAACGACTAACTGCCTCCAAGTGGGTAGCAGTGATGTCTTGCCAACCGCTGCCAACCCCTGATGACATCTTCCTCTATGTCCCCATCAAACAAGCGTGTTTTGATAGGCTCAACTGATGTCTGTGCAGGAGACCAGATAGGACATTTAAGTCTCTGTGTTTAGCTCCCACTACTTTTGTAGCTTCTAACTGAATCTCTGTGGTTTGAAGTTAAGTTTCACTCCTGCATCCTGCTTGAACTTTTAGATATCTGCTTTATTTTACTGTTTTGTTTTTGCAGTCAGCTGTATAGGAGTCCTGTTAAGTTACTGCAGCTTATTTTAGGAATAGGGATAGGAAATAAAAAGTGTTTATTACCAAATAAGTGGAGCATTGTTAGCAGCTTTTCTTCAATAAATATAATCCTACTAATACCGCAAGGATGATGAGTCCAGGCAGAAACAGCCACAGTGAGATGTTAGATGAAGAGGTGCAGACAACAGGCTCTTACTGCACCCCTGCAAACAGCTCACCTCCAACAGGTAAACTTCTCTTACCTGCCTTCTGTGTAATGGAAAAATTCTTGCAAAATAACATGGGACTGAAGCTGTGGATCAGCCTTGGACAAGAAACTGAATTCCCTGATATCCCTGATATCCAAAGGCCTTTAAATACAAGAAGTACCTATTATTATTCTGGAGGGACGGGAGACGGGACAATGGTGTGAAATCTTCAATTAGGCCAAAGGGAGGATGTACATCAAAACCATGAAGCACTGAAGCCAGAGATCTTGCACAGACTGAGGTAGACTGATGGTTTTCCTCACTGTGTCTCAGCTCTGGCATCTCAAACGAGGTTTTATTTGGTGAGCTATGGTCTTTAAAGATGTTTAATACAAACAAGCCCTAAAGACATACAGATGTGTATAAAATGGCCCTTTACTGGCCACATTCCATTATGGTTAATGAATTATGTGCTTGGTTGGAATGTTGAATAACAGACTGTTATCTTCAGCATGATGCAGCATTAGCAGGTCTTGCAGCACTGAGAGGGCTCCTCACCTCAGGGTGCTTCCTGAATCTTATCAGCTTCAATCCCAATGTGATCTACAATAACACACTAACTCACTGCAACTTCTTCGAGCCATTAATTCATTTCATGGAAACTTATAGGGAATTTAGGTAATACAAAACACCTATATTATCTGAGTTATTTGCATGCAGGTTAATGTGCTTGTTGCCTGTTCACTTTGGCACTTCACCTACAAACCCAGTTATCCGTCTGACCTTTTGATCCTATGCAGGAACCTGCTGAGCACCACTGTGTTCAGTTTAAAGGCTAAAGGTGAAAGGGCATCTACTCTGCAGCCTGCCTGAGGACAGTCTGAGGCAGTTTCACACTCATTCACATTCAAGTCCATTTCTTTGCTTTTCTCATTTCATCCTTGTTGCGTTATCTGTTATTTATTCTGTATGTCTCACCCTCAGCTGGGTGTATTTTTACTTTTCTCAATTCGCTGTCCTATCTTTTAACTGCTTATTTCTTTCCTTGCTTCGCAAAGTGTTGGTAATAAAAAAGATTGCCAACACTAGTGTTTTTGTATGTTTTGGGCCATATACTGCAATTCCCATAGCCTTAACTGTGTCCCATACTTCCCAGACAGTCACTGGTTTCCATTTATTTCACTATAATATACCACCTTGCACTGGATTGACTCACCTTTTTTTAGGTATTACATCACATCTACTTCAAAGGAATAGTTAATTTGGGAAATTTACTGTCTCACTTTCTTTTTGAGGGTAAGTTCAATATCATTCTCATGTCTGCTCAGCTGTGTGGCATTTAGCCTAGCTTAGCCTAAAGACTGGAGGCAGGAGGGAAACAGATAGCCTTGCTTTGTTTAATGTGAAAAAAAGCTTACCAATACATTTACTTATTAATTATTAATTAACACTTCGTATCTCCATACAGAATAGTGAAAGACACAATTGATGGGTTTAGGTTGTGTTACTGGTTCTATTTCTCAAGTACCCCTCACCACAATATGCTGTGCTGGGCAGTGCTTGATGTGGGTGGAGTCAAATGCTTAACTCCGCCCATGCCTCTCCGGAGCTGCCATCTACTCTCCTCACAGCAAATGCAGTCAAGTAGGCCAGGAGTAAGGCAGAGAGGATCCGTGGGGTAGCAGCTAGCAAACTAGCTGTCAGGTATAGCAGTTGGACTTGCTAACGCAGGGTGGCGCTTAACGTTTGACTCCACCCAAATCGAGTACAGCCCCTAAATGCACACTGCAGTGAGGGGCTCCTCCTATTTCCATGCAAACAATGATGGAGATCCTGAGGTCTTGTTGTTACAGTGAGGTTGCCAGGATTAGTACCTCTGAGTTTGGACCAAGACCTATACCAGAACTTGTACTCACTTACATTATCTGGCAACCCACTCTAAAGTTGGAGACACTACACACAAGTACTGGGCACATCAACTGTTTGTGAAAAACATGTGCTTTTTACATTTCCGTTTTATGCATAATAAAAAAATACAGTTTGTCAATTTATGACCTTTAGAGGTGTTAGTAGGTGTTTTATTTAGCATTGGACAGAGACAGGCTAGCTGTTTCCCCCTGCTCCTAGTCTTTATGCTAAGCTAGGCTAACGACTCCAGCTCCACAAACTTGAGACTGATATTGATTCTCCCATCTCAGTTAAGGTGGGTGTACACTGTGAGATTTGAACCCATTTTAGAAATGATGCTTAATTCCAACTCTTATTGTACAAGTAAGGGTTAATTTATGCTAAACATTAGACATGAAGACAGAGACGGAGCAACATCATACAAGTCAGTTCACAGTAATGCATCATCGCCAAAGTTTCTCTCATTCATATCTGTCATGATAAGAGAGGAGGCGGAAACATCAAAGATGACTGTATGCTTTCGCCACAGCTCCACCAACCTGGCCTCCGTATTTTCTGTCCCCATGACGTGTTGTCTCACTACGGTACTTTTTAGACACTCTGTTTGCCACTTTGTGCAGGTGAGACAAAAAAGGCACTGATCTTAGGAAATTGGCTCATGGCCCTGCTTCAACTGTGCGAGAGCCGACGGCCGACCTAAATATCTGATGTCAGGAATTCACCCAACGTCCAAGGGCTAGTTAGGAGCAGTTGATCAGGCCATGATCAATCCTCTCTGCTCCTTGTACACTGCACTGCAAACAACGCCCAACAATAAAGCGGAAATTCAGTCCAACATGCAAAAATATTGTCAGTAACAGGCTCAAATCATGCAGTGGGAGCCCAGCTTTACAGAAAGACAGCAAATAAGAATATTTACTTAGATGCCAAGGTGTTCTTTACTGCCATGAGAGTGAAGTTGTTGATTAAGTGATAATTTGCATATCCTCCTGTCTCAGTGAAGAAAGTTAAGTCTCTACAAGCTGATTTCTTAACTGTACAGAAAAGAATGAAAACCAAGGGAGGGAAAAAACAGGTTCACAAATTCAAATCATTATGGTATGCTCTAAATGAGTCAGAACATGCAAAAACTTTGGTGTGGTCCTTCAAGGCTTGTCTGTTATTCTTTGAACCTGCAGACCTGCAGACCTGTCAGGGCACCTCCCCACAGCTTACTCCTGTTGAGCCACAAATGTAATTAGAGTGAGTCTTACTGAAGTCATGCCAGTGAGGTGTATATATACCAATGGCTGAAGAATGAGAGGGGGTCATGGGCTATCAGATGCCTTTTATCTGGTATAAGACTGCTAATTGCAAATAATGAAAGGGTCGGTTCACCTGAACTACAAGAGGACAACATATTTTCAAACTTAGTGGAATGAAGATTGGTTCAGTTTTATTTGTTCAGGTTTTGCAATATCTGTTGCTGAGATTTCTGCCCCCGCTGCAACCTATCCCAGCTGACATTGGGCGAGAGGCGGGGTACACCCTGGACAGGTCACCAGACTATCACAGGGCTAAAACATAGGGACAGACAACCATTCACACTCACGCCTACGGTCAATTTAGAGTCACCAATTAACCTAGGAAGCAGGAGTATCCGGAGAGAACCCACGCTGACAAGGGGAGAACATGCAAACATAGAAGGGAACCCCCCAGGAACCGTCTTGCTTTGAGGCGACAGTGCTAACCACTGTCACCCCCGCCCATACCAAATTCCATCGAATTAGCTCTGGTTCTTGAACCGGTTCAATTGTTTATTCCTGGAGCCTTGGTGCTATCTAACAAACCAACCTGTGTTTTAACAAGTTTTGAGTGGAACCACTGTATCAAGGATTTGTCATCAACCGAGGGCGTTGTGCAAGACACAACAGATTTAAATAATGGTAGCAAAAGCGTGGATTACATTGATAACCTGTGAACTTTTGGTCTGTTGGTACAAATATTGCAGTTTAAACGTATCACAGTATTACAGAATTACTATTACTTTCAGTCAGAATAGAGCTCGTAAGTCACGCCCCTTCTGGTAGACCCCCATCGGACCTCTAGGCTCGGAAAATATGAATGGGAGTCAATGGAGAGAAAATTATTATTTTCTGGTCCCAGTCATTAAATGCCTTGGATTACACAAATGTTTTGTGTGGATCTAAATAATATTTTTTCATGTTAAAAGTTTGACAGTTTATTGTATGATTCTTCAGTTAAAGGCTGTGGAAACAACGTAATGAGAGACAACATGTCGCCTATGTGACATCACGTCATCACACTTTCCCTCCACTTCTCAACTCACAGTGCTGCTGCTGCGTCTTCTGCCACGATCTACGGAGCCATCAGATCTCCCCACTGGCGTAGCTGAAACTTTCCACATGTCCAGACTTGTAGTGGTTTAATGCTTTTGTCCTCTCCTTGGAAGAAGGCTGTGAAGTGTACCAGAGACACAGCCATGTTCCAAGTGTGAGTGGTGACGTATATCATATGCGTCGAGAGCAGCGAAGAGCTGTAGTCCACAAAGTGCTCTCACACAAAACCTAACAGTATCAAACTTCTTCCTGCTAAATTGTAGCCTTCTTTGCACGAAAAAATATATTATAAATTCACAAACAACATGTGAAATTCATGGCACAATTCAAACGGGACCAGAAAATAATTTTCATCTAGCCATTGAAATACATTATGAGAAATCGATTTTTAAGGTCCCATGTACCGGAAACAGAAACACGCAACTTACAAGCTCTATGACCCTTAAAGATATGAAAACAAAAAGGTTATTTTTGGTTGAACAAATGTTTTATTACTATAATTGAAACTTAAAACCACCGATATATAACTCCTAATTTGGCTGATAACTGATGCCGCTATTGATATATCCGCTTTTTCCCAACCTAATTTTAGTGATCATCAAGTCTCTTCTGTCTTGAAATTAACATCATATTATGCATGCATGCTCTTATTATTGGTTTCTACCGTTTTTTTCCCCGTGAAAGGGTTTTTTTGGGGAGTTTTTCCTTATCTGCCGTGAGGGTCCTAAGGACAGAGGGATGTCGTATGCTGTAAAGCCCTGTGAGGCAAATTGTGATTTGTGATATTGGGCTTTATAAATAAAATTGATTGATTGATTGATTATTGTGATGTCCCACCAGCAGATGGAGACATGAAATAGAATACTTTTCAGTGCATGTGATATTCATTTATTGTGCAAAGCATGTTGGCTGATTCTGATAGATTATTTTAAAGCTGATATGGACCGATACTGATGACATGCTGATATTTTTGGCATGTTGGTCGATTCCATTATTTCATTTTAAAGCCAATATCGGCCAATACTAATGACGTGCCAATATTACCGTGCATCCCTAAAAATAAAGGCGAGATTCTCTATCCGGCATACTGTTGCATCCCTAATTGGATATACCTTCTACCAAAGAAATAACCTCTATGTGTTTTGGTGAACCAGTCAAAACATTAAAGGGATAGTGCACCCAAAAATGAAAATTCAGCCATTATCTACTCATCCACATGCCGAGGGAGGCTCAGGTGAAGTTTTAGAGCCCTCACATCACTTGCGGAGATCCAAGGGGAGAGGAGGTAGCAACAAAACTCCACCTAATGGAGGCTTACGGCGCCCCAGATTCAAACGTCCAAAAACACATAATTGAAACCACAAAATATCTCAATACTGCTTGTCCGTAGTGATACAAGTGTCCTGAAGCCCTGTCATAAAAACGTCATTTGAACTCTGTTTTTAGCCTCATTGTAGTCTGTAGCTCTAACTGCCTCTCAGTACAGCGCACTCACGTGTGCGCGGCGCGCTCACGTGTGCGCACTTGTGTGCGAGACCAGCGAAAGCACATGAACACACATGAACGCGGTGCCCATGTCTCATGGTCTCACGCAAGCGCACACACGTGAGCTTTTTGGGATCTCCGCAAGTGATGTGAGGACTCTAAAACTTCACCTGAGCCTCCCTCAGCATATGGGTGAGTAGATAATGGCTGAATTTTCATTTTTGGGTGCACTACCCCTTTAAGAGAAGCTGGCCAGTTTAAATCCTAGCAGGTGAGTCAATGTTTTTTGTTCCCTCAACAACTTTGCCCAAGAGCCCTTGAGCAAACCACCTCACCTCGACATACTCCCACAGAGAGACAAGCATCAGAAGACTGTGTTAATGCTGGGCAGCTCCCAGTGTGAGTGAACGCCAGGGTGGAGCTGAGAAACAGCACAAAGGCAATTTTCCCAGGAGACAGGAGGGTGAATTAACACATACTGTGGTGTACTAAAGGCTGAACTGCAAGACATGCAGTTTTACACCCGTTTTACAGCTGTAACTATCCCTTATCTAAGGTGGAAAACTAACAACAGACAATTTTGTCTGTTGTTAGTTTGTGGCAGAGTGTATCAACATAATCAGGTGCTGCTCTAATTGTAGAAAACAGCAGTGTCAACTATTAAAAATGGAAATAAATTATATTTACCATATGTGGAGGAAACGTCAGTGAGGGTTTGAGTGGAAGCAAAGCAACCACCAGAGTGGACTGTATGCAACAGAGGATTTATTGGGTTACAAAAAGGAAGTGACAAGTTCTTCTACATACCTGGATGACAAAATGGCAAAGTCCCCTCCATCAATCAACCGAATCTTGCAGAAAAGCACTCCATTGACAAAAGGCACTGCTGTAAGCTCCTCCAATGTAAAGTGCACTTGAAACTTGAACTTCTTCTTTTTGATCAAAAAAGACATCGTTCCCAGCTGCTGGAGTGTGCTCATTGTGTGATGAACACCAATGAATGAAAACAGAAAAAAATAAAAATAAATATACTGTATTTGGCTTTAAAGTGGGGGCTGAAAATCCTTCTTTGCCTTCAGGTCAGTCATCTCTGAACAACAGTTTGGACCTGGAATAAAAAAAACCACTTGTTGAAGTTACAGCTACATTAAGATGAGCTCGGTTTCATTTGCAGCTGCGTGTTACGTTTTTTGCTGCAATGACAGCTGTGAAAATCATGTGGTCAGTATATTTATTTATCCCACACTGCAACACCCCCTACATTCTGTTTCATTTTTGACTGATGACTTAAATGTGTTTTAGTGCAGTAAGACCTATTTCTTAAGGATCATGTGTTGGTTGGTCTGTCCTCTCACATTAACAGACTCTCCCAAATCAGATACCAGCTGCCACGCAAACACCGAAACCACTCGGTGGCTCACTCCAACAGCCTGTCGCATAAACTTGAGCAAACCTTACCGTTCCGTCGGTGTGACGCTCCTCATACTTGGTAAAACAGTACAGCTGTGTGCCGCTGCACAGAACTGGAGTCTGGGTTCGTGGCAGTTTTCTCGGTTTCACTGCATCTTCGCCAACTTTTCCTCTTGGTAGAGTTCAACAACAGTCAGTCAGAGAGGCTCCGTGAACGTCTCACAGCTCAGTTAGGGACCGTCCACAAAGTCTGACCAGAGGTGTGTAAGGAGGAGGATAATCTACGGTATATGGAAATCTAGCAGTGTTGGGGAGTAACTGACATATAACTAGCTACAGTAATTAAATTACAAAATAAATGTAATTGTAGTCAGTTACAGTTACTGAGAAAAAATATGTGATTAAATTACAGTTGCTAATCAAAATGTTGGTAATTATTAAGGGGTTACATCTGAATTAATTCACAGTGGGAGGGGGTATGTTGTACTTCTAATGTAAACAAGGCACCCCAGTGCATAAAAAGCATTAAAATACAGCCTGTTTGTCAAGAAAAATAGACCCCAAGACCCTCGTCAGAGGTTCAGGCTAAGCCCCAAATGTTCTCAAAAGCAAGTACACCCTACATACAGCTGACCTATGCGAATTTGCTGTGACTGGTCCCTGTCCTCCTGTCATTTTTCAAAAGTGACCCCTGGCAAAGCAAGTTGAAAATCCCAGGCCTAGTGTATGAACCTATTCAAAATTGGAACTTTTTCATATATGAACATAGCAAATATTAATCATATATAACAGTAAAACCAAAATACATAAAAAAGTACTTGGCATATATCTAAATCAATACATTTCATTGAGGTTATGTGCCAGGCAATAAATGTGATGTATCACTCGCACATATATGTAAAAAAAATAAATAAATATACCCTTTTATGTTACATACCCATATGTTAGTGTCATATACAGCATGTCACCATTGAAATTGTTATTATTTCAAATATGGATCTGCCAGTAGCACAAAAAAACATGTTAGCCACACTCCAATTTAAATAAATCAGAGATGTGTGTGGAATGTATATCACTATCGGGGTCCGCATGTGAATTTTTATTCATTTTATAACCTTTTTTTTAACCAGAAAGTCCTTTGAGATGGAAATCTCTTTTCAGGTAAATCTGGCTAATTAGGGCTCTTAGTGTTTAAAAAAAAAAAAAAAGTTCAAGAAAACAAGAACAAACCTGTAATTTGTTCATATTCATTTAAATCATTAATTATTGACTGATATCTATAATTACTTATTCATATAAAACTGCCATGTTTTTAGCAGCTGTTACCACAGAGGTTCCAAATGGTCATTTGAAAGCAGTCTCAACATTTTGAAGTGTCAATTCTTGCTCAGCCCACTGAGACGTGGGGATCCCTGGAGCTTTGTTTTGAGCATAAGAGAACCAATCACTTCCCTAGAGTTGGTTTTGAATTGCCAAAAATTGCTGGCCAAACTAGTGTAGCTTCCTATAAAATGTTTGGCAGAGCCATCTACGTCACTGGGCTAGATCCGTAGTATGGCTGGTACTTAGGGAGAGTGACATATTAAGTATGTAGCTTCTAGTGTCAAAAATCAAGGAAGGCATTCATATGACAGCAAAATATGAGCAAACGTGTTTGTTTGTACCTAAAATCTCAAACTACTGACTACATGACATAATAAAACAGCTTACTTTCTTCTTATCTCTGCTCCTCTTCATTGTTATCTACAGCATCAGGAAGTTCCAGTTACACCTCATTTAGGTCACAGAGAGAGACAGACAATATCAGGAGGTATTATAACTGTTAGTAAATACAGACTACCAGGAAATATCCTTGTCTTAAGCACATCAGAACTAAGTCCAAGTAAGTAAATCTGAGTAGGCTGTCTACATGAAATCCATGTCTTGGTTGCCACTGAGATTAAGAAAAAAACAACAACATAATTTTATTTTCTTATCAACATGCCCGTTTCCATCACTGCCTGACTGCCTGCTTGTCTGCCATGATGTTACTATGTTTATGGAATTACTAGCAGGAGACAGAGCTCAGTCATTTTAAAAGCATTAAAGGCATTGCTTCAGTCAAGACTGAGTTCTGTTTTTCACAAAAGTTGATGTGTTTTTTAAACAGTGCCTTAAGGGATTTAAACTATCTCAGTTTTACACCAAATGCATTCAGTTTTAAAATTCATGAGAAATATGCACAGTTCAGTGTTAAAATGTTGGACAAGAGTAAATTCTCAGACAACCGGAACTCGGAGCGAGTTGAAACATATCGGCCAAGACAGCCAAGAGGCCAACAATGTCCAGAGCCTTCAGTGTTGCAGGGTGAATCTCATCTACACCTGGGGCCCTCCCTTTGAGGAGCTTACTGACCCCAGAGACCTCTGCCAGACATATGGATGAGGCTTCCCCTGAGTCTTCAAACTCTGCTTCCTTCACAGAGGACGTTCAGGAACTCCCGAGAGAACTCTTTCCATTGTTCAACGCTATTCCAGTCAGGGTCAGCAGTTCCTACCTGCTGGACACAGCCTGAGCCAAGCTCTACTTTCCCCTCCAGGCCACTTGAAAGCCCTTTTCCATAGCCTTCCTCCCAAACTCCTCCTACATCTGTTTTTTTGTCTAGGCAAAGTCCATTTTGGCCTCTTGGTATCTGTCTGCTGCTTCAGGATACCCCTTTGCCAACCAAGTCTGAAAAGCTTCCTTCTTCTGCTTGACAGCCTCCTTCAGCGTCGGTGTGCACCAGCAGATTCTCAGGTTTCCACCACAACAGACACTGCCGATTTTTTTACCTCAACTGCTAACAGTTACCTCTACGATGGAGACATGGCCAAGTTGGATTCTATGTCCCCAACCTCCCCCAGGATGCTTGAGAAATTCTTCCGAAGGCCGGAGTTAAAGACCTTGGAGCAAGACCTTCCCAGTTCACCCTCACTACATGTTTGATTTATCAGGACTGTCCAGCAGCCTACCCTGTCATCTTATCCAACTCACCATAGTGATCAGTTGACAGTTCTTAACTTTAGTGCTGAAGAAATATGGCTGCAGATCTGATGATACCACCATAAAGACGATCTTTGATCTTTGGCCTAAGGTATTCTGGTACCAAGTACACTGAATCACGATGCTTGAACATGATGTTTGTTATGGCCAATCCATTACTGGCCCAGAAGTTCAGTAATAAAGCCCCATTAAGGTTTAGATCAGGCAGGCTATTCATCCCAATCACCCCCTCCCCAGGTTTCTCTTTCATTGCCCACATGAGCATTGAGGTCCCCCAGGATAATGACACAGTATCTGGGTGGCATCCTTTCCAGGACATCACCCAGTGACTCTAAGAAGGCCTGATTTTCTAAACTGCTTTTTGGTGCATAGGCACAAACAACAATCAAAGCCTTCCTCTTAGCAACTTGTAGTCACATAGAGGTGACCTTCTTGTTCTCCGAGGAGAACTCCAACACTACAGCGCTTAGCCAGGGGCTTGTCGGTATCCCTACACCTGCCTGGCACCTCTCACACTGTGCAACTTTAGTAAAGGAGAAAGTCCAGTTCCTCTCCAGAAGTTTGGTTCCAGATACACTGCTAGGTCACCCCAACTATATTTAGTTAATCACTCCATCTCCTACACTAACTCTTCCCCACCAAAGACGTGACGTTCCATGTCACTAAAACCAGCGTGGGATGCCAGGAGTCGGTATGCCTTGGTCCCAACCTTTGCCTGCTGCCTAATGCAGCTGACCCCAACGCCTACCCTTGTGGATGTTGGACCCACAGGGCAGTGGCTCCATGTGGTTCTTCCAGGCTGTGCCAGACCAGGCACCATGACTCAAGTCTTGGCCACCACACAATCTAGGAGAAGACTCCAGTTTCCCTGTCCTGGGCAAGGTGCTGCAGCTCCTTCTTGTCTGATTCATGTCAGGTCTTTGAATCACTCTAAGCCTGGCTCCTCCCCTGGGAACAATTTACCTTGGGAGACCCAATACAGAACTACTGTCCCCAACAGCACAGCTCCCAGGGTCACAGTGGCCACAAAACCCTTAGCTACGATAAGGTGGCGATTCTCAGAGTGGTGTCTCACTGTACTACATCATCATACATGTTTGCAGATGCAACAAGCAGCTGTTCTTAGTGAAAAAGCTCTTAAAAACCCACTGTACACTACTTTCCCAGAATCAAACTGCTGACAGACAGTTAGGCCCCGTTCAGATGTAGCGTCTAAAAGCGCGTGGAAAACACCAGCTGTGCCGTTTCCATCCTTTTATCCACGGCGCTTCGGAGGTTGCGCTACTGTCGCGCCTGCCGTTAATAAGCAACCAAAACCGCCTGTCACTCACAGGAGGTGTTAAAAAAGTTACAAAGTTTACAAAAAAGTTAAATGGATTTCCAGCAAGCATCAGGAGGTGAGGTGTGTGCATGTGTGTGGAGGAGAGGGAGAGAGGGAGATGCTGGTAGAGAGATAGTGTGTGTTATTAGATACATAATGTTGTGAAGTCCGTTGGACGGAAAGGAAGAAGCAGGTCCGTGGAGCTGATTGGTTAATTCTTATCACATGACATGCAGTGCGCTTGCTGCGTTCGAAAAAGTTGAGATTTTTCCATCTCTGTGCGCAGCGGACGCGCACGAAAAAACAGGCGCGTCGCACCGAATGCGCGCCGCTACGGCGTCGCTTTGGGTTGTGAGCGCACTTGACGCGCGTCTACATTGAAACTAATGGATTTGTGTGCGCAAAAGACGCTACATCTGAATGGCCCCTTAGAGACTAGCTGTTGAACATAGTGGAGCACGTAGCAGCAGAAGAACTAGACATTTCCTACAGAATTTGGTGGAGACTTAAACAGAGCTATAAGGAGTCCATTTAAAGCTTCCACTAATTGTCATTAAGAACTGCTGTCTCTTAAGCTGGCAAATGCTCCACTATGTTCGCCTGTTAGCCATTAACTTAGTCTGTCTGCTCATTGCAGTGAGAGGAGCACATGCAAAACAGAAAATCAAAAAAAGTCTAATTACAACTGTCTGATCAAATAGATGATGCTAAGGGTCACTTTTAAAAGTTTGCTTCAGCTGAAGCACTGCTAGTCAACTGATTTACAGGTAAGCTTTCACCATTTTTAAGACTCTTTATACTTATTTTGTCTTAAATATTTACTGCTTATGTTCAGGTGTCCATAAACTCAGGACACCACTTTTTGCACATCCATTAGGTTGTTCTCACTGCAATTTCTCACCTGCCAGCAGAGAAGCTCAAAAACATGTAACATTTTACATATTTAACACATTTGTCTTTAGCTATGTTTTTTTTAACTAATGTAGAATAGCAAGTAATTCTAATGATATGCTGCTGACTAAATTGTAATGTAACATGGTGAAACTTAATGAGCTAACAGGTCTGGTGTGTAGGATTTAGGGGGATATATAAGTATGTTTACTTTAGTGTATAATCACCTGACAATAATTGTTGTGTTTTCATGACCTTAGAATTAGGATTAGAGACATTTATATCTACAAAGGGAGCTTTTGCTCATCTATGGAGATCACCTTGTTGCACCGCCATGTTTCTACAGTAGCCCAGAACGAACAAACCAAACACTGGCTTAGATAGGGGCATTAATGTTAGCAGCCCCTTGACGATGAGTATCCAAAAAACTTTTTTTTCTGTGTTTTTACCAGTTTAAATCATCATGTTTTGTTGTGAAGAGGAGGAGACCTCTATGGATAAAACCTGGTAAAAAACGGATCTGAAGTTGAAAAATTAAAAAGGTGAGCACACATTAGCAGGTGATACTTTAGTGGCATGTCTCTGACATGCCAAACAGCATTGGAGAATCACAGATTACTTTACGTGAAACTGCTTTATTCAGTGTTTTGGCGGCTTAGCTCAATGGGTCCAGGAAATTCAAGGGAATAGGTGAGCACACATTTGCAGGTGCTGAGCAAGCAAGACGTTTGTGATGTGCCAAACAGGGTAGGAGAAACGCTGATTTGTAACGTGAAACTGCTTTATTCAGAGTTTTTACTGGTTTGAATCACCTGGTCTGTTTGTTTAGGAGAGGAAGACACCTCTGTGGATAATTTGACTCCCAGAAAAAACTTCCTGAACAATGACTTCTAACCAGAAGTTTCAACTGGTTGCAATCTGCAATCCTCACCACTAGCTGCCACAATATCCCCCTAAATCTTACACACTGGACCTTTAATAACAGGAATGTCTTTAGGTTATTGTATCAGAAATCTATACCCTTTAAGGGAATTTTAATTTTACTTTCCCTGTGTTTACTTTGGAAATCTAAATCACTTACTTAAAGGTAGGATCTGGAGGATTTTCAAACAAAACAAAATAAAGACATATACAAATGAAATCCTGCTTAATCATCACCTATGGGCTTCTACTCATGTGTGGTGGTGACTCTGTTTGCAGAGCTCCTGCCCTTTAACTGTATTTTGATGTTTTTGTGAGCTCGGACCGCTTCTGGGCAGAGATTTCCCCAGCCAATGAGAGAGCGCAGGTGCCGTGTCCGAGCGTGTCCGAGCGTGCACCAGCGCGAGCCTTGCCCGCACCTCTTCTGTGAAGCCTTCTTCCGTACTTCCGGGCTCCGTACACCCGGGAGAGTAGAGCCTGATAGGAGGGGCCAAATTTGAATGTGTGTTTACAAACAGCAACTGGAAAATCCTCCAGACCCTACCTTTAACAAAAAACACAAAGTATATGACTGTGATAATCAAATTTTAAAGGCAAATACTGTATTTCACATAACATACAGATTTCATCCCAATTTATAGTTAATTTGGAAACACACTGCTGCTCCATCAGTCATGACACTTGCTTACACACACTGACCTCTTGTGGTTGATTGATAGTGATGCACCCTGTAGGGAAAACACAGCACTGATGATTTTCCTCAAATTTTATTCAGTACTGAAGACAAAGTGCACACTAACTAAAGACTCCAGCTGACTCTGGTCTTTAAAAAAGAATGGATTACTCTTCATTCAGGGAAAACTGCAGGATGACTTAAAGGAACTAAGAATTAAATGTTTATCCCACATTGGGATTGTGACTGCCTTCATCTTTGCATTAAGAGCATAATTTCATTATCAAATCCAATGTATTACATAACATACTCTCACTGCTAATTACTGACGGAAGGTAAAAACTAAAGGTATTGTGTAAAACATAACCTTTTTCTGAATCATAAAACATATGTTAAATTCTGTACACGCTCAACCCAAGGCAACTTTTGACAGGCTTTTCTTTGTACATTTAAGTCTATGTGCATGGACGCCTCTATGTACAATGCAGATCGGAGGCAGTGCCACACACACGAACACACGAACATACACAAACAGGCACACAGACACAGTTTTTATTGTGTCTCCTCAGCTTGTTGTGGAGGAGGTGGAGGTGTTTTAGGCCTGCTCTGCTCCTCTGTTCCAGCTCCGTCAGCTGTTGCTCCTGCTGCCAAGCTGCTGGAATTTGCGACCTCTGTCCCACTCTGCAGGAATTTGCGCAGGTCTTTCAGGGCAGGCCTGAGCATCTGCACTAATGCTAGCAGGGCAGCCTGGGTACCTTCCAGGGCCTGGGCCTGTCTTTCCTGGGCAAATGCCTGTGCCTCCTGAGAGCGTCGCATCATCTGCAGCAGCTCGTTCTGGCCCTCCAGGTGCTGGGCAATCTGTCGAATGTGGACGTTGGTGACTCTCTGCTCCTGCAGCAGACGGGCTGAGTTGAGAGCGATGCGGCTCTTCAGCTCCTGAGGTTTGGCCTGACCCTGTGGCGGAGGCGGGGAAGCTGAGGATGAGGCCAGCATCTCCACTGGAGCCTCAACGGCTGTCACCACAGTGGGAGTGGAGTCGCTTACAGTGGTGGTGCAATACTCCACCACACCTCCATCCTCCAGGGTGTGGTAAGTTGTTTCAGCTGGAAACAGGACAGAAAAACTATTTTTCAGTTAGGAATTACTTTGGTTGAAGAGTCTGCAAGTTTCCATTCAAACCCATAAACTGAAAATAAATTTGTGATCTACTTATCCTCTTGTCACTCAAAAGCACTACTTAAAGGAGTAGTTTAACATTTTGGGAAATCTGAAAATTTGCTTTATTGCTTGGGTGATAATTAGAAAGACAACTTTCCTGTTTGTGCATAAAGTATGGAGCTGGAGCAATTTCTAGCCACATTTCAATCATATTTTATGCTCGACCAGCTGGTTGTTGAAATCTGAGACAGTCAGTCAAAATGAATTATTGTCACTGTAAATTACAATGGGAGCAAGTAAGGATTTACTCAGGCTCGTTCATCTTTCTTGAATGGTTCCAGAAAACACAAAAATCAGTGGCTTGAATTACCACCTTGCAGTTGTATGCCTCCACAAACACACATATAGTTTACATCGATTTCTGTGAAAACATGGATGCTTCACACACCCTCAGCAGCACAGAAGATCTATACAATAAGCACAGTTTCAAGGTGCTTTCTTTGTGCCAAATTTGAAAAGAAAAAAAAAATCCCTCAAGATGTTCTTGAGATATTACGTTCATGAGAGTGGGATGGACGAACAACCCAAAAACATAATGCCTCTAGCCATAACTATCGCTGATGCAGAGACATAAAAATAAATAAGCCAGCTGGATAACATCAGGATTTTCAAATAATGAACAAACCAGTGGAGGGAGCAGTGCAGCAGGAGGATGAAGGGTCACTGCTGGCTGCTCAACTGACGCTGTAGGATTCAAATGGGTTAGGGGGGACAAAATTTGCAGGGGTGCGTAGGGTTTACATTCTAGTTTTTCAGTTTTTAATATATTTAAAAGTAATCAAACAGAGAGACAGTAAGGCGGCTGACGTTGATTGTACCTACCCACAACATTCAAGCAACTGGGGTATGGCAACACCATTTGGACAAACCACACCATAATACTACACCGGTTAGTGATGATAATGGCAGTTTGTTTAGTTTATTTATGTTTGTGATTACCTTTGCTAATGATTAGTTAGATTAAGTTAGCACAAACCTACAAAGCAGCAGCGGCTTACATCCAACACTGAGCCTTTAAACGGTCCAGATAAACTCAAACCAAAAAGACTCAACTCTGTTGTTAACACTTATCATGTGATGCCACATTTAGCCCTGTCACCAGCACGTATACATGCACAGTTAAGTCAAGCCACAGTTATAGCTTGACTTGGCCATTTAGTTAGACTTCTGTCCTTGTCTACATATACAAGCATGGGAGGGCAATCGATTTATTGACCAAAGTGTGTCAAGCTCCGCTACGATGGGTGGCGATAGGCCCCCTTTCACCCTTTCAGCTTGTTAGTACTGGACCTTTTTCCGGTTGGCCTATTATGTCACAGACCAAACAATCGACAAACAAGTTAGCTACAGTTAGCTAATGGCAAACTGGTACCGTGGTGGACAACTTTACAGGTCTGAACTTTTCATCCATCCAAAAATGCATGGCTCTGGATGTAGATTTTGCCAGGTTGTTACCAGCTTCTTCTTCTGTTACGCATTCAATGTTAATCAATTTCTGGGTCAAAGCCCAGGGTGGAAACTGTGGAGCATATGCAGAGCGTCTCGGCCAATTTGGGTCTGATTGACTGTATACAAGCAGGAGGAATCTGACTCCCAATTGCATTATCTGGGTGTGTTAGTCTGACTTTGAGAAATTTGATTTAATATGATTTCAGCTGAACTAACACGTTTACATGTATTTTAAAAGCCTGGTTTTAGTCGAACTAATACAATAAATTGATTTTCTCTAATGTCATGTAAACATACTGGCTGTGTGTGTGTGTGTGTGTGTGTGTGTGTGTGCAGACTCTATATGTATATATCCTTTATTTAACCACGTCAGATTACAAATCTCTTTTTCAAGAACGACCTGGGACCTCTGACCAACTGTCCTCAGCGCAGAGCTCACACACCCACAGCAGTTGTCTCCAGTGTCTCTGCGGGAAGATGGATGGACTTTACTTTCTGTTTCAATTAACGTAACGTGTGGATGACCCACTGAAATGTCTGTTTTGACAGATTATGTTGAAGCATTTAATTTCAACTCTTAGGCAAAATTCTCTCCAACAACTAAAGTGGGTAGGAGAAGTTTTCTATCTATTTTATCTGAAAAAATAAGTGAACATTTGAAGAGCCAGAACTCATCTTTGTTTTTGTTGTGTTAACAATAGTGATGTCAGATTTGGTTAGGTCAGGGCTATGGAATATTTAACCATCCACCTTGGCTCACTACATCTTACCTTTCTTACCCTCAGGTGTACATAAACTACTTTTATAAACTCCTTTTTATAATACAAAAATGTAAAATTATCAGTTATCTTATCAACCACGACAAGCAGGTGATTATAGGTTATGGTACTGGCTGAAAAAAAAATCCATATGGTGCATCCCTAATCTCCTTACATATTCAAATACTTCCACTCAAGAATGACTTATGACCCGAGTAATGACTGAAAGGGCAACAAAAAACAGGGCAATCTAGCAAATGATGAAGTAAATATTGAACTCATGAATGTGAGATTACGCCTCTCTAAATTAATTTAGGCTGCTACCACAAGAAAAACATTATTACAATATCAGAAAATGCTAAATATCTCAGTAAGGGATTAAATAAAACATTAACTTTCACTTTATTTTATTTTATTGATCATTTTAATTATTTGATGCCTGTACACCTGTATAGTGTATTATCCAAAATGACATAAATCAGTTAATCTAATGCTTGGTCCAAAAAACCTAAGGGCTGGGAGGTGTTCTGACTGTGGCCCTAAAAAGATTTATTTTAAAATATTTTGAGATATATTAAGATTTTATTAAGATTTTTTTTAGATTTTTATTGTCCCTGTCCCAAACATTTTTAGTCCAACAGACAAATATCAAAACAGCATTCTCTACTTCATTTTATCTTTTTAAACTTATATGCCTCCTCAGGTATCTGCTATCACAGTTTATGCTGATCTGAAATCTTAATTAATAATCAGTTCCATTCATGGAAACCTTCCTATGTGCCATCTACCTGTACAGAGACATGTCCTTTCAACTAAGACTGATGTCCATGTTTCAGGTATATAATATTACGCACATACAGAGGGATATTGCAGAAGAAAAAGAACTTACTGTTCAGTGGCTTCGTTTCATCACAGACTGTACCTGAGCCAGCTGGAAGGGCTACAAAAAAACAAAGACAGAATAGGAGGCTTAAAACAAAACGAAAACAACCAGCAGTCAAAGAAAAAGAAGAAAGACGTCTAAGACGCTAAAACACTGTGAAATTATTAGGCTAAAACCTACAAAAACACTTGTGTGGTTCTTCAGTATTTTTCTTCTTAAAGTGCTTAAATACTTGAGTACCCTTTTAAATCTGTTCTTCAGATAGTTTTGGGCTCTCAAAGTAAAGACAGTAGGAGATATTAACAGGTTTTTCTTTCCAACCAAAAGGTGACTTCAGTGATTTACGCTGGAAACAGACCCCTTCTTCTGCTTTAACTTGTCATTATGAAGTAAATGTTGATTGCACAATATAGGGATGCGCGATAATATCGGCACGTCATTGGTATCAGCCAATATTGACTTTAAAATGAACAATCAGAATCAGCCAACATGCTTTTTCTTATTTTGCACAATGAATGAATATTACATTCTAGTGTTGCACGGTATACCGGTACTAAAAACGGTACTATACTGCATTTGGAAAATACCGGTACTTTGAAATTGATTCAATTCATTAATTTAGTTAATTTATTTTACTCAATTATGCACACAAATGCCTTTCTTGTTCCTATTGGAGCACAGATTGCACAAGTGGTGTGTATGACAACACCTGTATCAACATTCGCAGCAGGCGCACGTGAAAAAAGGCAAGAGAAAGTCTGCCTCGCAAAGGGAGACAACACGAGACAACACAAACTTGGTGGAACATTTGAGTTGCCAAACCGTGACGTCCGTACCGAGGTACTTACCGAACCATGATTTTTTTGGTACCGTTACACCCCTACTATTTATTGTTCTAAAGGTTTGTATCCAAAAGGACTTTTCCTTAGGAAAAGTACCGAAGAGTATCGAAAAGTATCGAAAAGTATCGAAATTCATATTGGTATTGGTACCGAAACAAAGATTTTGGTATTGTGACAACACTATTACATTCATTGAAAAGTTTTCTGTTTCATGTCTCCATCTGCTGGTGGGCCATTGTGATTAGAGTATGCATGCATAATATGATCTTAATTCCACTACAGAAGAGACTTGATGATCACTAATATTAGGTAGGGAAATAAAGTGGATATACCGATATCGGTGTGGGTTATCGGCCAAATGAGTTGTTACATATTGGCATATCAGATATTGGCAAAAAAATCCAATATCGTGCATCCCTCGCACAATGTAAAGGCCACAGAATAATGACACTATCAGGGTTTACACAGTAAGCCTGTAAGCCTCTCTTTTACTATGTAATTCTGTCTGCTACTACTGGATACAATCTCCCAGGAGAATGAAGACTTGATTTACGGCCCAAAAAAGTACGTCAACCATTGTGCAACCAAAACAGGAAGAGGATAGCACTTTTGTTTCCCTGATAGCTGTCAGGAGCTAACCCCAGTTACCAAAGAGTATCAGTGTAAGTTCTTTGCAATTCCTATACCCAGTAGCAGAAATGGCGGACGGTGGAACAACCAAAGTAACTGTGGTAGTTGCTAGCCTCTGTAGAAAACAAAGCAATCCAATTTTCTTTGCAACAGTCGGTGCCAACAAGAATACCACAAAGTTGAAAAGTTGTCTGATTCCACTTTAATGCAGTTTTGATATGAGAGGAGGAACTAATGAGTAAGATCAACTCATTAAAACATTGGTTCCCCACCTGTGGGCCAAGAGGCCTTGAGTGGTTGCCAGATTAATCTGAGGGGTCATGAGAAGACAGTTTTCAACAGAGTGGGACTTCAGAAAAAAACACATATTTCAGCTACACATGTCTAGGTTTACTTTATCAGACTTTTCTTCATTTTTTTTTTTTTTACCTTTGGATTTTTGGATAATTTTACCCCTTTAGGCTTAAAAAAGTAGATGAAGAGTCAGTCTTTGAGTCTTTAGATATTTATGTTGGGGAGTCACAAGCCAAAAAGTTTGGGAATCACTGTTTTAAANTACATATATACATATACATGTATATATATATATATATATATATATAGTGTATATACATATTAGGGGTAGGGGGAAAATTGATAGAGCATAGTATTGCAATATTTTTGTGTGGCAATATCATATCATCACTTAGTCACAAGTATTGATGTTTTTAATTGTATAAATTATTAATATTACAAATCAGGTGAACAGACTGAAAACTTTATCTTACTAGATAAAACAGATGCTGACAAAAATTTCCTTTGGGGACATAATTTGTTGAATTTTTTTTTTTTTTTTAAAGGTAATAAATCGAAATATATCAAAATATATTAAATCAAACTTGTAATTTTGTCACATGTCAACATATTTATAATTGCTATAATATAATAGTATGTATTATGTAATATATAATGTGTAATTTGTGGTAGATTTTATTTAGTTGTACTATTACACAGAATATAAATCTCACTGAGTTACTGTTGTTCACAAACTAAAGAAATGAGATAATTTCTGTTTTGTCACTTATTTTATTGCATTTCTATGTTCTTGAATAATAATACATTTTTAACTAATTTGTAATATCGTCAAGAATATCGCTGTCACAAAAATACCCTGAAATATTGTGATATCATTTTACCAGTGCTACCATACCGTGCTTGCATTTGCTCAGAGTCAGGGTGTATGCTTTCTTGTCTTTTTTTGTCCTTCAAAAGCAACTGTAAGTAGTGCCGCATCTGTCCTACTGTTGGATATAGGCCTGTATTGTTCAACTGAACACAATCTTCCGCAACACATGGTAAGTTATGCACATAATGTTTCTCAGCCTCTCAGTTCGCTTTCTAAGCCGTATTTTTTACGACGCTCTAAAGATTAATCCATCAGAGACACACATAAACTTTTCTTGCTGATTATAGCGGCATGTATACCTCCAGCACTGTCCAGCATGCTCACAATGAAAACTTTTACCAACTTACTCTCTGCCAGTGTGACGGTGGTGGCGGCGTTGACTGTAACAGGTAAAGTTATCTCAGCATCCGAGTCTCCTGCAGGTAAGCTGATGATAGTGGCCTCCCCCAGGAGGTTACAGATCCTCTGCTGCATCGCAGTGAGGATGACGGGAACTGGAGTGCAGTCAGCGGAGGTTGCCTCTATAGCAGCCCGCGCCTGGGCGACTTTCCGCCGGACCTCCGTCTTCATGTCAGACCACTTCTTTTTCACCTCGGACAACTCTCTGGGACAGGTGGTGACGGCGTTCACCTTTTTCAGGATATCCGCCCACGCGTTATTCTTTGCCATGTGGGTGACTCCAGCATTGAAGTGGTTAACCAGTGTGTGCTTTTGTTTCTCTATTTCTTCCACAATAATTTCCACCTCTCTCTCCGAAAAATTCATTTTTCTCTTTTTCGCGACCGATGCCATAATTGCAGAAATTCCTCTTTTGAAGAGGCACTTGTGCGTATAGTACGCAAAAATAGTAGGATTTACTCAATTGATGTGCGCAACGTAATGGCTTCCAGAATCGGCTTCTTCTTCCTACTAACAACGCTTACGTTAACTGGGCGTGAAGACCCGCCTACTGACACCCTATTGGCTGGATGTCTTGCGGTCATACTATATTCTCTGTGACTATTGGCTGAGTTAAACGCCAATACTCAACTAGCCGAATAAAAACAAAATAAAAATTCTCACTTTGTATCACAGCCGTAGTTGATGAATACGAGTTGGTGTTATTTTTTTCTTCCTTTTATTCATTTCAACATTTCAATGATGGCAGCAACAAGCAACAATAACTTGTTATAAAATGTAAAATGAATATGAAATTTAAAAAAATTGAAACATTTATTTTAAAATAGAAAAAGCTACATATGTTTTTAAATAGGGATAAAACACACTTTGTTTGTGCCATTTTAAAGATGCATTCTGTCAAATATGTGTATTAAGTATGTATTACAACAAGAGTAACTGCTTTTTACCCCTAAGTTATTCTGAATATTGGACACTGTATTTCCAATGTCTACAGCCAAATGACAGCCAGATGTCCTTAGAGGCACTGTCACAGGTCAGCGAAGTACAAAAAAGGGATATAAACTGTACATTGGGCCACACTGAAGATGGGCACATAAATGAACATCTACTTAGTTGTCACTCTGATTTCTGATATATGTTGATATTACTGTTATATGTGCAGGCAAAGTATGTTAACTCTTTAATCTCTTTCACTACCATCATTACTGTCTTTGAAAATGTTGATTTATACTTACAAAGGTAGGTAGCTGTTTGAGATGTCCTCCCCCATCACACCTGTCATGTACACACTTTCCTTTCTCAGCATTGTTGACCTAATCTAAGGAGTAGGCCAAATACTTTTTTATATACCACTAAATGGACATAAATTAAAAAATAAATCAAAATACTGATCCTATGGTTAAAGGTAAAGATGAAGTGGTTACAGCAGTGGCAGTATCATTGCTTACTAATAGTTGTAAAAAAAAATCTTTACAAAAACATGACAGGTTATATTTTCCCACCAAATTGTTAATTTCATTACATGTAAGATGACTTCATCCATATGGTTTCTGCTGGGATTTTTCCACTTAAACACAACTCCCTTTAAATCCTCTGATTTTGGTTTAATACAGGCCCAGTGTTTAGGGACTGTTCTTTTTTTGTCAGAGGAATGGAATTGCTGGTTGTGACTTAATTTTTGTTTCTTTTTTTTTCTTGACCCTTCCCAAGCTACAACTATTTTTCCTTGAGCTCCCCTGGAGTGTTGGGGAAAATGACCCTCCCTTCACCATGAACAGACCCTAACCATAACTTTTTATATTCATAGTAGGGCTGTCAAAATAATGTCTTAATTTTGATTAATTTATCAGAGAAAAAAATAACACCTTAAAAAATTAACACTGAATAATTGCGTTCCATGTTGCCCTTTGACCCAGAGCGTCACTGAAGGCCACACATGATGGAGGCAGATGAGGGTTGGGGCTGGAGCCTATCCTAGCTGATATTAGGCAAGAGGCGGGGTACACCCTGGACAGGTCACCAGACTACTACATGGCTGACACATAGAGACAGTCAAACATTCACACTCACATTCATACCTACGGCCAATTACTTTACAATTACTTTCACCAATTACTTTAACCTGCATGTCCCTGTTGTCTCTGTTGGAGGAAGCCGAAAAACAGCCGCGCTGACACAGGGAGAACATGCTAACTCCACATTGAAGTGCCCCAGTGTGAGGGGTCACACACAGACTTCTTGTGCCAGAAAAGAAGGAGATGAAAGAGGGATGGGAGACATTTCCTTCCAAACCTGTGATTTAGGATCAGCACTCAAATGAGCAAATGTAAACCATCATCTGTTCTCCACCTGCTACAAAGACACAGTGTGATTTCAAAAGCAGACGGTCACAAGCAGAAAGTCCATCATGTGAGACTGCAGTTCTACCAGAGATATACAGACAGGACAGCATGCTGGTTTGCCTTTTAATGAATGCCTCCTTCCTTTAATTACAATACTTTCCACAACATATATTTAATTTAATATGATGAGATCCTGCTCAGATTGTTCTTCTCACTGCCCAACGTGTTTATTCTTCATTATAGTCAGCTGAAGTTTTGCCTCAGCAGTGTTTGCAGCTGACATGTACAGTATCTCTTTATCCTATACTGCATAAACTGCTGCTGATGAGAAAACAGACAGTGTCACCAGAGGAATGCCTGTGAGCCAATCACATGCCCCCTGCCTCTTAAGCAAGCCACCTGAACACCTGCTACCAGATTTAGTCAGTTAGCTCCTAGAGCTAGAACAACAACAGTCCTTAAGTATGTTAATGAAAAACTAGAATTACTGCCTTGTGGTTGTATGCCTCAGTGCACCAGTAAAGTTTCTCTTACAGTTTACATCCATGTCTGTGAAAACATGGATGCTTCACACACATCTTCCTCTCTACAGAACAGAGGGTCTATAAAATCAGCACAGTTTCAACGTGGACAACCAAGATTAGTGTCACCAATTCAGTATCTGATCAAATGTCTCCCCTTCTGTTCCTCAGATATGACAGTGAGTGTTTTTGCAGAACATCATGACGTCACAGTGAAGTTGACCTTCGCCCTTTTGGTTATAAAATGTCATCACTTCATCATTTTATCCTGTTAAATATTTGTGTGAAATTTTGTCATACTTAGCAAATGAATTCTTGAGTGATACCAATAGGCATGTTTTGTAAGATCACAGTGATCCTGACCTTTAACCACCAAATTATAATCAGTTTATCTTTGAGTCCAAGTTAACATAACACAACAAAAAAAATCCCTCAAAGTATTCTTGAGACACCCATTCATGAGAATAAGATAGATGCAAGGTCACAGTGACCTTGACCTTTGACCACAAAAATCTAATCAGTTCAGTCTTGATTCAAATTGGATATTTGTGCAAAATTTGAAGAAATTCCCTCAAGGTGTTTCTGAGATATTACGTTCACAAGAATGAGACATACAAGGTCACAGTGACCTTGACCTTTGACCACCAAAATCTAATAATCGTTGAGTTCAATTTGATGTCTCTGCTAAATTCAAAGAAATTCCCTTGAGGCATTTTTGAGATATCAGGCTCTCAAGAACAGGACAGACGGACAACCTAAAAACATAATGCCTCTGGCCACAGTTATCGCCAATGCGGAGACATAAAAAAATCAACTATGTGGCTGCTGCTGTAAACAAACATTGGACACAGACACAGTTATTAAACTGTGTCTGTGTTAAACATTAAAATAAAAACATATCTTGAAAAAGGGAATTTTTTAAAAACGTCTAATAAAATAAAAATGAATGATGACAAAACATTTCATAATAATGAGTTGTGTTTTAATAATTTCTTCAATTATTTCACAAAATGTTGGTTCGATTAAATAGTTTACACAATTTATTCATATGATTTTTATTTTTTTTTCTGTTTAAGTCAGAACTGAACACTTTGGGCTTCCATATATGTGAGGCTTTGAACCATATCAGAGTTGCCTCTAGCTCTCAAAAACAAACCAGATTATCACCTCTTTTATTTTAAGAAGACCACAGATGAGTCTAAAATCTTAAGGTCACCTAATGTTATATAATCAACACAAGTAATAGATAACAAATTCAGTCATGAATCCTCTTTTGTAAAAATAAATACATAAATACATCAATAAAAAAAAAGAAAAAAAGACAAACAGGAATTAAAGCAGAGTACCTTAAAGTGCATTCAACGCTCCACAGACTCCACCTCTTCTAGTGTTTAAGTGCATTTATGTAAGGGAGGCACACAAGGCACTCATGGGAATCTGTGTCTCATGTGACACAGGAATCAGTCAGGCTGAGAGTGCTGCCTCTGCTCCGATATCCTGCCACATGACTTAAAGGACTATTTATTGACATCATACAAGAATGGAAAATGTCTTTAGCCAACAAGCCTGTGAAATATTCCTTCCAGCTGATAATGCAATGACATATATCCTGGTGGCTCATGTTGAATCTATGGAAAGGGAAACTGGTATAAACATGAACATATTATAACTGATAGACTACAGGAATTAAGGAGGTGTGTCGCACAGAGGCCTCTGTACACATTTTTAGGAGGAATACTACCATACAAACGTCTAACTGTTATTACTGAAAAGATAAGAAAGCACTGAAACCTGTCATGGACGCTGATGGACTGTACTGTGTCAACTCAAGCAGTTGGTAATACGACACAAGTTTTGGGATCAGATATTTCCTATGTGAGAACCCACAATCTGTCCCTTAGCAATACTGCCTCAGTGTAACACTGTTAAAGGAATAGTTGAAATTTTTTGAAGTGGGGTTGTATGGGGTACTTATCCATCTTCATTGTATTACCTACAGTCCATGTCAGATGGCACGCTCCCTGTTTGGAGAAGCAGGCTGGAGAAACACCACAGAAGCTAAATTATGTTCTGCTGTGGACTGGGGCAACAGTAAAGCGTATTTTTTACACTTAGAAAAGGCCTGCTGCAAAAAATCAATATGAGTTTAAGTAGATGCAATATTGAGAATATACTCAGCGCTTTACCTTGCTGTCAAACAGCTCCTTAGTTAAGCACTACACTTTCTCAACCGTAGAACTTCGGTATTCCTGCGCATGTTTCTCTTTAAGCCCATTCAGTCCCTCTAAAAAAGTTCTTCTGTATACTGTGGTTCATAAAGGTATCCTCCTTTCTCTGCAGTAACAGTAGTTTCTCGTTGCTATCATAATCTGTCAGGGTATATTTTCTTGTATTTGTTGTCTCACCCACAATCCGCTAAAAGTCTGACAGAACCGCCAATATGTGGCTGTACTACAGTGCGTATGAATACGGAACCTCTAGGGTTGAGAAAATGTAGTGGCAAAGGAAAGCGCAGTCTGACAGCAAGGTAGAGCAGTGAAAATATTCTTAATGTAGCACCAACTTAACCTGATATTGATTTGTTTTTAGGTGGCTAAAATACGTTTTGCTGGACAAACCCCGTCCACCACTGGTACAAGACACACCCACCAACACGACAGCTATTTGAACCCTTTTACAACGTGATACTGAAGTGAACAAGTATGTAACAATAGTTCACTTTATATTTCATGGTACATGAAGGTGTGATTCAAGAAATGAGATGTAACCCCTCCCATTACCCTTACCCTAACCGGCACTCTTTTAACCTAACACTTCACAATTGCTAATTGCTAACTTAGCATTTTTGTTCTCCTTCACGGCCAAGGGTTGGAGGGGGCTGATCGTGAACTGACATGTAGGTTTGGTGCGCGAGTCATGTCGCCAGTGAGCGGGTCACGAAGCTGCTCCAGCTAGAGTTATACCTACATGCTTTAAACACAAAGTTAAGTTTAATTACATCATCAGGAGACATCTTAGTTGTTTACTACTTTTTTTGCTCCATAAAGCACCTGACTGAATGGAAGTAAATGTCTTTAAAGCAGCTGAAGAAGCAGTGAACCTTGGGAAACAAAAGGAAATTCATTCTTTCATTATCCTGTGAATGCCACATTTACAGAGTGTGGGAGGTGTCATGGAGAAAAAAAAACCATGAACAAATTCTTGGTCTCGCTTTCATAATTTGTGTATATGAATGAGTTAAGCCCAGTTAACTTATATGGCTACTGCCTATTTTTAATTAAGCAGTGACCTTTTGACTTTGTTTAGGCTGTGAGAGAGAAGACAAAGCTGGAAAGCCAACATGATATTAAATGGAGACCAAGAACTAGGTTCAAAGAGTTTATGATCAATCCTAGCAAAGCCCTTTAAGACAAAGAGTCATTCATTGTCAGTATACTGGTACCCCAGTAAGCTACCTCAATTAATTCAATGTAAACTTTTGTCTTCCTCATCCAGGATGAACAGGTGATAAACACTCCTGGATTCCATGAAGACACATTTAAATAAGAGCAACTTCAGGTGCTTCAGTCAAGCCTGTCTGCATCAGTCTCTCTGCTTTCAAGCTCTTCCTCCCCTTAATCCACATTAATTCACATTTAAACCCTGGAATTTCATCATTTGATTTCAATATGTTGAATGTCAGCTGCTCTTTTCTTCTGGCCAAATGCAGTAAATCTTCAGCTAAAAGAAAAGCAAAGGAAACAAAATAAACCTTTGGCCACTCTTGATATCCTCCCTCCCTCCTCACTTTGACTGGACCCCCAGGGTGATCTTGAGATACTCGTAGACCACATAGCTGATGCTGACAGATGGGATGACCTTCATGAAGTTGGGTGCCAGGCCCCGGTAGAGTCCCTTGGGCCCCTCGGTCCTGATGATGTGTCTGAACAGGGCCGTCATGTTCATCTGAGGGCCCCCTTCCAGGGTAGCTGAGGGAAACAGAGGAAGACAGGCTCATCCAACACTACACCACACACCAACCTACTCACTTGTTGACTTCTGGAGTGCCAGATACATTAATCTAAACATAAGAACATCATTAGCCACCTATTAAAGACGCTTCAATCCTGATTTTTAAGTCACAAGAAAATGTGCAAAAACTTTAAGAAGGAGTTGCTGCCACCACATTTATTGTTTCCAGGTAAGGAGGACAGCAGCTGCTAGGAGTGTAACGATCAATTGATCTGGATCAGTATATCAACTCAATGATCAATGATGCAATGTCATCGATACAAAGGGAAATCATCGATTCATATCACCATCTTTATGATACGCTTTTATTTTGAAAGTCTGCGTCACCGTCAAATAGCAGCAGGCAGATGGCAGGCAGTTAAGAAAAAGACGGTAAGGATAATGGTATTTACTCGGGAATAAATCAGCAGTGTGGAAATATTTTCAAATTTAGAGAAAAAGGGGTCAACAGACAAAACACATGGCCTATGTAAACAGTGCTATTATGAGATAAAACACAGTATAAGGTTACCTCCATGGATGGCAACTCATTCTGCTAGCTTCTCACTACAGCAATGGAAGCAACTCTGTTTAAACAATGTTTGGCTGAAAAAACGTACAATCAGGCTGAAATTCAAACGTGCTGCTCTGTCAGGTGATGCAGTCTGCTAGCCTTCAGGTTAATTTATGCAATATAAACATGCTTAAGCTAATAATGAGTGACTATCTAGAAACTATTGTTTTGTCCATGATCCTTGACAGTTATTACTGAGTTGAATGTGATACCTTTGTTAAATGATCTTGTTGTTAATCCATGTGTTATGGCTGTTGAACGAAGTCTGCCTTCAGGGCTTTAAGCCAGATAGCCCTGTTTTATGAGAAAGATGATGGTTTGGGTTAAAATGAAAAGATTTCTTCCAGAAAGGTCTCTCTGGCAGAAAGCCCTGAAGGTTAACTTATCCCATGTGCTGTTTTATGTGTGTTAGTGGAGTCAATTTAAAGTAAACATTACTGCACTTATTATTTATGTGTTGTTTTATCTTTTATGGTCAAAAAAAAGAAAAGAAAGGGGTGGTAGCTTCTTCTGTAACAGACTGCGTTAAACAGGAATATAATGCCGTTTCATATCAGTCGCAGGCCCCTGAATCACATCGAAACAAACTCGTATCGTGGCAGACTTTGTAATATCTACAAATATCATATCGTCCAAAGAATCGATATAATATCGTTTTGTGATGAAACTGGTGATTTACACTCCTAGCTGCTGCTCTCCTGAGCTTGCATGGCTTGTTACTGCTGCTGTTTTGAGTTAATGATGGAACAAGAGAATCCACACTGAGGAAAATGAAACAGGTGCTAATTTTACTGTCAGAGTTCCCCATACTATACATACCCCAATGTTAATAATATTAGTTAAACCTACAATATTAACCGTGTCATATTGTTGAACACTTCCCTTTATTTAAGCTATTGTGTTACATGATAAGGTTAGCAGCAGCCACAAAGAACTTATCAGACAAATTCAGAAAATATCTTCACACACGAGCTCAGAATTACTGAGCCAACCAGAAAAGAGCTTAATTATGAACTGGAATTATTCATTTATGGATTGGTTTATTTAACAGGGAGAGAGCACATATTAAAGATTGCTGTAAATGCCACAGAATTAGTCAGCTATTTTCTATCACTAATACTGCAGATTAAATGAATTAACTGAAGCTATTCAACTTTATGAAAATATGATTTGTTATATCTGTGGCTGTTCTCTTCTCGTCTGATTCCACTGTAACAATCATTCTATCAACTAAATCCACTCGCTGTCTTTAAGGCACTTTAAGCCAATTTAATTCAAATTCAAATCCCAAATCTCTAAAATAGTTGAAAGGTCAAGTATTTTTACACCTCACTAAACTGGTTGTGCATGAAAACAAATGGTGAAACACTTGATGCTTGATACCTCATGTAGTGGAAACAAATAAATGTAGCTATAATGTTGATTTTATCCCCTTTTGTATAACACTCAGTGTTCTGTCCTGTTGAGGATAAGAGCTGAAACAGTATAATTGTACAGTGGTCTGTAATATCATGGCCTCAGTACCAGCAAATAATTGGCTTTAGATTGGACAAAAAGTGAACTAAATTTAATTATTTACGGTAAATAAGAAAATAAAGAAAATGGACCTAATGCAAGAACCACTTGTACCAATGGAATCAGTCTTCATTGGCACGTACATGTAATTTAAGAGGACTTATGGAATTTAGCAGTTTTCTTGTGGGATGCTTTTATGAATGAAAAAAGAAACCTTACATGGCAGTGTAGGGGGCTTTTTGTATGGTAATGATAAAATCTGATTAACTGAAACCTTCTCATGAACCAGTGACATTCAAGTTGAAACTAGTGCTGGGCAATATACTGGTTTATTTTCCACGTGATAGGAATTTTTAGCGTTATACCACTGCATAGTGCTATACAGGTGCTAGACTGCGTTAGTAAACAGAAAAGAGCACTATAGTAATGACACACTGTGTGAAATGGGAGAGGGGACCATTATCAACTGCATACCCTTCTTACTAATCGTTATAACTTAAGAACAAAGCAAATATTAACCCACACTAACTCTCTGAAAGTGGGAATCCCCATGGCACACAACATGTGACAAATACACTATTTGTAACTTTAAAAACTGTACATTTACAGAATTAGACTGCAGAACAGCATGCTGGGTATAGCTCACCAGCTAGCTAGTTAGCAGCACAGTCTGTTAACAACTGGAAGAAGCTGCAGTGCATTAAGGGGAACAGAAAAGAGAGGAGGAGGTTGAAGAAAGAGACCCTGAGATGCACCAGAAGACCTTGTGCACAAGAGAGGAGCATTAGTTTGTCGGACTGCTGTTGTTGCCAGTGATGGTAACACCAGTAACTTAATTCATCATCATCTCAGGAGGAAACGTGTATTGAAATACGCAGTTATGGGGGCGGATTCAAGGCTGTCAGTTGCACCAATGAAACGGCGAAACCAAAGCGTCAGACATCTATTGTAGCGGCATTTGCTCAAGGCACTGCATGTGGCAGAAAAAGCAAGCAGAGGAGCGACATTACAAACGTAATAACAGTCCACCTATGCACAGACATGGTCCCTCTACAGCCAGTCAAGAAGGAGGAGCTCGGAGCAATGATTAAAACACTGTATTCCAGGTATGTCTTCACAGAGTGAAAATACTTGATCATTACGTGCATTAACGTTTGGCTTGTTTCTTACTTATACAGTAGAATTCTTGAAAAATATCTCTTTAAATACTTAAATACTTTAAGTGTATACCTTTATTATGGCTCGTTCTACTGTCAGGAGTACATCAAATATAAAAACATTTTAACATCATCATGTACAGGTTTTGATTACTGTGTTTCACCAATCATTCTAATAAACTGACCAACTAATGAGTAATCAAAGAATTGAGGTGTACTTCAAACCCATTATCATATCTTTTTGTCCTTTTCATAGACAGCAACTGTACAGTGCAACAGTGTTCTGTAATCACCTACCTTGTGCCTGCATTCGAGTCCTGACCAGGGCCAATGGGTAGCTGGCCAGCTGGCCACACGTGCTTGAAGTGGTGCCACAAGCCAGGAGCACAAACACTCCTGGATCAGCACTGTCTGTGGCAAAGCGTTGCAGCCAGGAATTCTTCAAAGTCTGATAGACGAGAAGAGAGCAAAGGTGTCAGAGTCAACTAAAAACTAGAATTACCACCTCGTGTTTGTATGCCTCTACCAACCAGTCAAGTTTCAGACATGACTATGGATGTTGCTGCAAAGAAGTTACAAATTCTAAATCATCGATGCTTCACACACATCTTACCCCCAACAGCACAAAAGATCTATACACAGTTTCAAGGTGGACACCCAAGATTAGTGTCACCAGTTCAGTATCTGACCACTGTCTCCCCTTCTGTTCCTGAGATATGATGTTAAGCAAGTGTTTTTGCATAACTTTATGATGTTACAGTGAAGCAGGCCTTTGACCTTTTGGATATAAAATGTCATCAATTCATCATTTCATTCTTTTAGACATTTGTGTGAAATTTTGTCATGTTTAGTGTATGAATTCTTAAGTTATGACCAAAAACATATTTTTTGAGGTGACAGTGATATTGACCTTTGACCACCAAACTCTAATCAGTTCATGGTTGAGTCCAAGTTGACATTTGTGCCAAAATGGAGGAAATTTCCTCAAGGCCTTTTTGAGATATTAGCCCCGTTTCCATCAAACACTTTTGGTATAATACCTTTGGAACCAAAAGTGACCCTTCAGACGTGGTACTAGGTCCGATTAGCATTTCCACCACAAACAGTACTCTTAAATGTGGGCGGGACTGCTGTTACTCACTGCTCTGTCCAGCACTTGCTGTATTTCCTCATTACCAGTTACACAGACAGAAATCTGCACCTCATTTATCGTCCACAGAACAAGTTACACACCAACATTTTTAGAGCAAAGACGAAGAGGCTGCAGTGAGAGTATCTCAAAGGGAAATTTAAAAATAGTGGATTTGTAATGAGTGAGGATTAGAATATATGCAGTTCACATAATCTGGTCAAATTTTATTTATTTTTTTCTAACGCTTGAATATCCACTCAATACTAAAAGTGTATGTCAAAGAGAGACAATAAAAACTAATGGAATGGTCAAACTTGTCATATTTAAGGTGTGCTGATGGATTCACGTCATCAACATGTGCATCGAGTAACATTAAATGTAAATGTTCAACCTTAAAAGTTGCCTGTAGTCAGCCCAGTGAATTATTTTTTCCCAGTCTACAGCTGCTGCGAGAGGCAGGAAAACATCCTTTCATTTTATAGTTATAGTTTACTAATATAGTAAGACTTGCCATAGTATGAACAGTGGTTACATAAGCCTCAAACCAGCCAAAACTCAGCCCTGAGCAAGAGCAACTGCCCTCTATTGACCAATAAAGGGACTGCTGTGTTTACAGGTCCACCTTTTAGTACCAGATCTGTGTGCTAGGTACCTGAACTGAGGGGTGACTAAAAATTGCGACGGTAAGGAACAGTTCTATTGGTACACTCCACAACTTTTCACAGTGGAAATGGAAATAGATGGATGGTCACAGTGACCTTGACCTTTGACCACCTAAGTCTAATCAGTTTATCTTTATCTCAGTTTATTTTTGAGTCCAAGTGGACCTTTGTGCCATATTTGAAGAAATTACCTTAAGGTGTTCCTGAGAAATTACCTTCACCAGTATGGGAGGTATGCATGTGCGTACGTACGAATGGATGGACAGACTACCTGAAAATATAATGCCTCCTGCCATGGTGCGGAGGCATAAAAAGAGAAGTTATCCCTTGACAACAAGCACACACCTCATAGACAGCAAGGTCGATGCCAGCGTAGGGGATGATGCCTAGCATGTTGGGGACATAGCCCTTGTAGAAAGCAGCCACGCCCTCCTTTTGAAAGATCTGTTTGGCACAATCCAAGATGCCCGAGTACTGGCCTGTCTTCCTCAGGGCTAACCGTGTCTTCAACACCTGAGTGGACAGGACGTGATGTAAGGCCTTCTGACAGATGAAAGAAACCACCACTTTGTTGTCCAAGAGTTGAAGAAAATCTTTCATACTTGAACAAAAATGGATTACTATCATACATATATGCCGTGCATTATCTTTCATAGAAAATTACGTTGTGTGTCATGAACCTCAGGTCTGTGAGTCTGAAGATCTGATTTCCTCCAGATAAGAGGTCACAGTACAGTTTCACATGATGGGTTCAAGGCTAAAAGTTAAAATGGGCAGTCAGTCACAAAACAAAGAGAATCCACTTGGACATTTCTTCATACCAATAGCATGAGTCATGAGTTGATGCCTAAACTTAACAGAATGAGTACAACCATTAAAATTACTTTTTAAGTAAGGTCTTACTTAAAAATTTGGTTTTAATCTATGTGTTATTTGGTCTCTCACCTCCATGGGGTAGATGCTGCTCTGAGCAATGGCTCCAGCCAGAGAGCCTGCCACCAGTCTTTCTGTGATGCCCAATGTCTCCTGGTTACTTCCAATTAATCGTTTTATCTGACAGACAGGACATTCTTTTTTTGTTAGCAGCAACAAAGTGTCAAAATGTGACAGGAATAAACGGCTAACTGGGGGCTGTATTGGTGCGTACCTGTTCATAGGCCATGAACTTAATAGCAGACTCGGGGGCAATTTTGATGACATTGATGCCGTTGCCTCGCCACAGTGACCTCACACCGCCTTCTCGGATCATCTGGACAAAGCCTCCAGTGATACGCATGCTGTTGCTCTTGGAAGCGTGAACCTGGGGAGGCCAGAAAGTGAACAAACAATGGGCATGTATTCACACTGTGACTGCTAATCCACTTCCTTTTGTACAGTTTGTCGATAATAAAAACGTTCCTGCCTGAGAGTACTCCCAAATTCATCAGCAGTGTCTTGTGCTTTACCTGCATGAGTACTTTAAGCCTGTCCAGAGGTGCTGTGCAGGTTCGAGACACAGCACCAGCTCCTCCTCCAGCCACTAGGTGTCGCCACCACATTCCTGTTTTCTTTTCTTCTGCTGTGAACTCATCAGGCACCAACAAACTCTCCCCAACATCCAAGATCTGAGAAGGAAGCAGAGGGATTCAGTTAATGATTGGCTTTCATGCAACTTCCTAAAACTTAACAGTGATAAAACTGAGGTTCTCCTTGTGGATATTAAATCTACTTTGGCTAAACCACACAGTTTGTCTCCAACCGCTGACAACTCCAAAGTCCATCCATCCCCTCAGGTTAAGAGTCTGGGTGTCATCCTGGACAGTACATTGTCCTTTGAGGCACACATCAATAATGTTACTCATTTTGCATACTTTCATCTACGAAATATTAATCGTCTTCTCCTGTCACTTTAAACTCAGAGCGCTGCTATCCTCGATCGTTCTTTGGTTACATCTCGTATTGATTATTGCAATACTGTCCTCTTTAGTCTCCCTCTCAAGTGTCTTCATAAACTCCAGTTGGTCCAGAATTCAGCCCCCCGTATCTTTACCAGAACCCCCTCCACAGATCATATCACTCCCATTCTCCAGCACCTTCACTGGCTTCCTGTTAAATATCGCATCGATTTCAAGATTCTGTTTCTCACCTTTAGGGCCTTTCATAATCAAGCCCCTTCCGACCTGTCTGAAGTCCTTCATATCTACACACCCTCCTGTACTCTTAGATCCTCTACTGCAATCCAACTCACCATGGGTTCAAGAGCCCTCAGCCACTCTGGCCCCTGCATCTGGAACTCTCTCTCTCCCATGACATCTGCAACATTGACTACCTTTCCACCATCAAATCCCGTCTGAAAACGCACCTTTTCAAGCTGGCATATTCAGTCTGATTTACTGGTGACACACATATTGAGACTTGTGCTAATGGTGATTTTATAATAATGATAATATACCCATAAATATTATTATGATTTTTTTGTCCAGTCATTTTATTAACTTTTACTGTATATTACTGAATTGTTTGATTTTATAATCTACGGATACATTGCTGCTCCTTCAAGCTAAAAAAAAAAATAGAAGAAGTATGATCCAACTTGCACTATACCTTTATGAGTGCCTATAAAAGGTCTAGTGTGTAGGGATTCAGTGGCATCTAGTGGTGAAGTTGCAGAAGAGGACTGGCTCATATGCAAATATAAACAGCTCATTCTAAAGTAGGGAGATTTTCACGGAACAATAACCATCTCAGAAAATATTGCAGTTTTACGGTATCACAGTATTACAGAATTATTATCATTATTTTCATCTGTCAGAATGACCCTTAAAGGAAGTAATATGTAAGGGTTATCTGTGGTTAAACAAACCTTTTATTATTATATTTGAAACTTGAAACCATTTTTTGATGAAGTGTGTGTAAAAAGTCTCCTTTCTGAAAATAACTACAAAGTTGAGATTTTCTGTCCAGTTGCATTTTTTTTCAATACTGTAGATAAGCAAATGTACACTACCTATTCTTCTTAGATAACAAAAAACAACTATACTTAGTTTAAGGTGATTATACACTAATGACAATTAAATGTATTATATTACATTCCATTTATGCTAATCTATCTCCCTACACTGGACCTTTAATTTTTCTAACAGTCTGGCAGCCATGTTGAATGTTTTGACTTCTTTGTCTGACGCATCGTCCACACAAATACACTATAATAGGAAAGATGAGACTTTGACTAGGGTTCTACTCTTAATGTTTGTTGCCCTTGCTTTGAAGCAGAGAGAAAGAGGAGTGTGTACCGTGGAGTGTTTCCAGTAGAGGATGATCTCGGGAATGTTGTCTGCTGGATGGAGGAGGTGATAATCTCGCCACTCGTTCCAGTCAATCGTCATTGTGCCATTTTTATCCATACTGGGGATGTGAAATACAAACTATTACAAATATGACCATTTTAAACATCAGAAAGGACAAGCTGTCAGCTCACATGCACTGTTACTTCTCAACAATGCTAACACTTGGTCTCATGGCTTCCTTTATGAGTTTATATGCATTCTGTTGTAGCAGGATGCTTTACTTGGGCACTCTGTATCACAACTGAGTCATAATCACAGCAGCTTTGTTTTGACAATTATCAAATTGTTGCATTTTTCATCTGAAAAATCTGAAAGGAAAAAAAAATTGCAGCTGGTAACTGAATTAGACAGACGAGGCAGCAATCAGGGTAGCACTGGCCGAGCAAGCAGACTATAGAAGCTACTACTTACTACAAGATAGGGGCCCAGATATGACCCCTCCTTATTCTGAGACCAGCCAGAGAGAGGAGACAGACAGACAGACAGACAGACAGACAGACAAACAGGAGGTTAGAGGAACTAAACAAATACTACTCCTAGATAAACAGAACAGCTCGATAGTTCACATGTGTAGTGACAGGCACTATGGATGCTTCATGGATCAGTTAAAGTGATGGCTTTCTGTCATTCAGACGTAGGCTGCCATTATGTTAAAGATCTTCCTATTGATTAAAATGGGACAGGACAGTGAAGGAAAGAACCACAGCAGCAGCTGCTCCTCTCTGATCTGATCAGCTCTGAACAGCTTGACAGATCAGTTATCCATCCTGACAAACTGCTGCTGAGGAAAAAAAGAACTAATGGAGAACAAAAACCTCAGAAGAAATGGGACACACAATGATACAAAGAGACAGAAGTAATTAAAAGAAAAGATAAAAAAAACCAACAAAGTTTGCTGTCGCCTCATGCTCGCCCGCCCACTGTTGTCAGCTACCACCACACACACACTCATTCTGTGGGAAACAGTGATGCTTGCTTGATATTTAGCTGGTTTCCATTTTCCCATGTTTTTGTGTCTCGATCACTAATGGAGACTAGTTGGTCCAGTATTGAGCAAAAGGGCTGCAGCTGGCAGCCACAAAACAAGTTGCAATGTAACCACTCAGGGCATGTTCGCACTGTCAATGTATGTCCACTATAAGTGCTTGATTTTGACACTGACAGGCTCAGATTGTTATTCTAAGTGTCTGACAACATTATGTAAAGGATCCCTACAGAGAAAGACCTTTTGGTTAAAGCGTAAGATCCATTTTAGTTTAACCAGAAACAGCCCCAAAATCACAGTTGCCAAACTCAGCAGACTCCTTTCAATAAACAGTAATTTCAGTGTGTATAGAGCCAGCATATTTATAGATTTTAATGGGTGACTTAATGGTTAATTTCAACCAGACCAGAGTTGCTGACTGTTAAAACAGTGGAAAGACAAACCAAAATGGCTTTTGTTAGTTGTATTTGTTTCTAATGAAGTTGGATTTATGATGATAAAATGACAAATGGAGTCTGGTGGATTTGGTAATAGCGATTTCGGGGCTGTTTCTAGTTAGACAAAGTTGTCAGACAATTAAAATAACAATCTGAGCTAGTAAGTGGCAAAAACAAGCACTTTTATTGGACATACATTGACAGTGTCATATGCCCCCAGTGGTCATATTGCAGCCTGTTTCGATGCTGCCGGCTGCAGCCCTCTCTTAATACTGGACCAAATTTGTTCCCATTAGTCACTTAGACACAAAAACATTGGAAAATAGTGTCCAGGTTGAAAAATACTGAACTTACCCTTTAAGAGACACATTTGCTACAGTGTTACTTAAAAGAAAGAATGTGATTAATCTCTGTGTATTTAGGATTGTGCTGCTGCAGCCTTTACAGTAACCTGTGAGAGACTAAAGAAAAGAGTGCCACTTTAACCTCATTAACAGATATGAGGAAAAAGTAGTCGGACTGTCACCTAACTGCTTTCTGTAGTTATTAAGAGGGAGTATACAATAGCCGCCGTGAATCAGATCACATGCGTTAAAATGTGACATGCACTACGCAAGAGAAAGAGATGGGAGACATCACAGAGACAGAGACACAGAGACACACACACACACACACACACACACACACACACACAGATTGAAAAAAATTGTGAATCTGTTCAGTTTGTGAATCTGGGGATCACAGCATTACTCTGACCTTTTAAGAATCTGCTCAGCCTGTTCCTCAGAGATGTTCACTCCCAGGTCACGCAGAGACTGCATGATTTCTTGTGAGTCGATCCGGCCTGCACCACAGAAAGAAATTAGTCATCAACTAATCAAACTTAAAGTCCACTAATTTTAGACATAGAGGTCAGTTTACTAGTCACAGTGAGTGATGTAAAAGCAGTTGTATAATGTCTTGAATCTCTGGAGGAGCTTTGTCAAGTCTGAGAAAATAACCCTGATGATGAAATCAGGGTTATCTCGGCTTCATTATGAAATCTAGAAATCAATAACAGAAAGTCAGCATTACAAACTGAGGGAGAGAAGTTTGAAAGGTGTGGGCATTCACCAGACAGGGATGGTCTTTAGATCTTTGATTCTCCACCCAAACCCAATTCAGCCCGTCCCACAGCCAGGTTCAGGTCGGGCTGTAATTTCTCAAAATTCCCTCGAGTTGTATCAGGTCAGGTTTGCCCCAATTTTCTGTTTGTTTGTTTTTATAACGCAGACCTTATTGTCTGTGAGTCATGAGTAATGTATGCATTGTGTTGCCATCAGTCCATTAAAATAAATGAAAATGTTGAGATTTGGAATTAGATTTAAACTGAAAAAACATTAGAATTAGGGGATCATTTGCTCATATACCATACACAAACACTGAAATGCAAAGGAGACGTATAAAACTGGTAATTCTCCCACGTAAAGAAGAGAGATTGTCCTCTGCTCAATCTAGTTCAGTTCCTCTGTTCCCTTTGTGAAGACTGGTGTGCGTCTATATGCATAAGCCACACACCCAAACACTTGTCCTTATATTTACAACTCATCTTACCTGGGCTTCCATATGTACCCAACTATTCTAAAGACTGCTGTTCCTTCCTGGTTGTGGTAAATAAACACCACTTGACCTCCACAGTTCCTCTTATTTTCCATTTCTTAATTACATTAGGAACTGAGGAAAAAGCCACCTGTAAACATTGTGCTGTCTTGTTACAGCCTTCTCCTGCTTTGTGGGCATCAGTTATTTTAGTTTTCAGAGTACTAGGCAGCTGTTTAGAGGAGCCCATGGCTGCTGATTGTTGGGACAAGGTTTCAGGAGTCAGAATATTTATAGAGCTCTGAAATTTGCATTACCTGGCCTCTCCTAATGATGACTGTGAACAAGCTATAGTCCTAACAAGCTAAATAAGGCCTGAAACCTTGTAAAAAGTTGTCTGAGAGCTCAAATATCTTGGGGTACCCAAACTTTTGCATGATGCTCCTTTCCTTTTTTTCAATCTCAAATTGTACAAAAGAAAAATAAAACACAAATCTTGCTTAAAATGTTGAAAAGCATGTTTCATCTTTAACTTCATTCCTTTTGGAAATCACTTCATCTTCTACTCACTTAACTATTTATAGTAAACAAAATTTTGACCAGGGGTACCCAAACTTTTGCATGCCACTGCATGTAATACTAAGTGACTAGAGTAACCTTTTATGTTTTTGTGATAATGAATTGGTCCTACCTGTTCTCAATACCATACAGCAGACTTTAAAAGTCATAAGTTGTAGCAAGATTCCTCACCATCATTCTTCTTGTCCAGACTCTTGAAGACCAGCCGGAGCTTCTTCTCATGGTCTCTGAGATAATGAACAAACTCCTCAAAGTCTAACTGTCCGTCCAGGTCTTTGTCTCCTGCTTTCACTATTTTCTGCAATGAAAAAGAGACAGGAAAAACCTTTGAGAGACTGAATTCTCGGTTCATTTTTGATTCAGTAATCATGATGCATTAGCTGTATGTACAGCAACATCATCTGTAAAGGATAATAACGTGAACTAATTCACCACTGTTATCAAAGATAGCAGATTGATGTGACAAACCGAAGGTCAGCGCATGGAAGCTTCCCTCATCTGCCATCTGTGCACTGTTGACTCAGTCTGCAGTTTAGACCACTTTACAGCCATCACACATACGGGGTTATTTGTAATCTTAGACAGTCCACAGCACTTTCTGCCAATATAGCCTGCCAAGCCAACTGGAAGGATTTCTACAAGGAATTAGTGTTAGTTGAAGCATGAATACAGTCCACTGACAGGAACGGGACGCCTAAGAGAAGGAACAGCTGGCTGTGCAGGCCAGAGAGGAAATCTAGCTCCATGTTTGTTCTCCCAGAATGCACCTGAGCAATACTTTGCCAAATGATTTGCTCTGCTAGTAAGGAGGGAAAAGTGACTGAGCATGAGAAAAAACTCAACCATGTGCACCACTGGGCTCACGGGATGGAAAGCAGTCCACAGGCCACTGTTTGAGAAACATTTCACAGAAAAAAACTACATAAAGGATTAGAGCAGCAGCTCTGCATGCTTTAGCCCTTAACATCTGCTTTTAAAGTTGTAATGCAGTACAATACGTTAACATAGCATGGTAATTCAACGGTTGTAGCGAAAGAAGACCTAAGATCTTTTACTGAAGTAAAAGTTGCAATACCACAATCACTGTTTAAATACACCTTTAAAACTATAATAATAGATATTAATGATAATTGTAATTAATCAGAAAAAAATATACATCTAATCAATCCATTGAACAAGACAGTTAATGGTGTCATCTAGGACTCTGGGAAACAGCGGTGAGCATTTTCCACTATTTTACAGACTAAATGATAAAGATAAATCAATAAATCAGAGGAACAATTGACAGAAAAATCTATAATGAAAATAGCTGTTAGTTGAGATGTACAGTGTAGCTGGAGGTTCTGGTGATGTCATCACCCAAAATGGCAGCCTAAAGCAAACGCTCCCTTGAGAAAACACGTATTTTGCCCCGTCAAAAACAGAATTGCTCCATAACATTTGAATTTGAAGTGGGGCAAGAATGGGGAAAAAGGATGGAAACAGGAAAGGCACCGCTGAAGAGCCAGCCACCAGGGAAAATACGAAGAACAGCTCTCCCACAGGGATACAAGACGGGGAAGCTAACGCAAGAGAGGTGACAAGTTTAACAAGAATTTTGGAGGAAATACAGGACTTTCGCAAAGACACAAAACAACAGTTAAACAAAGTCATATCCAATCTCACCAACGTCAAAAAATAGCGCAGGCAGAGACACAAATCAAAAAGGTGGATGACTGCGTTCAAAACGCTGAAAAAGTGTTAAGCAAGATGATAACAGTAATGAATCAACTACTCGACCAAAAAGGGAGAGCTCGATGGGAGAACATAAGGATATACAATGTTCAAGAAGGAGCGGAGGGGTCGTCTATGACAACAACAGCAAAAACATAAAAGCTTGAGTCATTGTAGCATGTATGACATTATCTTGCCTACAATACTGTGTGTCTAATTAAGCGATATCACACGAGAGGGAGTGATGTTGTACTGTGATATCGTCACGGCTGTGATTCGGTCGTAGGCACAAGGCCGCAGGCCGACTCTGCTGTCACCGTTGCTATGTAACGCAGACATGGTGCACCAGGCACTTACTCTTTATACACATTTATCTGCACGTTTCCATTAATTGTGCAGCCGGTGAAATAAGTCTCTGGTGACTGCATGGTGGACTGTGGCTTCACAGGCACAGCCGACTCTGCCTTCTGATCTGACAGTATGTTGCTTTTCTCCAAGTCTCCGCTGATGAAACACTGACAAACCTGGATGTGTGCTCAGATGGATTCAGCTTCTCCTCTCCCTCATCTTCCTCTGATGACCATTCATAGTTCAATTCAAAACTTATTTTAGGAAATAAATCCATATTTTTGGCTGTTTGACAGTGGATGAATTAATTAGCCTACAACGCAACTGCTGACCTAACTGACACTAACCGTCAGTTTTGATTTGATTGTTGATTGCAATCAGCTGTGAGGCGGAGTGATACATACACAGTGAAATAACCGTGATGTTGTACTCCAATTTCGTCACGGTTTTACTGTCTCTCGACCAATCAGATTGCAGGACCGGAACTAACTGTTGTATAATATGCAATTAGCCTACTTAGACAAGTCTTGCTGGTTTAAAAATACTTATGGCCCATATAATGAATAGATAGGAAATAAGTGCCCTTCTTCCACAGATTCTTGCTTGAGGACTTGATGACACACTGTGGCAGATGCCAACACAATAGGGGGCTACAGGAAGACGATGTGCTATAGGTAGTGGCAGACTGTCAGTTTCATACATTCATGTGGCTAGCCACAATGTGTTTGTGGCAAATAGGGCACACCGGTCTGTCTGTGTTGGCTGGCTCATCTTTATCATTGGGACAAACCCATACTCTCAAACAGAAGCAGAGACTTTTTTTAACTAGTCCTGTAACGTTATCCCCGCCACTTGCAGTCAGCATCTTTCTCAGCTTAGTTGCCTGTTCCACCATACAGGACTGAGTTCTGGTGGTGCGTGCTGTGCACTACAATACATTGCCGCGATACAGCATCTATCAGTTTAGTTGAAAAAGCAACACTACCACCCAAGCCTAGTGGAGAAGAGTACATTTCCCTATGAAATGAAACTGTGAAGTTGAATAAAATTGAAATTCTCGAGTAAAAAACAAAGTACCTCAAAATTATACTTCAGTACATTACTTGAGCAAATGTATACATTTATTTAAGCTGTCCCTCTTACTGCAAAGGAATGAAGTGAAACCAAAGTCTGCCTGGAAGGTTTGAAAACTGTGGTAAATACATAACATTTAATTTTGACAGTAAACCAGTCCCCTGGACAGTGCACAGTACTTTATAGGCCCTGACAGTAATATGCCTAAATTAACGAATTACAGCACAGAGACAGAAAATAAAAAGCAGTTTCGACATGTCAGTGCAATTTCCCACATAATGTGGTTGCCTCGTTTGCATAATTTGTTGCCACTGGCAAAGCAGCCATTGGAAGAATATCAGTCAGAATTTGAGAAGCCACCTCTAAAAACACTAAATGAGAGTTAATCATTTGACAAAGGCTATCAGCAATAACAGGTCACGCCATTATTGCACTGAGATATATCGTCCACACGATACAGCAGTAAAGTAAAACTGTCCCCTATCCTGCAAATAACTGAAAAATCTTACAGCATCAGAACCAGAGCAAAGTATGTTTTCACTCATACCTTCCTCCATGTACAATCATCATCATCAATTGATTTGACAGGAAATATTTACTTGGCTTGAACACGGACTTCCATTTCAGATGGTAATCCATTTGACTCCGAATACTCATATTCATTGTGGTTCACGTTTGGGACATAGAGACACAGACACATCAGGTTTCTTCTGCTGTCTAACTCAAAGTACTAAGACGTAAATGGACAGTATAAAAGAAAGACTGTTTGCTTTTTGTGGCATATTCCTAAACAGTGTCATTAAAGCACAGATATTAAACACTGAGAGCCCAGTACAGTAGACTGACTATCTCATATATGTAAAGTAGGTATACATTTCAAAATACACACATATACTTCAACTTCAACTTCCAACTTTCAACTTTCAACTTTCAACTTTATTGTCCCCAAAGGGAAATTTGCTTTGCAGGTAGGTAAAAACAAACACATAAAAACATAGAAAGCACATTCACACGAGTTTTGACACGACACTGAAGGGTAAGTACACAAATACCCTGGGGGGCGACTGAGAGTAGAGTGTAGAGTGCATCATAACTGTTCATTTTTTAAAATTTAAATTAAGTTAAATACAGTGCCTTGAAAACCGGTGACCTTTAAGGCAGATAAGTAGTTGACGAAGCAACTTACCTTTGTTTGCCTTATAGTCAACTGCTTACACAGTCCTTACCATGCACAAAATTCAACACAGTGATACTGATCACTGCAATTTCCAATTGAATGACGCACACTTTTCTCTGAGATGATTTTAACTGCACAGCCCTTTTCATTAAAAAATACAACAACTCTTTTTACTTAAGGACCCTAATCAGATATTCCATTTTGTCTGGTAAGGACATTTTGTTTTTATGATTATAAGCCTGTTTTTCACCAGTGAAAATTAGCATTATTAAAGCTGCAAGCATTTATCGGGGTCCAAGCAGACTGCAAGTATTTTTGAATGCTTGTTTCTTTCTTCACCGATGAGAAGCAAAACATTCAATGTTGTGTTCAGTGAAAATGTGTTTTGCTTGACTACATTTGTATTGTATTTTTATTTCGTTCAAGACCTGGAATGCATCCAATGTTTACCAATACACAAATAATGCTACTATGTGAAAATTTTCAAAAGTTATCCTGGAAAATGCAAAGATTAAGACCACCTGCAGGATGGAACAGGATTTAAACTCTAAATCTTTGTTTTACAAGTCATCCCCCTAACCACTAAACTACTGATCCATAGACCTGATCATTCTGTATCTACAATCATCAAAAACACCTAGGAACATGCCAGTAGGTTTTGACGGAATGAAATACAAATTGAATGAATTTTTTTAAACTTGAGTTGAATATACTGGATATTTGAGATTTGTCACAGGATATTGTGAAGTTTAGTTTGGAATAGCACAGAGGAAAAAAAGAATGTGAGTAAAAACAGTAGAGCTCCAACAGCAGTCGCTGCTTGGACCCTTATGCACTGTGATAACCAAGCTAGCAGCTAGCTCTAGGGTTAGCACCACCATCTCGTCCAAATGTGGTTACTTCTGGCTCCAAACATTCAAGATAGGGACGGCCAAGACACCAAACTCCAACTTAAAAAAGAGAGTCCACAAACCAATATGGTGACGTCATGGTGGCTACTTTCATTATTTATACAGTCTAGGGTAGCAGTAACTTGACTTGGTTCTCAGCGATTGGTGAGCAGACCAAGGGTAGATAGTTTTTTAGTCTGACATTAAGCTGTTAGATGGAGCCGTGTCTTTTTCAGAAACATAAAAATGTAAAATAAATTCTCTACACCGAGTGTCATAGTGTATATTGCAGTGACCTTTACCCCCACGAGTGTCAAATCATTTCATCTCATTCTAAATGTGTTTAATATTTCCAGTTACTTTAATTTTTAAAAATTTTTAAAAATTACATTAAGGGACTAAAAAATGCAAGCAAATGTGTTTTCAATTTGAAGTGCGCTAAATCAAAGGACATCACACTGCTAGCAAAAACACATTTTTAGCTTTGTGCTGACTCTTTTATGAACTGATGAGACCTGTTGAAGCAAGAGGAAAAAAAGCCTCAGCCTCAAGCTGCAAATGTTTGAGAAGGAAACGCAGTCATTTTGGAAACGCCCTGACAACTGAGGTAACCTTGAGAAAGGTACACATCCAATAACAGCTGTAAAAAGAACAAAAGAAGAGTGTAGTTTTACTTGGCAGCGCCCAAGTGTAGATGTTTCACTAAGGAACAGAGTCTTTCTGGAGAAGAGCTTTTAGCTCATTGGGCCACCACTGCCTTAACAAAGGTTAATAAGACTAAGAGTCTACAGCAGGTGGAGTGACTAATTAGGAAGCCAGCAAAAGATTAAGGGCTGCACAGGAAACGGCACAAATAAAATAAAGTATCTTTTCCATCTCACTTCCACATTAAACTGCTGAGTTGAGCACCAAAACCACTCACTTTAGCTAACAGCACAAGCATTTAGGGTTGCAGAAATAAATGCAACATTTGAAAAAAGAAATGCAGCCAGACAGAGTCTCATCTGCTCATGTGCATCCCCTTTCTTCCTCCACAGTTACACATACTTCTAAAAATTAAAAATACTAGTCCATACCCATTGAGTGCACAGTTGTCCACGTACAGTTTCACATGGTATGTGTTTGGGATACAGGTCATAGGAAATTGCAGATTAGATAGTCAAGTGAACCCATTAAGAAGAGCAATGTATTCAGACAGAGTTTTTGTGAATTTGATAGTACGATTGCTTAATTGAAAGTACAGTAGTACCATTGCCAATAGTGGGATAGTTAGTGGGCTAAAACTGTACATTAGTAGTTGAGGAAGCATGTTGAAAGGCAGATAGTTAAAGTGTTTATATGTTGTATTGAAGTGGGGCGCACTGGTAGAATGACTGACTGACTGACAGAATGACACACTGACAGTTTCCGAGATTATGTACAGCATACCATACCATGACTTAGTCATACCAAAATTAGAAAAAACAAAAAACATTCGGCCACAGGAGGAGCCACAGCGATCGGTCGCATTTTAGCCATTTTTAAGCATTTTTCTGTTGTTATAGCGNTTTTCCAACTTTTGCCAAGAGGGAACTTTAGATATTGGTCTCTAGATTATGTTCACTGAGTTTCATGCAGATCGGTCAAACTTCCTAGGAAGAGATCGATTTTAAGTGTTTTTCAAAAAATTCAAAATGGTGGAAAATCTATATAACCAGAAGTTATGGGTTCTTGAGGCAAATTTGTGTTATGAGGAGAGGCATCTCTGTGCAAAGTTTCATGTCTCTACGACATATGGGGCATGAGATATGCCCATTCAAAGTTTTCAATTGGTTGCTATAGCGCCCCCCTTTGGCCAATTGATGTAATATTGCTTCATTCACATCCTCCCATGACCCTCTACCACTGTGCCAAATTTCACATGGATTGACCAAGTCAGTGAGGAGAGTTTTCGTCATTATCTGGTAAGATAAGATTCTCAAGTATCAGTTTAGGGATGTCAACAGTAAATCGCCAAGAATATTTTGACTAGTTACATATGTTGGTCTATGGGTTAATTTGCTGCTCTTCAGTTTACTGCACTGCACACACTGGTGGGATAATGGGTGTTGAGCTATCAAAAGCAAAATAAATCAAAACTGACATCTCTATTTTAATTACAATAAAGCATTTGTTTAACCCAAAAAATCTTCTGTATTCTTTCCTTTAAGGGTCATTGTTACTGAAAATAATATTGTGTAACTCCGCAATACCCTGATATTTTTTGAGACAGTTATCATACTGCACCACGAAAATCTCATACCTTTGCAACCCTACTAGCATTGATGACAGAACCGAATTCCCGCAACACTCACAAGGTGCCACTAGTTGCAACGCTACCAGTAGCTTTACAAGTTGTCATTCCTAACATGACAGACACGTGTTTGCACAGTTAGATGCAGTAGCTGAGTAGTGTAGTGAATGAATGGACCTAGTGAAAGTGAAAGTATTGAAATGGACTACAGATGATTAAAATATCATGCATGCATGTTCAGGGGCCACACATAATGATTCTTAGGGCTGCCACTGGACTGCGGGCCGCATTTTGCGGGGTTCCCACACATTTTCATGGACAAAATTTCCAAACTTTCCCAGGACTTTTCAAAGACCCTAATAAAAAAAAAGATTTCTTCCCATACTTGCCTGGTGTTTTTCATACATCAAGCTCTATTCAAGCATAACTTCAGCTAGCAGGCATACAGGAGGGGAGAGACAAACCCAGGGAGAACATGACCAAATGTACGTGATAGTAGACAAAACGTCACACATCAACACATATTAAAGCTTCGTTAAGACGACAGCTAAAGAATATTAATTTACAATTATGTTACATTACATGGAAGGTTAGCCACAGAAAATTACTGTAACAATTCCATAATACACAACTTAATTCCAAGAGTTTCCAAAGACTTCCAATGATTTCAATTGATTCAAGGACTTTTCCAGGCCTGGAAAATGTGATTGTGAAAATCCATGACTTTTCCAGATTTTCAATGACCGTGGGCACTGACTTTGAGAGACTATGTTCAACAGCAATGCTTAGCAGCTCTCTAAGGCTTAAGCACAGTGGTGTTTTTAAGCTATTAGGACCATAAATGTCAAACGAAACTTTGTGCCAGCCAACAATGTTGAGATATTTTACAGGACAATTTAAAATGCTGACAAGATGATGGGTTGTACTGGATAACAAAAGTAAGGGGTACAGCTACCTGCTGTATTTTACCTGTTTAAGATCCGCAGGTGGTGCAACCATGATTAATACTGTGGTCTTCTTTGGAGTAACATTACTTTTGCTGACTTCTTTACTGTCAGATGAGTTTGCAGACTTTTCCTGGAGACGAGCTTGCAGCTCTCTGCAGTTCCCAGTACCCTCAGTCTCTTTCTCACCTGGTGACGGAGTTTCAGCAGGCTTACACTGCGTCCTGCCAAAAAGTCTCTGCCACAGGAAAGTCAGTATGCCCTGCACCATTCTCAGAGTGGGGCTCACTGTGTCTGGGTGAGTGCCCTCCACTCAAACACAAAAATCCAAGAGCTGAACTGGCAGAACAAGTGTAGAAAGGTCAGCTGAGGACAACGTCTCCACTTTCTTCCACTTCACTGCTCCAGCTCAGCGTCTCATCTTCTTACTGGATCTTTTCTCATTGAAAATTGCTAAGTTGACAGACATCCAGGTTCATATCCACAGGCATCATATGCAGCAGGATCAAAACAAAACCCTCCTGTCTAACTCCTGCCATTTAACGTCTGAGGCATGATTAGTTCTTCATTTATCAAAATTAGAATTTCACACTGGAAGTATCTCATGTTGAGGATAATTAAATGATGGTCGCAGCAGACAGTCAGGATTTGCTACTTAGCAGGCATCAGTATCAGCAGCCAGAGAAATGCACCAAAGAGAGCTTCCAGAAACCTGCATCCTCACTGCAGCTGAGCCTGACCAATCACTGCAGCCCATACTGGCAGGTCCGACTGTCGAGCTATGGAATGAGCCACTCAGCCAATGGAGGGCAGGATTACAGCAAGGAAATGAATCTATGCCTTCAATCATCAGCCACTGTAGAAGGAGGGGGTGGGGTGAAGTGCAGGGTTTCCCCTCGGTTGCACCTCCCTCACAGCAGAAAATTTGCTGAGTGATGCCTCCCTCCTCCCTCCTTCCTATCCTCCTACACTCTCACTGAATCATTCCAAGCACACCGTCAGCATCCAGCAGGAGATCCCATCCACCTGACAACCGAGCTCCGCTGTATTTAAATTCTCAACATGTACCAGGTTTCTTCTGCTGGGAAAACTACAGTGTTCAGCCTTTATAGAATCCTCATGACTTCCAGCTGCTTTCTGCAGACCTGTTTTACTTACTGCACTGCTCATGGACTACATTGATCCCAGTGTGAGTGATTATTGACAGAAACAGGAGCTCTCTTAATTATAGCCTGTCCACTACATAACCTGGAAAAAGACCCTACATGCAAATATTGTGACAACAAGCCTCTCTCCATCAGCAGCAGGGATTTTTTTCACATTTTAGAAAATAACAGTTTCTACTTATCAAATAATAAGCCAAACCCTAGGAAAAGACCAAAACCAACAATGTGTCAGCCTGTCTACAGAGACTTTCTGACCTCCCGCTCCCTATCCTGTTTGTGGCACTCAGCCCCAAGCCCACTGGTTCACACTAAGGACACAAATTGTTAAAAACAGCTCACAAAGATATAGTTTCATTTAAAAAATGGCTCAGTAATTTCCTAAAAAAGGCAGGTCACTGTGCAAAGTTGTGGCCAATATGCTACGGTAATATTTTAATCACAAATTATACCTATAATTTATAATAATAATAATCTATACTTATACCTACAAAGATAATTTTGTAAATGCATATTTTCCCCCACGTTTTGGCCTCTTGTCCACAAGCAAACTGATTTTTAGGTCCCTAAAATGGAGATTTTGTAAAGTGCCTCTAAGGTACAGATCTTTTAAAACTCTGGTAATTGTGTATATGTGTGGCGTGTAAAACAGAGCGATTGGGAAACAATGATGTAATCTTCTCAACTTGCGCATGCCCATTGTTGCTTTGTGTAATGAGCATACGACAGAAAGAACAGTAACAGTGACTACCAGTTTGCTTGCCTTTTGTTTGCACTGCTTTGTCTAATGACCACTTCATGGACGGACACTGGTGTCACTGTCTACTGCATCAAATGTTTTTTCTGCCTTTTGCCTTCATTTGATATGACAGTTCAAGCATGAAAGTTTAATTATTTAAAAGTAGACATGTAGGTGAATTCACTCAAAATGTCCTCTGCACTTGTCTATGTATGATACTGTTAAACTGAGAGTACACACAACCATGCAAGTATAATATGTCAGTACTGAACAAGGAAATGGCTTTTAAAAATCTAATAATGTTTGTCTTTCACAACTCTGCTTAAAGACCGAAACCTGAATTACAAGACCTGATTCTACTGTTGACAGAGGTGTATGGAGTCAAATTAATCGCAGTATTAATAAATACACACAGAAGGATTCACAAATGTATTTCAGGATTATATATAAATGACTCTTGCTACAAAGTATTTTTCAATGCACACAAACATAGTTATGGTTATATATACAGTAAATGTATAAAAGTATATAAGGTTTAAGGGGGGTCTGAACACAACTTTTCTGTTCTTTTTTTTTTTTAACTATTTGAAATTGGTTAAATCTTAATTCATTGTGGAGCTGGGCAGCAAATTGATTTCCTTAGCTCCTCCTTGCCACGCTCTCGCTCTCTCTGTTTATCATGCTGCTGCAGGAGTGTGAACTCCAAACCGGTGACAGTTGGTGAGAAACAGCCCACACACATACAGTGACAGGTCTGACTGTTAGCGTCACACAGCTAACCACACCCAATAGTTATTAAGAGGTTTAACGACAGAGTAGCCAGAGAGTTATAGTCTTACATACAATCAGACGCATACAACCAGTGGAGTTGCCCCTGGTGGCCATTAGAAACAACGCTAACGCGTTAAAGGTTTTACAATGTATTGTGTGAATGTTGTCCAGACCTTTTGAATCTGTCCACTCTACCGACTTGACAGTGTAATGAGTTGACAATGCTGTCTGATTTCAGGCAGCATATGATGATCAATTATTTTACTACTTCAAAACATAAACAAATAAGCAAAATGCAACTTAGCAATAATGAGGCAATAAGATTTAGCAAGGTCCAACAAGTTATGTTATGTTGATGGCCTTCGCACTGCAGAAACGGTTTCAAAACTACTGTCTGAAACTCAGTCAAGGATAAAAACAGTAAGGTGTCAGGATATAGTCTATTTTGAACCAAAACAAAACCAGTAATGCAGGATCCTCAAGCCTTGACATGAGGCTGACTGTTTGGTACTCCATTTGGACATGGCTATAACCTCTTACTGATTGTTATGACCATCTGTCACACAGGGCAGGATGGGTTCATCAATTCATGCTGTCTTTATGCTTCTTTTTAACTGACAGGCGTAGGACCCTGCATGGTTTTGTCCTGCTACGGCTGATAATTAAAGATTTAACTATGTGTGTTCAAAGGTTTACAACGAGACCACTGCTGATCAAAGCTGTTATTTCTCTACCTGAGACTCTCCTGTTTGCTTCAACATGTGTCTCAATTTTCTTCTAAAGTAACTCACTGTAAAATACACACTGAATGAAAATTCCAGGAAGGAAACTGCATTTCTCAGATGCTGACACTGGAATTAACACCATGTTCAGCCACTGAGAAAATGCATCTTTCTTGCCCATTCTAATGTTTGGTCAAACAGTAACTACTGTAGACCCTTTTGACTTAACCTGCAGGCCTTTTACATCAACTGAAGGTTATGATTTAGTGTTTAAAGGAACTGCAAAAGTATTGATGAGCAGGTCGACTACTGCGACACAAAAAACCCCACAAATTGGCTTTAAGAGACGCTCTAGCTGTCAGTTATACAGAAAACATTATTTTGAGATAAACTGAGGCTTGACAGTTCCAGGTTGTGTAGGCAGAGGAGCTTCAACCAGTGAATTGTTATAAGGGTTAATCCACACAGCTATATAACTGTGTGGTCTTGGACATCTGCCACAATGTCAAACGGCATGCAGAAGGTACTATTATTCAGGATTATGTGACTATCCTCAACAAACAAAGAGAGAAAGTTCTGGAGAAGCAGGGATTTTCACAACTCTGATCTGCTACCAGTCTGGTCTGTCATATGAGGTCAGTGAAGACTCCATTACTCAGTTACTATTGCTGCAGAGGTGTAACTGCGATTGCAGTATAATGTGTATAAAATCAAATATACATCATCCACTGCCTTTCAGAAGTAATAACCTTGAAAAAATAAAGTTAAGTAACCCAATCAAAACCACTACCTGAACATTTCTGATTGGTTGAGTACTCACAGCAAAGATTTACAGGACAGCATGGAGACCATCAACCGCCATTTTTTAAAAATCTGCAGTCGTAATCCAGTTTGTTTTTTGTTTTGTTGTGCTTCGACATCGACACATTAACATGAAGATACAGAAGAAAGCTTACGCAAGGTGGACTGATGACAAACTGATGAAATCTGGCGGGAGCTGGAAACAGTAACACTGTAATTTCTAATTAGTAATGTTTAGAAACGTGTTCTTTACACTGTCATGGTGACAGCTTTACTCCCACTATGAAAAGAATAATTACCCGAAATACAGTCAAATAACAGAACAAAGGGATAGTTAAGTGTTTTTTGAAGTGAGGTTGTTCAGAGTATTTATACATGGACAGTAAATTGCATACAGTAGATGGCAGTCGTCAAGCCCCCAGTCTGGAGAAGCAGGCTGGAGTCAAACATCTACTGCTGTGGAGGGGCAAGCAACAAAATGTATTTTACCCACCAAAAAGTCACACCTAAAAATATCAATATCAGTTTAAGTGGACACTATTATGAGAGTATTTTCACCATTTCACCTTAACGTCAGACAGTGATTCCCGATAGGAAAATGAAGACATTATATCACTCTCTTAAAAAAAAAATTTGAATTTCCCCTCGGGGATTAATAAAGTATATAAAATTAAATTAAAAAAAATTAAAAGCCAGACTCCAATAAGAATAACAGCAACATTGCCGAATACAGGAGCTGCTGGTCCACCTCTGTCTCAGACGGTTACTTTGTTTGTTTTACTGTGTGACTTTTTGTTAGTTCAGATTCACTAAAGTGACACAATAACACAAACTGACTAACTGATCGAAGCAGTGGTAGACCAACAGCTCCCATTTTCAGTGGGCTAAAATTACTGTTTTTGTCAACAGAGTCTGGTAGCTTTGACGAGAGCATAGATGGGAAACTGAAGCCGTGATCAGCTTTCCTGTCCAAACAGGCTGTCTAAAGGAAAGGTGAAGTGGTGAAAATACTCTTAATATAGCGCACATTTAAACTGATTTTTTTTGGGTGGGACTTTTTTTTTTAGGTAGCTAAAATATGTTTTCTTACTGACCCATTTATAGTAGTACATTGCCTAGCCTCCGTGTCAGACTCCAAACTTGGAGCGTGCTGACTGACATCTATAGTATGTAATATACTGTCTATGGATAAGTACCCCATACAACCCCACTTAAAAAAATGAACTATCCCTCTAAGAGTAACAACAAGCAAGTTACACACACGATAATCTCATAAAGGCAATCATACAACACCTTCTGTTTAACTTGTCTTTCAGATTCTGTACCTGTTTCATTTGTTTGAATATCACGTTTAATGAAGGCCTAAAGGCTGTGATAACAAATGCTGGCTGTCATTCAGACAGCAGTTTTTTCTTTTCTTTTTTTTTTGTTAAAGATTATTTTTATTGGCTTTTTGCCTTTACTGACAGGACAGAGGGTGAAATGGGGAGACAGAGAAAGAGAGTGGGGACTGACATGCAGCAAAGGGCCGCGAGCTGGATTCGAACCCGCGGCCGCTGCAGCGAGGCAATGCCTCTGTACATGGGGCGCTGGCACTATCCACTACGCTACCAACGCCCCGACAGCAGTTTTTTCATATGTGTTACATAGGTTACATACATTTGGGGGGGCGGCAGTAGCTCAGTCCATAGGGACTTGGGTTGGGAACCGGAGGGTCACCTGCTCAAGTCCCCGTCCGGACCAAAATATGGAGCGTGGACTGGTAGCTGGTGGACTGGTAGCTGGTGCCAGTTCACTCTGTTCTGGGCACTGCCGAGGTGCCCCTGAGCAAGGCACCAAACCCCCCCAACCGCCCGGAGCGACTGTCATGGGCAGCCCACTCTGACATCTCTCCACTTAGTGCATGTATAGGTCCAGTTTGTGCATGGGTGTGTTCGGACCTGTGTGTAATTGACAACAGAGTGAACCCCCTCGGGGATTAATAAAGTATATAAAATTTAAAAAAAAAAAAAAAAAATTACATGTTCCACTGAACATGTGTCACTGTGAGGTGACACCTAAAATGCACTCCTCTACTCAGGATTGGAAATTAGCACCGACCACCAGCCAAATGCTGGTAAAATATGCAAGTGGCTGCTAGATATACTCTACTCACCCCAAAAAACAATGGTAATCTATTGAGTGGCTGGTTGATTTTAGAATCCAGGAGTCACACCAGCAGGTGAACAAAAAAATGTATTTCCAACCCTGAGTCTACTCCAGTGGTTCTCAAATGGTGTGCGGCAGCACACTGGTGTGCCATGATGCCAATCCAGGTGTGCTGTGGGATTTTGTGATAACCACACATTATTATTGCAATATTCGATTTGGCCTATATAAAAAGTTATGAATACATTTTTAATTGACTGTATCGATATATTGTGCACACCCATTTCATAATAAAGAGGCAAACTCTACCGGGATGATAACAATAAAAAGGAGAGAGCGGTGAGTAGGACAATGAGTCACTTTATTGTATGGAGCAAATTACAAAAAAGCTCCAGCAAAGATGACCAACCACCAGAAGAAAAGAAAGAAAAAAAACTGTCATTAGACAGTATCACGAAAGCTACCTGTCTTTTTTTTTTTTTTTTTGTTAATTTTTATTGTTTTATGTCATATTAAGAGTGATAATACATGCTATATAAGCAATTGTGCACAGATAAAAATACAGGTGTGCCTTGAAATTTTGACCACAAAAAGTCTGAAAACCACTGGTCTACTCCATTTATCAGTACAGTATACCGGTGCATCATCTGTCTTGGTTTCATCAGGGTGGACCCTAATGTAGGCAGGATGCATGTTATACTGGAGAAGACTTTTAATGCTACTGCATTTGCATCATTAGTACCTGCTTTACATTGAATTATGGTCACTGTAATGCTTTTGAAACAGAGGCACATAAAGACCCCTATTACTTTTCAACCAAACTCAATGTGAAACGTTTTGAGAAATAAAGGCCTGGCTCAATTAAATGCCTGGTCTGGTTGCCAAGCAGTTCATTTTTATGTAAGTTCTTTGGCTGTATAAAACCCACTTCAGCTAATGTTAGTTAGCTGCTGAGATCACACTTAAAAATAAATGTTTAAACTTTCATCACAATGTAGATGCTACACATTGTCAGCTTGGTTCAGTTCATCTTGCTGAAACCATGAGCACCAGAAAAGACTGTAAATCATTCGCATTTTCCAGCATGACAAAAAAACAAGTGGTGACTCCCTTCCTCTGAAGCGGTCATTAAGTCAGAGTATGTGTCTATTCCTCGATTACCCAGTAATTTATTTATATTCCCTTAGTCCATAAGGGTCCAATCAAAAGAATCATAAGTATTTTTGATAAAACATTTATCCACATAATAATATTGTTTTAACAGGATAAACCAGGATAAAACAAGTGTCATAACACAACACATAATTGATATGTTATTCGAAGCCTAATTTTTATATTTTTACAAGTAATATTCATACTGGTTTAAGTAAACAATTTCATCGTATTTCCCATCTTTGCTAAGCAACAGTTTTGTGTAAAATGAAGTAAAGGTCTGTCCCATATAGATGCTTGTCCCTAATATAAGCCTATTGAGTTCAGTGATTTCAGCAAATAATAGCCCAGGCTACTAATTAAAGATTTACAGTTTTGGCACTTACCCTGCTGATGTGGTGTTTTCTTTATTTTCTTGTGCCACCGTCCCTCACTGTTACTGCCCCTTGTTACTTATCTGCTTTGCTGACTAACACCCACTTATCTGTTAAACTGTCTGTTCTCCTACACGGAAACACTAAGACAGAAATTTGGACAGCAACACAAGACAGGACAAATTACACAAGAAAAGAAAGCCTCATCCATTTGAGCTGAAATTATGTCCACTTACCATGAGCTCATGTTCAGTGCGATGTACCCCTAATTTCTTCAGGCCAATTGTCAGGTCGTTGATACAAATGCCTCCATCCCCGTTCACATCCAGGACCTGGAACAACACTTTGAGTCTGTGCTCCTGCTCAGACCCTCCACATATATCACATGGATTCGCTGAATGACCGGGGTCCGAGTGCCAGTCGGCAGCAACGGGATGTAGAGGTACTGGTTTAAATGGGTCTACGGTGTGCCCGCCTCCGCCTCCGCCACCCGGGTCGACTCCCCGGTGGCTCTCACCCGATCGACATTGGCAGAACACATCACTGAGCAAGGGGGGCATCAACGAGCCCTGCTGGTGCATCATACGTGTCCGGTAATGTTCGCCTCAACAACTGGACACACTACAGATACACTGTCAACCGGTTGAGAACTTAGTCAAAGAGCACTTGACTCCACCGTTATATCTCGAGCCGTTACTACCACGTCACATGTCCCTCCATTTCAGCCGGCACTGAAAGGAAAAGCTACCAGAAGCCGGTTAGCTTACAAACCAGGCTTTTTACCACGAACACATTCTCGGGCTTTACCTGGCACGAAAACGGTTATTTCTCTTTAATTTCTCTTGATAAGTAAGGTCAGCTACATACCGTTTTCGACGTAACGTAGAACTAACCGAAATGTTATAGATGCCGGTGAAACGATAAGAGGATCCTGAACTGTCAGCGTCTTTATCATCCGTTAAAATGACTTCACAGCATCGAAGGTTACCGTTTACACGGGGCTCGTGTATTGCACTTCACGAAAAACAAGGTTCCTGTTTGAAGACCGTTAAGAATATGATGTTTGTTTCGATATTTAAGTGCCGTTAACTTGCCGACTGTCAAGAAAAGAAACGTATGTGGCTCCGGGAGCCGGGTGCGCCAGAAATCTCGCTGTTCAACGCGAGGTTACAGTGTGACTACATTAAAGGTTCAGATATTTGGTATTTAGCCTTCAGGCCTGACAGGTGTCTACTTTCTAAGACAGGACGAGCCCTTCAGGAAATAATCCTTGAAAAAAATTGACGGAGCATAGCTTTTATGTACATTTCAGAAAATGCAATAAAAGTTTGAGAATAATGAACCAACATACAAGAAAATTATATGAAACCTATTCACACAAACCTGCTGATGGTACAACACACTGGCGCCACCTTTTGGCTAGCCAACCTTACAAATCAGAGGTACAAAACTTCTATACAGTCAATGGGCACAGTGTATTCAAAAAATAATGCGATGGAAAATCCTGTGACAATTTCATGATATAGGGGACTGCTCATTATTTATGAGGTGGGGGCTGGTGCAAAACAGGGATGGCATGTCAAATATTTTTAAGATCTGCAGAAAGACTTATTTATTTACTTATTTATTTATTAGTGTGGGGGAGATTTTTAAATTTTTAAATACCATCTGAACCCAAAAAGCCGCTGGCAGGCTTGAAAGGCAAAATCACAGCACTTATCGTAGCCAGACTTGGGGAAAAATACACATAATGTGCATGGAATGCTTCTGTCAGGAAATATAACCAAATGTAAGTAAAAAATGTGATATTTCATCAAAATCACTTTATTCTCCGTGCAAATATTGCCAAATAAACTGTTAAAAAAATAATAAAAGAAATACAAAATAAAAAATAAATTAAAAAAAATATTAAAATTTATAACAATGATGCAATTTGGATTTTGCTTAACCCTGACTCATATTTAACTACTGAAAGCTGCTTTTCATCCAACTTGAGTCAATATCAACAGTACGGGTGGGACATGTTCTCCAACATACTGCATCACAAGAGGATAAGGTGATGAGCATACCATATTCATGCACAATATATTTAATAAACAGATTACCTGAATTTGTAAAACTCTAAATATATAGAGATGTGCCATTATTTCATTGCTATTTCCTGCAAGTGGCAGCTTCTCTTAATTTAGCTCTCTAAAGTTTTGCAGGTGTAAAATAAATTCAGTGAAGTAGTTTAGTCTTTTTATATTTGTAAAAATTTAGTCCTACTCTGTGTCTGATGATGTAATACTGATATTTTTGTATTATTTAATGAAGGGTGGGCAAATTCTCTCATGAGTGGCTCTGTAAAATATAATAATACCAAATACATCTTGCCCCCGACATAGGAAGGGGTTCTGAGCAGATCCAAAACCATAAAGCTGTTTGAGTTGTAAATACTACCAGAAGAGAGAGAGAGGGGGGGCCCTCCAACAAAGTGTTGGGTGGAGAATGGGCCCTTATGAGTGCTTGCCACCTTGGAAATATGTTTTCAAAGAAGAACTCTCATTATATGAAAACTGTGCCATTTGCTTTATAAGCCCTTGAAAAAGGCAAACCCATCTTGTTTTTTTTACTTTTTTTGTAAAATAGTCAATACCATCATTATAAATGATTAAATTGTTGAATAAAACTAATAATTTCTCAGTTTCTTTGGTATTTTCAATGATATACACATTGCTGGGTAATATGTATGTTACTGTTATCCAATGTCAAGTCTCTGATCATGTCAAGATGATATGTGCACGTTAGCCCCATCATAATAGCGTGCACTGGGGCCCGTCTTAAGTACCCTACGCCACTGCCTACATCAGAGAGTTATTAGAAGAGTTAACAGCAGATAATGTTAGGCATTTTGGTGGTCTTTCCCCAAATGAAGCTTATGGGCACACATTATAAGTCATGGTGTTAAATGCTGATGTGAGCAGGCATTTACTATGATCACTTACTTTACCTCTACATTCACCCTTCCATAACAGGAAAGGTATGACGAAAAGTGGAGTTCCGAACACAGCAGCACCCACTCTGCCTGATGGAGAAAATACAGTCCCTTAAATTGTACAGGCTTGTTCATGAGGATTAAAAGACTTAGAGGGCACAGAGCCAAAACCAATAAGCAGCCTTCACATGTGACAGGCAGCGGTCACATCAGAGGTTCAGTGTAGCAGCACAAGCAAACAGTCAAGTGGAAAGGAAAGTGGGGAAGTTGTTCAATAAGTACAAAACCAGTAAAACTTTGAGTTAGTTACAGAAGTTATGTAGTACCTATTGTAACTGAAGAAGCAGTAATACACTGTAAACCCCAATCCATCCATGACAAAAAAAATTTAATGTAAAGTCTATACTCTTAGAAAAGATTTCTGCACACTTACATCTATGCAGTGTTACTTTTACATGCCTGTCAACTGTTGCCTCATGTGTGCTCTGATGAGTGCCTAAAACACTGAAAGGTCAACAATAAAGTCAAACACTGCATAGATGTTAGTGTGCAGAAATATTTTCTACCAGTTTGGACTGCAAACAGATGACAGCTTGATTGACAGCTGTCAGAAGTCACAATGACAGATGACAGCACACTCAGGTGACTGATGACCAGTCGATGAGTAATATAGGGAATATTAATTAATTGAATAAAATAATTAGAAATATAACCAACAACAAAAGGGCATAAGTATTAAATAACAATAACAGAGAAATGTAGAGTTTCTGTAATTTTACTATCGTGAATATGTTAGAATTTGCAGTGAATTCTTTTTTGCAAATTCTCCTGCCCTTCCTCTGGTTATATAAGTCAGTCTTTCCAATGCAACACAAAATGCCATCTCTCTCACCCGCATACTACCACCATATACTACTTGAATGTATATCTATTTTTCTCCAAGAAAAAGCTGTCATTCTCCTGGCCTGCAGGAGTCCAAGGTCAATTAAAGGTATCAGTTGTGAACTAGTAACAAAGTTCTTTGGATATTTGCTCAATACACACAATTGCGCCTGGTGAGGTACCTTCATTCCAACAATCTCAGATATAGTCTCAACAACTGTTTTCCAGTATTCTTGCAATTTTGGACAATCCAATACACAGAACAGAGTCCCCTTTCCTTCTAAACATTTAATACAAGTGTCTGGGAAGTCAGGGGACCAACGGTTCAGTTTGATCAGGGTAATGTAAGTTCTCACTGATTGATTGTTTTTGAGCTTTAAAGCATACCCTCTCCCAACCAGTCTCTTCTATGTCTTTTTGAAGATTTAGTCTCCATCCCTCAAGCCTATCAATAGTAGACTCTGTATTATATTTTATCAAAGCTTTATAAAATAAAGAAACTTGACTTCTCCCTCTCAGGTTTTTGAGATTTTCAAGATGTAATAAACGTGGTTCAAATGTTTAATCCGTATGCTTGGATAGTATGAAATGCTTCATTTGTAAAAATTTAAAAAGTGTTTTAAGGGCTATGGTATTTCTTTCTGACACAACTAATCAAAAGTAAGAATGTTACCATCCAGATAAAGGTCCTCTATTTTCCGTGCACCTTTGTTAACCAAAATTTTGAAAGCACCATCCACCCTTTCTGCCCCGAAATATGTATTGCCCCATATAGGGGAGAAGCAAGAAATAGAGGGGGTATCCCCAATATGCTGATGCACCTTACACCAAATGTCAATAGTGTTTTTGAGGAAAGCGTTCTCTGTTGGTCTTGTCAGATTTCTTGGGTCTGCAGAGTATAGATACAGCTTATTGGGAGGTTCGTTATTGATGCCCTTTCAGTATTTACCCAGGTTGGAGGATTCTCCATTAAAAAATAAAACATTGCAGAGTGAAACTGAGCAGACCATTAATACCAATTCAAGTTTGGAAGTCATAGCCCTCCTCTTTCTTAAGGCAGGTAAAGCAGCCTGTGTAAACATTGGTGACGAGGGCCATCCCTGGCGAGTAGATTGTTCCAAGATTATTAGTTTAGAAATTATATTATTTGTTAGGACAGTGGCTATCAGGTTTTTATATAAAATCTTAATCCATTTAAGAAGATTATTTCCAAATCCAAATCTAGAGTGCCCTCTCATTTTTGGCTGGGTGCCAAGGCCACGTGGCAGCTGTGTCTCCGCCTTTTGGGTCTTATGGCAGTGGTGCCATTGGCTCTTCTACACATGCGCTTGGTCCAGTACTGCGTCACCAGGTGCTCTCTACAGATGTGTCCCTGGAGGGGTGGGGTGCACTCCACGAGGGCAGGGGCACCAGTTGGGTCTGGAGCGCCCACTGGATGGGCCAGCATATCAGTGTTCTAGAACTGCGAGTCATTCACCTGGCCCTCCAGGTTTCTCCCGAGTCTGCAAGGCCGTCACGTGCTAGTAAGAACTGACAGCACAGTGGCAGCAGCATATGTCAACAGGCAAGGGGGCCTGGGCAGAATAGCACACAGGCTGTGGACCTGGGCATAGACATGGTTCCTGATCGTCAGGGCTATTTACGTACATGCCCAGATTGGTGAACCAGGGGGCGGACCTACTCTCCAGGGGAGGCCCAAGTCCAGGGGACTGGAGGCTTCACCCAGAGGTGGGCGGGGAGATCTGGCATGACTTCGGTAGAGCAGTGGCCAATCTGTTCGCAACCAGGGACAATGCCCATCGCCCACTGTTCTTTTCCTACTGTTCTTACCATCCATTTAAAAAGGCTATTTCCAAATCCAAATCTAGGCAGGACATGAAATAAATATGGCCATTCTATTCTATCAAAGGCCTGTCGGGCATGTAGCGACAATATTGTTGTATCTTTAACGTCAGATTTTTCATGAATTAAGTTAAGGACTCTTCTTTTATTATGAAACCCTTGGCATTTTTGCACAAAACCATGCTGATCACTATGAACTAAATGTGGTATATATGGGTCTAATCGATTTGCTAGAACTTTGCAGAGTATTTTTATATCTTATTAAACTAATTGGTCTGAATAACTAACACTCTGTGGAAGGTTTATCCGGTTTCAGGATCAGTGTTATCGTGGCCAGCCTTAAAGAAGGTGGGAGAGTTCCATTTTGAAAGGATTCGTCATACATTTTTAGGAGCAGGACAAGTAGTTTTTCTTGAAATGTTTTGTAAATTTGCTTGGCAGACCATCAGGCCCTGGCACTTTTCCACGGTTAATGTTTTGGATAGCCTGTGAAATCTCTGATCAAGATATATGTCTCGTTCTTTAGAGGCTTGATGGCATTCAGATCTAAATAAGGATTCCTAAAAATCTCTATAACTGTTATTGATTTCCAGTGGGTCTGCTGTTTGGTTTCCCAAAGAGGTTATTATACTATTAACTGCTCTGTCAGATTGTATTTTTCGCCAAGCCAAAGGTTTCCCAGCTTTCTCCTCTTGATCTTAATAAGATTGTTTCAACCACATTAAGCTTCTTGCAGCTGTGTCAGCTGATAATTTGTTACATTGGGCTCTCCGAAGTAGCAGATCTCTTTGTTTTGTTCAGTCTCCTCCCATATTTGCTGCAGAGAGTTCGGAAGGAGGAAGTGCAGCTGACCCTGGTGGCTCCAAACTGGCCCCACATGACATGGTTCTCGGAGGTGGTGCCTCTCCTGGCCAGAAGGCCATGGGAGCTTCCTGTCTGGCGGGTCCTCCTGAGTCAGGTGCAGGGGGCCCTGCTGCATCCCTTTCCACAGGGGCACAGATTTTGGGCCTGGCCCTTGAGAGGGCTGGTCGGCTAGGCTTGGGACTTGCGCAGTCAGTTGTTCAGACCATGCGGAGTGCTCAGGCACCGTCTATGAGGGCTACATATTCTCACCACCGGGAGCTCTTTGCATCATGGTGCACAACTAACTGGATCGATGCACTGACATGTGCAGCCCCAGAGTTGCTCTGATACCCGCAGGAGCTGTTTGAGGCAAAAAAATCACCTACAACCCTTAGAGGTATGGTGGCAGCTATCAAGGCTGCTCATACAGGTAATTATAGGCTTGCAGATGGTGACTACAGCCTCATCTCTCAGTTCCTGAAGGGTGCACAGAGGCTTGCACTGCGCACCAGGACACCAACCATTCCTCCGTGGGAACTGGGTCAGGTGTTGGCTGCCCTGAAGCAGGAACTTTTTAAGCCTCTGCAGTCAGTCAGCATTAAGAAGCTGTCTCATAAAGTGTTTTTTCTCTTGGAAGTGACATCAGCCAAAAGAGTGGGGGAACTCCACGCTCTGTCAGTGGATAAGAGCTGTTGTTTCCTGACGGATGAAGTTGGGTTCATATTGCGTCCAAACCCTGCATTCCTGCCAAAAGTACTCACAGACTGTCATTTGAATCAGTCAGTGGAGGTGCAACCCTACAACCCCTCCAAGGAGGGTAGTGAGGGTAAAAAAGACTCAAATCTCTGTCCTGTTAGAGCCCTGAAGGTCTATGTTTGGCAAGCTGCAGCGTTTAGAAAGACAGACCAACTCTTTGTCTGCTTTAAGGCCCAGTGCCAGGGCCAGCCGGTGTCGAAGGCTAGGCTGTCTCACTGGGTCGCAGAGCCAGTTCAGCAGGCTTACAGAGGGGCAGGCATGCCAGTACTGGTGGGTGCGCGAGAACACCCAACACGAGGTGCAGCTACCTCGTTGGCCTTGTGGCAGGGTGCTTCCCTCTCTGAGGTCTGTGCACCTACTACATGGTCAAGTCTATCCACATTTGCCAGATTTTACTGCCTGAAGGTGGCTGCTGGCACCTCCGCATGTGCTGAGTGCCACCACACAGTTGGCCATGTAATTCCATGCCCCTGAGCAGGAGGGGCGCCTTACCCAGCCAGAGTGGTGTTGTATATCATTGTCAGTGGCCTGGCAGCAGGCTGGCCAACTGAGCGGTCTTCCTGCACCCAACCCCTGCATATGGCTGGGTTGGTCGTGCTTATGGTTGTGTCTGGCACCTGGGCATTGGTACAGTGACACACAGCGTCTGCGGTGTTACCGTCCGTTGAATGCGCAAGATGTTGTACATTTGTTTGTAATTCATTCATGTTTTTTTCGTTTATACACACCTATTGGGTATTTTCTGTAGTTAATGCACCTGGTGGCAGGGACGTCTCATTTGAATACCAGGGGAGGGCTTGTGTACCTGCATCTGCTCTGCCTCCTGGGGCCCCTCATGGTGTGTCTTAAAGGGTTCCCATAGTTACAATATAACTACTGGGTGGGGAGATAATCTCAATACAATAGAGAACGTTCAGTTACTTTGTAACCTTGGTTCTCTGACTGACCATGTAAAGTGGTGTGTCTTAAAGATCATTATTTTCCACATCAATAACCCCAGATGGGGATAATTTCCCATGGTTATGTTATAACGTAATCTCCTCACTCAGAGAACCAAGGTTACAAAGTAAGCAAATGTTAATTTCCGTGAGGTCTTCAACTCCTTCCTCCAGAAGAATTTCTTGTGCATCCTAGGGGAGGTTGGGGACATGGAATCCGGGTAGTCCATGTTCCAAGCCTATATTGTGGAGGCGGCTGCTAGGAACTGTGGTCAGAAGGTTGTTGTTGGCGGCAACCTAAGAATCCGCTGGTGGACACCAGCGGTGAGGGATGCCATCAGGCTGAAGAAGAAGGCCTTTCGGGTCTGGCTGGCACAGGGGTCACCTGAAACAACAGACAGCTACTGGTTGGCCAAAAGGTTCTGCAGCTGTGGTGGTTGCTCAAACAAAAAAACATGTGTGGGAGGACGTTCTGGCAAACTGTTAGATGCCTCAAGAAGAGAGAGCAGGGCTTGTCTTAGGCTGTGCTCAGAAGAGAAGATCTGCTGATCTGAACTGGGGATATCGTCAAGCGATGGAGGGAGCACTTTGAGGAACTCCTGAATCTGGCCATCACGTCCTCTGTGGAGGAGGCAGAGCCTGAAGACTTGGGGGAACTCTTGCCCATATCCCTAGCAGATGTCGCTGAGGTAGTCAAGAAGCTCCCCAGTGGCAAGGTATTAGGTGTGGTCCCCATTTTCAAAAAAGTGGACAAGAGGGTGCACTGTGTTTTGTGGACTTGGAGAAGGCTTATGACCGCGTCCCTTGGGGAGTCTTATGCCTGGTTCACACTACACGACATTTCAAAATCGTGCCATGACTTGGCCGACAGACATGACAGACTACACGATGGTCCACACCACTCAGTTCGATCAGTCACTCAATTTTATTTATAAAGCCCAATATTACACATAACAATTTGCCTCAGAGGGCTTTACAGCATACGACTTCCCCCTGTCCTTTGGACCTTCACAGCGGATAAGGAAAAACTCCCCACAAAAAAACCCTTATACGGGGAAAAAAAAATGGTAGAAACCTCAGGAAGAGCAACTGAGGAGGGATCCCTCTTCCAGAACGGACAGACAATCATCCCTGGTCATCTTTCATGACGTTTGTGATCACATAAGGTTATTCTTGTCATATCTTTATTATTACTACTATTATTTCAGTCACTGTGACTGTTCATCTGCCAGCCGAAATGTTGTTGTAGTAACGTAAAAAAGTGCCACCAGATGGCAGGAGCTACAATTGAACTACCTTACGCAAACATGCAAGTCACTGAATCCTCCACAACAAATTCCTGCAAAACTTTCACAATAAAAGCCTGTTTAGAAAATGAAGAGATTCTCAACAGAAGTTGTAAGGGGCTTTTAATTTTATACAGATACAGGAAGTGTTGAGTTTGAAATGATGGTGCGATGCATTAACTTTATCAAGGCAAACGGGAGTGAAAAAAAGTAAAAATATCCAAATACAGAGGGAATAATAAATAATAGCCCATTTATAATGTCGTCTGTTTCAAATTAAGCTGTTAGCCTCTGCAGTTGTGGGGAGTAAAAGCCCTACCACTATTTTTTTAATTCTTCTTACTTTATGTCCATCTCCATTATGAAGAAATAACATTGTTTGCTAGCTTGATGCTAATGTCAGTACTCGCCAGGTGCAAGTGGCTCTGCTGTTTCACGCCATCATTTTTTCCTTTTTTCTCTATGTGGTAACATCCAGAGAGGAAATATCAAAAAGCCTGGGGTAATGTTGTCATACATTTGTCTACGGCAGCAGATCGTTCTGTGTTACTATTGGTCAAAGTGATGGCTGTGACGGGAGAAATCGGGAACAAGAAAAAGAAAATCAAACATGCTAGACCTTCAGTTGGAATGTCATGAGGCATCCCAGATGTGGCATCGGTTGTCATCTGTTATGATACACTACACGAGATGACACAATGGATTATCGCGTATTACACTCATTGTCGTTCATGATCCATGCCGACACCGTACATCGCTGCATTGGGCTATAATCGGGCTGATATCGTGTAGTGTGAACTAGGCATTATGGGGCGCTCCAGGATTACGAGGTACTGGGATGGCTGTTATGAGCCATCCAGTGCCTGTATGACCAAAGTGAGAGCTTCGTCTGCATACTCAAACACGTTCTCGGTGGGTGTTGTTGGCCTCCCCCAGGGTTGACCCTTGTCACTGATCCTGTTTGTGATACTTATGGACAGGATCTCAAGGTGCAGCCAGGGGGAGGAAGTGGTCCGGTTTGGGAACCTCAGAATTACATCTCTGCTCTTTGCAGATGATGGGGTTCTGTTGGATTCATCACACTTTGACCTCCAGCATGCACTGGGGAATTTAAAGTTGAGTGAGTGAATCAGGGTTTAGGATGTTACAGTGATGAAAAACTTCCTCAAATACATCCAACTTTGTATGTATGTATGTATTTGCATAATAATGAAGACACACAAGGATACAAGCCTGCTATAGGAAGAATGGGTTTCACAGTGCATTAGGCCTAACAGGTAACAAATACTGATACTGTAACTTGTCTAATTACTCCATGTGCAGTCTCTGCTGTACTTTCAAAGTACATAAACCGTTTCTTCCTTTACTGAAAATGTCCTGAATAAAGAAGGTTTGCATTTTCCCTTTGTAGAGATCCAGGGATTTACCAGATCAGGCAAGGAGAAAACTATTACTGCAAATATATATAACATGAAGCTGTAATACTGAGTGCATATGAAAACCGAAGTTTCTTTAAAGCCGCTACAAGGAACTTTTAACTGGATATGCAAAAGTCTCTCGTTTCTGCTGATGTCTGTGCGTGACCTACAACAGCAAATGAGACCATCGGTGTGAAGATAAGCTATTTCTATATAGTGTATATCCATACCTTTAGGAAACTGTGTCCGGGTCCGCCACAGGTCACTTCCAGGATGAAGCGATTTACGGCACTCAGACGGCAGACTTCATCTTACCTAGCTGCTTACATTTAATGACTCTTATAAATAGTCGCTATTCCTCCTCATCGACCCGACGTCCGCAGGGAGTTAAAATAGCAGCAATCATCGGGTAAAACGACCCGACGTCCGCAGGGAGTTAAAATAGCAGCAATCATCGGGTAAAAGATCTGTGAAAGCACTGGACTCACCAACAGTCAGCCATGTCTCAGTCACACAGAGAAAATCCAATCCTCGGGAAGTCAGGAAATCCTTCAGGATAAATGTTTTATTCGCTAGCGATCTAGCATTTACCAGCCCAATCCTGGCAGGAGCTGGCGGGTCCACGGCTTTAGCTGTCCGGGGAGCCACACACAGAGGCCGCAGGTTGTGCAGATTCACCCCGCGCCAGCGGGGACGAGGAGAGCAGGGGCCGCGGGGCTGGAACACCTCATCCGAGCCGACGACAGGTACCAGCCAGGCGTCGACGGGGTCCAGCGAGTGCCGAGAAATAAAGAGGCGAGGCACTGCTCCATACTCAGTCCAAGAAGCCGTGAAAGTGCTCGCCAAACAGGCCTTCAGCCTTACCAGCCGACCGCTGCATTTACCCCGGCGGCGGTGTTGCTTACGCCGGAGAGGTGGAGCTGGGGCGCGGCAGAGGTGAGCTCTGTACATTTCTGTGAAATGTAGGCTTCATTCCAGCAAAACACTACCGCTTTTGTCCACAGGGTCGCCAAAATCAACTCAAAATGAAAGTTCTTTGTAGGGGCCTTAAAGCATATACATTTTTCAGGTGGCTAGTTTAATCAGTGACGGTGCAACATACATTATGTAAGACTTTTAACAACATCAGATAAATGTAGTGTGTAAAAGTCACCTTACTTTCACTCACAGGATTGAAAAGGACACATATATCTTTCATAATTACACCTTTGTTTCACTGTTAGTAGGAGAACTATGGTGGCTGAAAATGCAAAAATGTAAAAATGCTAATGGATACCCCACCGTAGGCTTATCCAATGTTAAGAAAACGGTTACTCTTCCTGTCTCCTAAGTGTGTGTGGTTAGCTCTCCCTCCAATCAGAGCCTGTTCTCCCTCACCCCCCCCTCCCCACCACCGTGTTGAACAGAGGCTCTGTGGATGTCTGTGTATGCGGATCGAGAAGCAGGTGGAATGAAAATACATTCTTCCTATTATTGCAGCCTATTGCTGCACAAAGCTGGGGCATTTTTTATTTATTACTAGCGGTAAATAACTGTTTGTAAGCTAACTGTGATTTTACCGCCTGTTTATCAAGATCACGAGATCTCGCGAGAACTTGTTTTCTGAGACGGACAGGGCTTAAACAAAGTTAACTTTCTCTTGATCTGTGCGGATGAAAAATGCAGCTTTAGTGTCAGAATATTGGGAAGATGTGTGGCTTGTGGAAAACGAACCCAATATTTACTTTAGTGACTACAGGGTGAAAGAATTGACCATAAATTGTGATCACGTTCATTTTCCTCATTGACGACAATACATTCAGAGCTGCCCCAAGTCTCCTACGGGGGCGTGGCGCTGACGTCACTGAATCAGGAAGTGAGCTGAGTTGGGTATCTCGCTTCATCCAATATCTCTGCCTAGAGCTAGTGTAAGATTTGTCCGCTCTGGGCTACTGTAGAACATCATGGCAGACTCTGTAGGAGAGGATCTGGTCTGTATGTAGATAAATGGCTCATTCTAAGGTCAGGAAAACACAACTCTTATTTTCAAGTTTTTTTTTCAAGTGATTATAAACTAATGAAAACGTAGTTAGAAATATTATATTTCATTTCTGCCAAACACACTTGACTTTTAAATATTTCATCAATCTAAAATTGAAAATGAAGGCCATTGACCAAAACTGTCCTTCCTCATCATTAGATTTAATTTACATCACTTCAAACAAAAACCACAACACAATCCCAGAGAGTTTTAAACAATTTCCTTGGCTCAAGTAGTTGGAGAACTTTCTCAACACATAAAGGAACACTTTCAGTTCATCACAATCATTTACATTAAAGATCACCAAATGTGGAGGTCCATTATTTTCACCTGGCGGAAGGGTGTGAAAATTGTAATCTGAAATGTAACTACTACTAAAGTGGTCAGGCAAAAATGTGGTGGAGTGAAAAGTAAAACATTTGCCTCTAAATGTATGGAGGTTATTATAATAAAATGAAAATACTCAAGTAAAGTACAAGTAGCCTACCTCAAATTTACTTACTTGAGTAAATGTACTTACAGTGGTGTGAAAAAGTGTTCGCCCCCTTCCTGATTTCTTACTTTTTTGCATGTTTTCCGCACTTAAATGTTTCAGATCATCAAACAAATTTAAACATTAGTCAAAGATAACACAAGTAAACACAAAATGCAGTTTTTAAATGAAGGGTTTTATTAATGAGGAAGAAAAAAATCCAAAGCTACATGGCCCTGTGTGAAAAAGTGTTTGCCCCC
>NC_065514.1:34271912-34293707 GCF_006386435.1 Epinephelus moara
ATTAATAAAACCCTTCATTTAAAAACTGCATTTTGTGTTTACTTGTGTTATCTTTGACTAATGTTTAAATTTGTTTGATGATCTGAAACATTTAAGTGTGGAAAACATGTAAAAAAGTAAGAAATCAGGAAGGGGGCAAACACTTTTTCACACCACTGTATATACAGTAGACTGGCCCCTGGACTTGGTACACCTGTCAGTAACTGTAACCCCCCTTTTTTCAAGTTGTCAACAGTGCAGTATTACAGTACAAAAATGATCAAAATCAGGGTCCCGGGACTGGAGCCGAGCCCAGCTGAAACGAGAGACAGGATACACACGGCTATCACATAGCTAGTCAGTGCAATATTCTTTTCAATTAATATTCTAATTAATTCTTACTTACCATTCTTACATTCTATCATTTCTTTATTATACATACACACATATATATACATAATACATTATATATATATATATATATATATACTGTATACACACACACACACACACACACACACACACACACACACACACATACACACACACACCACTCAGACATGACATTTCAGAAACAAGGCCAGGAAGGAAGTGATCATACAATAAATGTACTACATGACATGACAGATTTTTAAATCACTTTTCTCAGCATGTAGGAAAGTTCTACAGATATAAAACCTCCATGGATCAAAAATTCAGAATACAAAGATTCATGATTGACCATGTTTGCAGTTGGAGGTGTCCTGTGAACAGTTTTACAGACATCTCTTTTAAAATGGTGGTCTATAGGAAAAATCCTTTTTAGGTTACAGGTGATTTTTTTCACTGCAATACCATGAGTGGCCACTGGGAGAAATTGAAAGCAAGTATGAAATTGTGTTCACACTAGGCGTGAAAAAAACAATTTGCACAAGTGAATTCCAAGTAAAATCAATGTAAAGATACAAACACACACAAATTCCCGCGGGGCGGCACAATGGACGCAACGCAAATTATGCAAAATATGCGAATTAAGTGGCACAAATTAAGGGAGTAGAGCAATTTCACAGCATACGCTTTTTCGCGAGAGTTGGAAAATCTAAACTTCAGCGACCGTCTTGCGCCATGATAGCCAATCAGCATTTAGATTCTTCCTGGGACGTACGACGCCGAGGACATACCGGCAGAAGTTCATTCATTGATTCAGTGATTTCACGCAAATTCATTCATGTGTATGCTATGACGGGAGTCAACACAAAATATTCTAATGTTCAAATTCACACGAGTAACGCAACACAAAAATTGCATTGTGTTGGGTGTGAAGACAACATGAGAGGCTTTTTTGGGGGCCTGACTACATGACCCAAGCCATCCCTACCTGGTGAAAGTGGTAATGTTTTAAACATCCCATTGTTAGAACCATACCCAGTCTCCCCTAAAGTACAAATAAACACTTTAAAAAGAATACTTTGTTACTTTCCTCATCTGATGTCAAATTTTGTGGTAGGTGTAGTGCATGTGGAAAAAACGTTTAATTTTAATTATTTATTGATTATATATCAAGTTAAACATACATTCTATTCAGTACCAACAATAAATGTTATTGTGCCGTTTGGGGACGGTCCCTGGGCAGCTCAAAACTGTAAGAAACCATGTTGGTATATCTCATGTAAAACGCAGAGTATTAGTAGGCTACACGTTTAGATGGACGGTGTAAAAATAAAGAGACAGTATAGTAACTGTCGGCAGTGTCAGCTGATGAGACGCTGAGTCAGCTCAGTTTTTCCTCACTCTTACAGCCGCTGGTCTCGTGGCTGGCTGCTGACGGACAGGAAGTCGTCTCACGTCGGTCTGCAGAAAGCTATTTCCAACATGTTTGTCCGCCCCTGGAAACCTGCAGCAGCATAAAGACGCCTTTCACTAAGCCGCAGCAGTCAGTGTATCCTGTTCTATGTGAGTTTTTGACCACAGGCAGGATCCGTGTATGGGTCCGAGAGCTGCAGTCACGAGTTGTTCAGAACACGCTGTCACTTCCTACAAAGACTAACGAACACTCAGCTCCTGTATCCTGCTTACAGGAGGAAGCTGGATGTCTGAGTGTTATACTTTCCCACTCCACGGTTTGCGTTGTTACCGAGACACAAAATGCTTTCTTTGGAGCAGGTGAAGCAGAGTTTAGAGAGTGCAGGACAGTCTCACGTCCTGCAGTTCTGGCCGGAGCTGTGTGAGGTGGAGAGAGACACTTTGCTTCAGGAGCTGTCTCAGCTGGACCTTAAGGGACTGAAGGAGCACTGTGAAGGGGCTGCGGGGGCTGCAGCTTCCCCGTCTGCCAGCCTGGATCAACACATAGAGCCGGTCCCTCCAGAGTCCATCGGCAGCGTGAGGAAGAGTGACAAACACTCTCTGGAACAGTGGGAAAATGAAGGTGAATGTTTTTAGAGGGCTTAGGGTAACCTGTAGGTACCTAGAAGAGTGAGTACGACAGGAGGAAGATGGTGCCAGGTTACTGAATAACAACATGTTTGTGTCTGATGTTGGAGATGTTGAAACTTCTCACTAATAATGCACCTACAGAGTGTGGCATATTTAGCAGCAGAATCCCCATAAAGCACTTAAATTCATTTATAATTTTGATCAGTCACTACTTCCTGTGGTGGAAAGTCACAAAGTGTGTTTCCTTGAAGTACCGTACTTAAATACAGTTTGAGGTACTTGTACTTTACTTCGGTATTTCCATTTTATGTTATTTAATACTTCAACATCACTACATTTCAGGGGGAGATCTATATTAAACTACTTTTTACTACTTTTTATTAAGTTATGAAGTCATTGCAATACAAATGCAATGTGATGTTAAACCAATTTTCCCAGTAGTACTTTAAACTAGCTTTGAGATGAATCCTTCCATCCTGAAAATCTATTATTGGCTATTATGCCTGTTTAAGGAATGTTTGTTACGTATGGGGGGAGGGGTGGTTCAAAAAAAGGGGCAGGCATATCAAATATATTTGAGGGGGGGGGGGGTTAGGGGGAGGGGCATACAAATTTAAATGGTTGTAATTTGTATTTATTTTACCACGTTTTTCAAGGAAACATGTCAGAAAATACCAAAATTAAACCATTTATCATAACCAGAAACAGTAAAACAGAAATTATTGTTGGATTTCCACATTTCCGATAGTCCTTGGAAGCATTATGTGCAACTGAATGCTATTGTTAGAAGAAGAAAAAAGCCATTACCAAATCTAAGCTTAAAATAGTGACAGTATCAATAGTGTCTTTTCAACAATCTGTTTACTAAGTTTTCAACATTATACAAAAAAGAGCATACAGAATACAATATGTGTGAATGTTTACAAAATTCCTGCAATTATTTTAAAATTTATACATATATGATGAACAGCTGTGTTAAAACAGTTCAAAAATTACAGCACATACACTTGCACACGTGTGTACAAAAATAAATAAATAGGACCACAAACAGCAACAATAAATTAAAAAAATAGAATAAATAAATCGACCTGTCCAGGGTGTATCCTGCCTCTCGCCCAATGTCAGCTGGGATAGGCTCCAGCCCCCCCGCGACCCTCAAGAGGATGAAGCGGTTAGAAGATGGATGGATGGATGGATGGATGGAATAAATAAATAAATGAAAAGGAAAAAAATTTAAAAAAGAGAAAAGAAATTTACACTGGGGATACTACACGACAAACACTGTTACAAGTTCTTCATTTCGTACTGTATATTATACATTTACAGTATCTCACATAAGTGAGTACACCCCTCCCATTTTTGCAAATATTTCATTATATCTTTTAATGGGACAACACTATAGAAATGACTTTGAATTACTTTGTGTACGAATTGTGCTCTACAAATAAACTTGCCTTGCCTTGCCTTGTAGGCAAGGGACAGTTGTCTTGGTGCTTTTTCAGCATGTGTGGCACCTTGGTGAAGAGCACCAAGACAACTGTCCCTTGCCTACAGTCAAGTGTAGTGGTGGCAGCATCATGGTTTGGGGCTGCATGAGTGCTGCCACCACTATACTTGACTGTAGGCAAGGGACAGGAAGCTGAAGGTGAAGGTGATGGACTGGCCAAGTATGTATCCAGCCCTAAACTCACCTGTGCACCTGTGGGGCATCCTCAAGCTGAAGGTGGAGGAGCACAAGGTGTCTTCACATCCATCTGCTCCATGATGTCATCATGGAGGAGTGGGAGAGGATTCCTGAAGCAACCTGTGAGCTCTGGTGAATTCCATGCCCAAAAGGGTTAAGGCAGTGCTAGATAATAATGGTTGGCACACAAAATATTGACACTTTAGGCACAATTTGGACATGTTCACTGTGGGGTGTACTCACTTATGTTGCCAGCTGTTTAGATGTTGATGGCTGTGTTTTGAGTAATTTTCAGAGGAAGGTAAATCTATACTACTATACAAGCTGTACACTGACTACTTTAAGTTATATCAAAGTGTCATTTCTATAGTGTTGTCCCATGACAAGATATAATGAAATATTTGCAGAAATGGGAGGGGTGTACTCACTTATGTGAGATACTGTACTTTGTATATGTCAAGTTTAAATGAGTTTTATTGCAGAGGTTGTAATTATGCTTCCCCAGTTAATGTCTAACATACAAGATAAATCCTTGTTCCTAAGATATCTTCGAAATGTGTCTCTTTTAAAATTTGGCCAAAAATAAACCGTTTGCATGAACTTACCAGCATGCACGATAAGAGTGAAAAGCGGAAGCTTTTTTCAACTCCAGGATTTCATCTTCAACTTTTAATGTTTAATGTTCAAACATCAAAGAGTACATTTTAAAAATCGAAAAACTATTTTTATGGTGGAGGGAGGGTCATCAGGGAGCCTCAAGGAAAAATATTTGTAGCTTCAGGGACGGTCCAAAAAAAAAAATGAAGTCACACCCCAGCCACCCCTCTTCTCTGATAAATAACAGACAGTCCCTCATTGCTTTCAACATTATGTTTTCACTGTGCAGGGTCTTCAAATTAAGTTAAAATCAATTTTGCAGGATGATGTGCAACAAAACAGATGTGATGTTCCCTATGATGGATTATCTTTGGACAGTATACGTATTAAGCTTTTTCAACACATAAACACAAATGGCTCCAGCAATACAAATTACACACAGTGGCCACAGGAACTTAAGCTCCAAAATACAACACTAGTGTAGGGATGGCTGTTGGGTCAAGAGGTAGAATGGGTCATCCACCAATTGAAAGATCAGTGTTCATACTGATATTGATATTCTCCTTGTCGGAGAGCCGGAGAGCTGAACTATAAGCTGAAAGATGCCAAAATGCTCCTTAGAGCTGAGTGGAACTGAAGAGTCAGGTGATAATTTTCTATAGGATCATCACTACGAGAGACACTTTTTTCTTGCAAATGGAAATATTTCTTTCTTATTTCATCTATTGTGAGATAGCAGTCAATGTTCCATAAATAATTAGGCCACAGTAAAATCAATGTTGCACTGTATAGGAGCAAAGGAGGAGAAACAAGGAGTTTCGAGTCTCTAATAGCAGCCTGGAAAGCTAAAAAAAATCACTATGGTAAGCTTTTGAAAATGAAATAATCAGCAGTCTTTGTACTCTCCCAAAACTTTATTGGACTGCCAGTGTTGTGGTTGTAAGGTAAATTTAAGGAGTCTCAAGAAGAAATTTTTTTTCTCCCGACTTTTCTCAAGTCATTGCTTTTTCTTCTGAATACTACAGTGATTTTACTTCACAGAATTCTGTAAACGATTCATAGGGAAATGTAACTTTTTGGTTGATGTGCTCATGGCTCATTCGTGACTTTTAATGAGGGGTCATGAGTGAGGTCACACGCCAAAAACATGACATGCAAAATCACTAGTAATCTCCTCACCACTGAAAATCTCTACCACAGCATTATGAAAGCAGTAACATGTTAAAGGTTAAATGCCAGCTTGTAAAGTTTTATGAAAGTTTTCACTGATACAGTTTGACAAAAGGTGCATTGTGCTGTGTAAGCTGGTCATCGTAAAGTTTAAAGGCCTTGATTGCAAATCAGTAAAGTTACATCCAGCTGCTGCTTGTGTCACCACTGTATCTTGACAGGGCTGTTGCAGATCTCAGGGAATCGAGTTGGAGTCCTGCTGTTGGCTGGAGGTCAGGGGACCCGTCTTGGTGTTCAGTATCCCAAAGGGATGTATAACGTTGGGCTCCCAAGCCAAAAAACCTTGTATCAAATTCAGGCAGAGCGTATTCACAAAATCCAGGAGCTGGCCGACAGAAAGTATGGCTCAAAATGCACCATTCCATGGTAAGATTATGATGGATGTGCCTAATCTGACTATTCTGATCATGTGTAGGCTTGTGCTTACAGAAGCCATATTGAACACATAGTGATATTAACTTTCTTTACTCTGTTTTAGGTATGATTTAAAAACAAAAAAAAAGATTTGTCACAAAGATTATGAAGATTAAATCTAACTTTGAAATTGTAAACCTCTTGTCTGTACTGTTGCAACTCTTAAGGTACATAATGACCAGTGAGTTCACTCTGGCTCCCACTGAGAAGTTCTTAAAGGACAACAACTATTTTGGTCTGGAGCCATCAAACATTGTTATGTTTGAGCAACGAATGATACCAGCAGTGACCTTTGATGGAAAGGTCATCCTGCAGGGTAAAGGGAAGATAGCCATGGCCCCAGGTAGGTGCACATCAGCTCCTTCAGAGGATGCAGCCTCAGATATAGTGAAATCACTTTGGTTGCACCTGTTGTTACTAATGTGTGTTCAGGATCGTTTGAGGTAATGTGCCATGATTCAAAACCTCTCCACTCTATGTCAGATGGGAATGGTGGTCTGTACCAGGCACTGGTGGACAACAAGGTGCTGGAGGACATGAAGAAGAGGGGAGTGGAGTACCTGCATGTGTACTGTGTAGACAACATCCTGGTCAAAATGGCCGACCCTGTGTTTATTGGGTTCTGCGTGAGCAAAGGGGCTGACTGCGGAGCCAAGGTAGACTTATATCATACAGTAGATATCAAAGAGGTAAAAAGTCCTTTAAAGGAATAGCTTAACAAAGCATGAGCGCAGCCACAGCACATCACTGATTGAACTTTGGGTGCCTCTGCACTGTGCGTGCTGAACCCAGCGCCAAGCCTGGCTCAAACTGTGGTTGGTCTGAGGGCCCATTACACCAGTGTGCTGCTAAAAAGGCTCTGACTGATTGTCATTACATTACATATCTGATGAATTGAATGATGATAGAGACATGTATAGACAGTGCTGCAAATTATATGGCCAAGCAAACTTATTGCTGCATAAATTTAGTATGTGTTCTCGAAGTGTTAAATGTTCTCTGTTCAGGGCCTACTGCACTACTATGTACACTGCACATCTGTGGTGGCAATATAAGAACAGTAGCATGCGTAAGCTCACTGTGGCCTCAGAAAAGCATCAGAAATCAGATGGATGGCACACAAAAGCCAACTTTTCAAAGAATTTTGTCTTTTCATTCTCAGAGAATAAAAAAGTCAAAATTGTCCCGTTTTCCTCTGATCTCTTATCTTTATCATGTGTCAGGTGGTGGAGAAGGCATACCCTACTGAGCCAGTGGGCGTGGTTTGCAGGGTCCGAGGCGTCTCTCAGGTTGTGGAGTACAGTGAGATTCAGCCAGAGACAGCCGAGCTCCGAGGACCTGGAGGGGAGTTGGTGTACAGTGCTGGAAACATCTGCAATCACTTCTTTACCAGGGCTTTCCTGCAGGAAGTGACAGAGTAAGAGCCTTTACTGTCACATATATGTTGCTGAGATTCCTCTGACAGCACAGTATGGAAGTCACAGCAAGTGAAATCAGACAGATTGGAGTGAAAACACCACAGACTAGAGGGTTGGAGGCAGTCATGGAAGTATATAGACAACATATTGAGTAGCAAAGTTCACCAGGAGATGCCCATATCTGGAAATTAGGGCCATGTTTTTTCAGTTAAACTAGTATTAAGTGATCTTTTGGCCATTTGGGGCTGAGGGAACAAGTTGTAAACACAAAATGATATGCATTTCAATCAGGAGAGACTCATTTTTATAGTAAAAAGAATATTTATTAACATGTGCACATAAGAATAAAAATGTGGAAAGTCTTTGGCGATTAGACCCCATAGAGATGGTATGATTTAAGGAGGGTGATGAATCCATAGTCGAATAGGGAACCCCCCCTGGGGTCTAGATGCTGGTGGTGGTAGAGATGGTAAAGATGAGATAAGAGGAAGATGGAGAAGTGCTGATGATCTGGATGAGTAGAGGAATGAGTCTTTGTTGAGCTTGTCCTGGACTCTGGATACGATGGCTGGAGGTGAACGGGGTGGAAGAGGGTGCGAAGATTGTGTCTAAAACGATGGCTGGCAGCAGCAGAAGAGAGAGCAGATTTAAAATTTTGCAGTGGCATCCTGATTGGCTGAGAGAGATCATGGCAAGGTTTGATTGGATAACTAGAAGAGTGGACACCCATAGTCAGCTGATTAGAGGAAGCAGTGGGTTAGTGGTGGTGTTAGCAATCAATTGCCCTTTTACAAAACATGACAGACACATGACACATTCAGAGCACAAAATTTTGTCAGATGGTGTAACATGGTCCATTCATACACAGGTTTTGTAGTAACCTACAGTAACGTATAAACCAGTGTCACGTCAATTTGTCTGTCTAACATTGTCCATAGCAAAAAATTTTTACAGCAAAATGTTAGAATTACACTTCACAACTTGCCAGACTGACATTTAAGTTTTGTGGCTATTCTTTGTTCCCAGAAGATTTTTAAAGATTTTGGTGACTCCCTGACCCACTGTGTAGCACCACCAGTGGGCCAAAGTTCACACTTTATAAAGACTTTGGTCCCTAATAAATGATTTCAAAATTCATTCATTTTTTGTTATTGTTTGTCCTGTTATGGGTTGCAGAGGAACTCGAGCCTTTCCTAGCTGACATTGGGCAAGATGCAGGGTACACCCTGGACAGGTCGTCAGACAACCATTTAGGCTCACATTCACACCTATGGCCAATATATAGTCGCCAGTTAACCTAGCCTGCATGTGTTGGGATGGTGGGAGGAAGCTGGAGAACCTGGAAAAAACCCATGCTGGCACAGGGAGAACATGTAGACTCTACACAGAGGGACTCCTCCACCCTGGGGTTTGAACCAGAAGCCCTCTTGCTGTGAGGTGACAATGTTAACCACTGCACCACTGTGCTGCTTAGTTTCAAACCTATAAAGCAAATGACCAGACTTCTGTGACACAGCTGTGGAAATTCATGGCTCCCAGAGGATAAACCCTACATAATCTTTCTTTGCATATTGTTAGTCCTGTTTTTGATCTCCTACTATTTTTATCTTACAGGACATTTAAAGATCAACTGAAACAACATGTTGCACTGAAGAAAGTGCCTTTTGTGGACTTGTGTGGGAATCAAGTTACACCCACCAAACCCAATGGCATAAAGATGGAGAAATTTGTTTTTGATGTCTTTTCATTCTCAAGGTACTGTTGATTGTTATTGTGTCTTCTTCAGATAATGACATCTGATGTACTCTACATAAAATGACACAAATCATATAACAGTGTCTCTCCTGCTAATTAGAATATGTACTGTCTGTCTTTGGAAGGAGCTTTGTTGTGTTTGAGGTTGTGAGGGAGGATGAGTTTTCCCCTCTGAAAAATGCAGACGGAGCAGCGACAGACAGCCCGACTACAGCGAGAAACTCTTTGCTGGCTCAACACTGCCGCTGGGCCATGGCTGCAGGAGCTACACTTTTGGATGAACATGGGAATACCCTTCCTCCTATGGCCAGGTCAGAGGAAGATGTTCCTATATTCACCCTGCAGTAAAATAATGTCAATACCCTGGTCAATTTTTTTTATGGCAGACATTTTAACTTGTCTAGCAGGAAAAGCACAAATGGAACCAATAACATTAATAATGGTTTACTGTGAGAAATTCAAGTCAAGTAAATTTTATTTCCATAGCCCAAAATCAAATTTCATTATATTAAACATTAAACATATAGTTCAACATTTATGAGAATATGCGTTGAAGTCAACAGTCTAAATATGAAGCTGGAGCCAGTCGGTAGTTAGCTTAGCTTCAAATAGAGACTAGAAACAGCTAGCCTGGCTGTGTTCATCTTTTTTTTTTTTTTTTTAATAAACAGCCTACCATTACCTCTAAAGCTTACTTATTAAAGGTACACAATGCAGGATTTTCCATGGGCCATAGATTGTATATAAGGATGGATGACATGACAGCTCCCCAAAAGTGAAGCCCAAACATCTCAGTCGCCCTCTGGTGTCTGGCTGCAGTACAGATCATGTTAACAAACAGTAGCCAACAATTCTTGCAAGGTATACCTTTAACACGTTACATCTTGTGTGTTAATTCTGCATTCAAACAGAAATGTAAAAATGACAAGTTGTGGTTTTATGGGTAGTTACATGCTGAAACTATGTCATGGCGGGGCATAGTGGCTTCCTTGAGTTACCTGGTAACTACACAGTCAATGACAACAACTATCCTGAAAGTCACTGTGCTGGGCCAAGAAATAGATCCAGCATGTAATGTCCATAAAACCACAACAATAACTTTAGACGGACTAGCTGTTTATCCCTGCTTACAGTTTTTATGCTAAGCTAAGCTAATTGCCTGCTGGCTTTAGCTTCATACTTAACAAGCAAATATGAGAGTGATATGATCCTCTCAGGACAAGAAGGCAAATTTGCTTATTTCCCCAAAAGTTGAGCTATTCCGTGAACTAGAAGAGTTGTTCTATGTTATGCTCGAACTCATCCTGTTAAGCGTACATTCGTATTATTTCTCCAATCATATATGCTTTGGGACAACCAGTCAACCTCTCCCATCATATAAAGCCGCCCTTGGTCAGTAGATCATGAGTGGTAGCAGTGAGCAGACCGTTGAAATGGGTCAAAGGTGTGTGTTTGGATATCAGTTATGTTTTCAAATGAGCGTAGTTGAAGTCTATTTGTTCATTTACCCATTGTTCTCCTGAGCTATTTTCTTACTTTGATGCCATCTGGTGGCAGTGCAGCTCTGATACTTAAATTTCCAAATCTCAGAGTAGTTTAAAAATAAAAACATACAACTGCATATAGTTGCCTAAAGTTGCCTGTTTACCTGGACATTTAAGGATAAGTTATTGGTAGCTGTAATGATTCCTCCTGCCGGTACTGGCCTTTAAAAGATGGCTTACCAATGGAAAACACAGTAAGAAATCAGGGACAAATCAAAAGTCTGCATTTTGTGCAAAAATTCTGAAATTGAGCCCAAGCTAATAACAACTTATCAGGATCTGTTTTATTGACCAGGTATGTAAAAATACACATGGAATTTGACAGGTTTTTTTTTCCAATGCTCATAATTCACTGACAGTACACAGAAATAGATTTAAAAGCTAAGGACAAGGACAACAAAGCTGGACAACAGATAAAGGATAAAGGTAAAGAATAGACAGGACTATAATGTACACAAGTATGTGGAAAAATATATAAATATATTTATACAAAGCACTAATTCTAGCAGTCTGAGTTACATCAAGCATTGTCTTTTTAGTATGAAATTCTCTATGTGAAAAGGTAAAATGATCACAGGGACCAGTGACTCTTCAACTTGTGAGTGATGTATATGGATAAAAATAATCTAAAAATGTTTTTTTTTTCCTATAGTGTATCAGCAGGGAACAATCCTCCAGCACAATGTGAGATTTCACCACTGCTCTCCTACTTTGGAGAGGTGAGTGACATGAATGTGTAAATTTGGTGAAACCTGTAGAACTATGGAGCTAGAACAGTCTCAAAATGAATAAATGCACACAGAAATTAATAAATGCACAAAAAAGGATTCACAAATGTATTTTGGGATTTAGATTTATATATATATGACTCAAAACACGAACACATTTTCAATGCACACAAAAATATGTTTAATTCCATATATAAGTAAAAGAAAATCCACATATAAAAAATAAGGTTTATAAACATATTTGTGATCCACACACAAATATTTCTTGTTTTAAATATGTGCAATTGTAATTCACAAATGTACGCATGTAAAGGTATTTGCAATTTTCATCAAATACATATTTGGAAGTTGTTATATTGATTTATGAACTGTCGAACCTGCATTTACAAAGTGCTTTTAATTTGTAAACTTCCCTGTATTTGTGTGAGCGAGTTTTGAGACTCCCGCGCGTTTTACATTTGTGAATCCTTTTTTGTGCATTTATTAATTTCTGTGTGCATTTATTCATTTTGAGACTGTTCTAGCTCCATATAGAACAGTTACAGGATGTGTCTTTAATTAAGAAAAATGTCAATTGTTTTAGCTTGCATTTAAAATGAATCTTGGACAGTTAATATGCTGCTTTTATCTTGAGAATGATCCCTTTCTAATTGACTTAATACACCCATCCATGTCAATCCCTCTGTCAGGGCCTGGAGCAGCTGCTGAAGGGAAGAACACTGCCAACTCCCTTCATTCTGGATGAAAAAAGGGCCAAAGAGCTTCAGGCTCAGTAACATTACTCTGATTAAGAGAGTATTGTGTGATGGCAGCAGATAGTCCAGTGCCATACAGTACAGGAGTATGGAATGGAGATGGATGTGTTTGGATAGTTTCAGCCCAAAAATATACAGCTGTTTAAATTAATTTTTGAACTGTATAATCATGTCAAACTGTAATTGATGAAATTATCTAATTTTAAGGAAAAGCTTCCACCTTTTAAAATAAATAATTATGGGACTAGCAATGCTTTTTTGGAATTGATTATTTTTTTTACATTTAACTAAAAAAATAATCCAAATTCCTCACCTTGTGTCCTCTCCCATCCTTCTTAGTAAATTCATTCTACTTGACTTGCCTACCTATTTAACTTGAAATGTCCAAGAGTTAATTCCAACTGTTTTAAGAGAAGTATGTGAATTTTTTTGTGATTTTTTTAAAGAAATGTTGAGTAAACTGGGAGTTTTGAGGAATATTTACCAATATTATATCTTATATACTTTCAGAACAGTAGGCTATTATATTGAGCCAAAATAAATCATGGAAAAGCTTCATCAGCTTCCACAGAAAAGCTCTGTGGTGGACCTGTAAACTACAGAGTAGCTTTTAGTAGTTTTGATCAATTCAACACAAAAAATATATATCAATATCAATTATGAGTTTTGGATTTGTTTTTTTTTGCTATGTTTAGAGTCAGATTGTTTTCTCTGCACCACACTCTCAGCCCCTGTACCTCCTCTCTGTAGGCTGACTCATTGCCTTTGGTGATCAGCCCCACCACAGTCGTGTCATCTGCAAATTTAACTATGGTGGTGGCGTTGTGAGATGGTACATAGTCATGAGTGTACAGAGAGTACACTCTAATCTAAAGAGTAGAATTAAGAGTAAAAACTTATCTACTTACTAAGTAGGAAAGAACAATTTATAAGTTATCTAGAAACTGAAAGGACATTTATCTCCAAACTAAAAGGAATGAAAGAGTTAAAACTTATCTCAAAACTGAAAGGAAACTTAACTCTAAACTATAAACAATGAAAGAGTTAAAACCTTTTTTCTTAGAGGGAAATAAAAGTAAGAAGCTGGACGGAACAGTTTGGAGTGTGTGACAGTGCGAGAGTGTTTGAGTGTGTATGTGTCAGTCGGTGTGAGTATGTTTGAGTGGTGTTATTGTTTTACTGTCACAGTCTCACACTCTCATGTGGTTCTGGCAGGTACACAGTCTGCCTTTCTGAAGTGAAAAAAAAGCTGGTAACCCCGGTCAAAGAAGGATCAAGAGGCCATTGCTCTTCTAGAGAGTAAGACAGTATGTGTGGAAGTGGAAGGGATCCATCACTATACACCACACCCCTGCTCAGGTTCAGCATAACCAGAAGAATCCCATCTTCTTCAATGCTCCTATGAATAGAGGACTCAACCTGAATAGTGCTCTCCTCCCTAGACCTACTCTGGGGCCCTCACTCCATGGGATGCTGCTACACTTTCGTCAACACAGTGTGGCCATTAGTGGGGACATAAAGGCATGTTTCATCGAGTCCAACTCCTGCCCGAAGACAGGCCCCTACTAAGGTTAGCGTGGTGTGACCTGAAGAGAGGAAGGCCCCCAACATCTATGAGTGGCAGGTGCTACCCTTTGGCACGACCTGCTCACCCTGCTGTGCCACCTTCGTGCTTCAACAGCATGTTATTGACCATACCAGCTCAGATGAAGATGTCAGATTTTCAGTACAGAGATGTTTCTATGTGGATAACTGCCTGCAGAGCATTCCATCGGCCAAGGAAGCGAAACAGCTGCTAGACAAGCTGCGAGCCTCTATAATCTGATGTGCTATACTGAAGCTGAACAATATTGTATTAATTGTTTTCTTTACACAAAGGTTCACATGAAACTTTTTCTTTCCCTTTTCAGTGCAAATGAGGAGATTTTGCTCCACAAAAAAATAGTTTACCCTTAAAAAGGCTGGTTGTCATTGCAGTAATATGATGATATATTACTGTATTTATTATATTTATGGTCATATCTTAATTATATGCTGAGAACATGACATTTGCGTTTTCACTGAGGTACCTGTACTCAAGTATTTCCATTTTATACAGCTTTATACTTCTACTATACTACTCTCACAGGCAAATGTGTTATTTATACTCCACTACAGCTTTAGTTACTAGTTTCCTTTTATATCACAATTTTTCATAACTGTCCTGCCCAGTGAAAACCATTGGAGTGGTAACGCTAGACGCTACTGCCACATATCATCTTGCAAGAACAAGAGAAGAAGAGGAGCTGTTAACTTTACTGGTCAGAGTGTGAGAGAAGTCTTCTTGTCATTTAAAGTGTCTTAGTTACAGCAGCTGAAACTCTTTGTCAATGAGGGACTTACAGCAACAGCAAAGGAAAGCTTTGGTACTGTGGAAAGAACCATATCTTCCCTCTCTGTTGATACATTTAAAACCCATCTTAAGGTATATCCCTTTCTCTAGCCTTTTAATTATCTTTATGATGACATACCTGACCACACTGTTAACACATGTATTCTTTGTATTTTATTTTGTTGTCTGTACAATGCTATTTTTGTCATGATTATGTCAAAATATTGCATGCTCTTATTAATTTTATTTACATTCTCCTATTTATGACTTTTTTTTTGATCATTCCTCTGTTTTTATCACTTTATGAAGCACTTTAGTCAATGCTTGTTGTTTTTAAATGTGCTCTATAAATTAATCTGACTTGACTACGACAAACTAGGAAATGTTCAGTCCCTTGGTACTGATGGACTGCAGACACAAGGAGAACTCATGATCACAGTTTGTGTTTTCTTCAGGCTGATATTTTGTGGAGTATACCTCTGGGCAGTTGGAGCTCAGGAGGTTGGCGGTTTGATATCTGGCCCCTGCAGTCTATGTTGAAGTGTCCTTGGTAAAGATCCTGAACCTCAAATTAAGTGTGTTTGTATGTTTATCTAATGAGCAGATGGGACCTTGTATGACAGCCTCGGTCACAAGTGTATGAATGTGTGTGTGAATGAGTGAATGGTGCTGTGAGACCAGGGAAGTGCTGTATAAACACAGTCCATTTCATGTAGCAGCCTTGTTCCCCATGCCTTTTTTGGTCAAGTTAAAAAGTTGGATGATCTATTTCAAATGTCAAACTTTTTAACACTTTCTAGTGTGGAACACATGAAAAGCAATCAACATATAACAGAAGTATTCATTTGGTTAACCTTGAAAAAACGTTTGTTTTTGTCATATGACTGGATATGTTAAATATGTATATGTGTTGTTGGTTCTGCTATTCTGAGCTCCACCTACCATCTGCCTGTAGGCGTGTGTGCTGGTATTGCCCCTTTTAACTTCCGGGCCATGATTCCTTTGTGGATGTTCCCCATTGGCATGGTGTGTGGCGATACCTAGTGATGAAGCCCTCTGAACAGGTCCCAGGGGGCACCTTGATGCTCCTGGCCAAAATCCTCCAGGATGCTGGAGCACCAGATAGTACCCTTGATGTCATGCATGGAAATAGGAGATGCAATACAAGAAAGAAAGAAAGAAAGAAAGAAAGAAAGAAATCTGATTTGTAATAAATAAATAGATAAAGGTGCATGAGAGAGACATGGATCAAGAGTGAAAGGGCAGGGGGCACAGAGACGGCTTATGCATAGGGCCCAGAATTTGGTGCTATGTCCCTGCTAGGGGTGTTGCGTTGCCTTTAACAGGAGAATTAGTTAAATTCTAGTTTTAGCTTTCTGGCATTCTGAAAATACATCCATGATTCTTACTCATAAACTCATACTACTGTCTGTCTGTCTTCCATGTACCCTGTGAAATTAAACCGTTAGTTTGCATGCCAGAGGTCAGCAGACACCACAGCATCCATAAGGTACAGTGGGTTCATACGTCATTCATGGCTGCACATCTCGGGGCAGTCCTCGCTGTAACGTCCCTGCCGGCCACTCTATCCTGGACTGTCTCGTGACTGACTTTAGCCAATCACAGCTGAGATTGCACAGGGGCGACATCAATAAACAAATGCACTAGAACAATGTCTAAATTCAGATACGATGCTTTTCGACTTATTTTTCATTCGGTGTTTAGCTCAGCCACGCGAAACAAATAACGTGAAAGCCGCAGTGTAGCGCCGACGGTCGTAATACCGTCAATACCCTGGCGACATTAACGTTAGCTAATGCTAGCTTTGTGAGAGGACAGCGGCAGCCTTTTAACGCGTTTTTTTTTTTTTACTGTTTCGCAACTTAACATTACTTGGTTCTCTGGTTTTTACGCGCTGGATATTATTTCGCCATTAGCTAACGCTAGTACATACTGACTGTGCTGTCACTGACAGTCCTGCAGTCCGTACTCCAGCTGTAGATAGCGATGGGAGCTCTAACATGCTAGGACCATGTTCAAAAATGTTTTTGGCTCAGGGTTTCTGGTAAGAACAGCTCATGTGATTCTGACATGGGTCATAACGTTAATACTCTTCCTACATGATACAGGTAAGATTATCTCATGTCTACACGGTAACACATAATAGCGCCACACTGAGCTGCTGCAGGCTTGAAGTCATATTTAATATGTGGAATGAATGACAAGCTAATACGTGATGTATAATGGTATAACGTTACCATACTCTGATGTTATTTTATAAAGAAGGCTGCTGCCCAGATTAGCATTCACACTATTAACTTAGTAGCCATGGTTTATGAAATAAACCTGCTTGTGTGGGAGTCAAGCTCAGAGCCTGGGAGCGCTCAGCAGGACTTGAGTGTGTTTCACTGAGTGAAATCATAGTTTGCTGTTTGTTTTGGTTCTTAGAGCTGAGGAAGCAGGAGGAGACAGGCCAGCTCATCCAGCCTGTGCTTTTCGTCCTGCTGGTGCTGGTGTCAGTGTTGCTCTATTTCGCTGTCTCTCTGATGGACCCAGGATTCATATTGTCTGATGACAGCGATTTGCAGGTGAGTAATGATCCTAATATGTATTTGTATTATTAGGCATACCATAAATCTTTGTCAGAGACTGATGGATAGATGTGTGTAGATACCTATCTCTCCATCTACATCAGGGGACAGATAGGTATCCATACAGATATCCATCCATCTGTTACTCTATCATCCATATTCAATGGTTGGACCCATAGATGTACATAGATTGGGTAACCTTGATCCACATGTCAAAATATGAGTGTTGAATGTATGAATATTGACAAGACTATAAAATTGTGTCAGTAGGATACCTGACAAATTAAAAGTACAAAGTATATCTCATTTAATCAAGGGCATTAGTTCAAAATGAACATAAGTTTAAAAAAGAGAAAATGCGCTATAGGTAGCTTAGCTGTAACACTGCGTTACAACTTACCCCGCTGTGTGGAAATTTTATCCAGCCTAGCTAACACTTGCTGGGAGTTGGTTACATAGTTTTAAATGGTGCTATGTTTTAGGCTACAAGATAATTAAGATGATATATGGTTGGATTCGGTGACTTGCATAGACAGTTCAGTAATAATAAAAAAAGTATGATAAAGAAATACACCTAAATTGACCGAAATCACTGTTTTTCACTGAACTCTGCTAAAACACGTCCAGTCTCTCTGCCACTGTTTGGTGTGCCACTGTTTGGTGGTATTGTGGTCAACTGGCTGGAAGCACGACAGGATCGACCCTGTGTAACCTCTTAAAAAGTCCATGTTGCAATTTACCCCACGTCAGGAGGTTCCCTGCGCTCCCATAGTTGAGGAGAAGTTGTTGGTCAAAAATAGCTGATGATGTCTGGGGCACAAATCTAAAAGGATAATAGTTGTGTATAAGATGGTGTAAAGATTAAGATAACCACTGCAACCATTTTTCTTAACCAAACAGAAACATTGTATTTTATTTTTTGTTGTTTTATTTGTTGTCTTTCATAGTTTTATGTTTATTTTATTTTATTTCGAAAGGGACAGTGCACATTAATGAACCTGATCACTTAAGTCAAGTAAATGTGCCAGATTTAGCCATACAGGCTAATTTTCATCTGCAGTCCCTGGCAGATTGATGGTGTAAGTATTTATCAGAAAAAGACAAAATAACATACAAAAGCACAGAAACACATAAGCACAGATAAAAGATGGATTGATGGCATGTCCATAGAAGGGCACATGAGCACAGGGCAAGTATATAACCATAGACAAAGCACAGAACAAGGCACATGGGCAAAAACAGCAAGATATAAGCACTATTAAGAAAAAACAATGACCTAACCACATAACCTAAAACATTAACTACTAAAGTACTATACAAAAGTACAACATAAAACACAGCATAGACTAAAGCACATAGCCACAAACAAATACAAAAAGGCACAAAGCTAAGCACATAAGCAAGGACGACAGCACACAAGCACAATTAGCAAGACAGTGACATCACCATAAAACCAAAGCACATTAAGGAAAACATACTATACAAAAGCACATAAGCCCCAACATACAGTAATGAAATGAGGACTTAAAACGTATTCAGATCATGACAACATGTTTGATTGTCCAGTAACCACCGTTTTATGAATTTGGAGAATGACTCAAGAGATGTGATGTTCCTAAGTTTTGTTGACATTTATTCTTAAAAGGACTGGATACCTTACCTGAGAAACATTTATTGATTTTAGCTGACAGTATGTCTTACTGCTCCCTCATGCCATTGCAGATGTACGGTGTTGCAGTGCAGGTGTTGCATGCATTTGATGCATCCCTGTTTTGTAGCCATTACTTCTGTATGCTATGTAAGTGATGTATGGAACTTAAGGAGCAATATAACATTCTAAGTGGTTTGTGTTGGTTTATATAATTGATAGTATCAGGGAGAATTCAGGGAGAATTGAGTGTGCAGTAATATCTGGCTACTTCATTTGCCAGTTTCACACAGATTTAACTGTTATCATACACCAGTTATAAAATACTTCTGATAAAGACCCAGGAAAATGTCGACAACAAACCTGTGGAAAACACAATCTAAATTAGATAGTGAGGTCTTATTTAGAAAAGTTTTGCATGTTTGTGGGGACATAAATGACAAGCGCACATAACAGGTCATGATAAATGCTTGAACTGAATTGGCAGTGGCTTCTCTGATCAGTTGTCCCATGTGTTGTGCCAGTTCACGCTGGGAGTGACTGAGGAGCAACAGGACATGATTCCACCCACCACCAAATCCCTGCGACAGCGTCGCTGTGGCCACTGTCTGCTGCAGGTACGCTACACACTGTGTCATCAACACTGCCAAAGGCTCATGTGGCATTTGGTTGTTATTTCAGGATGAGAACACTTTGATGTGGATTAACACCATTAGAAAAAATATGACAAGTTGCTGAAGCGAAAGAGTGACAGTCTGTTGATATTTTTGTCACCACGTGTATTGCTGCATGTTATTATGAATTGCATTTTTTTAAGTCTTTTTTAAAAGCTGCTTTTTGGTCAGTTTTTGTGTTTTATTTCAGACCTTCTCCTATTTGAGCGTGAAGGTTCATTCTTGACTTTGGAAACAGTAGTGCTTACTCATTTGTTAAGTATGGATTTTTGGTCATGTGTTTTAAGTTTTACCACAAATAATAACAGAGAAAGATCCGGGGAAGAGCACCAGATGTAGTACAGGACCTTGAGTTGAGATTACAGTTTTTTTAAAAACTGATTTTCTGAGCCTGTGGAATGGATTGTTTGTCTGTGGACATGGAGTTTGTATTTTGTCGTCTCTCTGTAGTGTTAGTTTAGCTCTACGGCTGAAATGTGACACCTGAAGTTCTACAGTACTTCTAGGATCCCTCAGCGGTATAGAATAACAGATGGGTTGCCAAGCAGCCCAGTTCTATGTTACACACCTGAACTACTTCCAGTGAACACAAAACATCATATGATACAGGCGCAGGCAGGTCATTGTGTACAGCAGTGTGCAGGAATTGGATTGTATGTCTGTATTTTGCCTTTTACCTTTTGTCTGTAACATCCAAGATGATTTAAAGCACAATCCATAATCCAAAAGTTAACCGAAGTTAAGCCCTACTGTCAAAAATGAAAACACAAGGTTGGAACCTGGTATCACTCTCAAATCAATTGACAGGTCTTTTAATACAGACTAACATGAAACAACAACCAACTCTATCTAGAGCTAATGTGTTCTGGATGTCTGTATAAACAGTAGAGAAAAACCTCCTTTATGTATAGGTCATTATTTCAACCTAAACCTATAGAACTTGTAAAGCCAAATTCATTCATTTTCCGTAACTGCTTATCCTGTTGGGTCACGGGGGGTGGGGGGTGGGGGCTGGAGCCTATCCCAGATGACACTGGATGAGAGGTGGGGTACAACCTGGACAGGTTGCCAGACTATCACAGGGTTAACACATACACCATTTGTGCTCACATTCACATCTTCGGCCCATTGAGAATCACCAACTAACCTGTATGTTTTCGGATTGTGGGAGGAAGCCAGTACCCTCTCAGTACCCTGAGAAAACCCATGCTGACACGAGGAGAACATGCAAACTCCGCACAGAGTTCTGGGTTCAAACCAGCAACCTTATGGCTGTGAGACGACAATGCTAACCACAACACCACCAGCCACATACACATTGACACAAAAAAATCTGAACCCAAGGTCTTTTAACTGGCTTTTGGAGCTTTCAACCAAATCGCACAGTCTGTGTCAAGGGTCGAGAATGATCTTCTCATTCAACATAAATGGTCAGTTTTAATATGCCCCTGGTGCCCCTGTGTAAAAAGCTCACTGGGGGTCAGCAACATATCAGCGGTACATCAGGTGTATTCTGTACTAGTCAGTCCTCAGCTTCCATCAGAGTGGATGGAAATTAATGATTCAGAGAGAGAATTGTTTCTATTGTGATATTTAAAAGCAAAACTAAATCACATGATCAGGTTTAGTTTTTAAGTGTAGGCATATTTCTGTTCTAAATGTCACCATGGAATGTTATCTAGGTGCTTTTTGAAAAGCCCAGATATGTATTTCCATGTTTATTTTGCATGCAGCTTTTTTTCCTCTCCTCACATTGTCTGCATGTTTATATTCTTTATTAGGGTCCGGGCAGCTAAGCTGCCAGGACACTATTGTAATCCTAGGTATTCTTCTTCTTCTTCTTCTTTCTTCTTCTTCTGAGGAAATCATACTTCCCATGGGTGAAAACTCACCAGACTTTGCACAAAGGTCCAGTCTCATGCCAGATATCCTCAGCTGTAAACTCAAGCCAATAGTCCTGATGGTGGCGCTACAGCAAGCATCTAAAGTTCAAAA
>NC_065514.1:34294572-34346364 GCF_006386435.1 Epinephelus moara
TTTGTGAAGCTACACATGAATTGTCACTGACTAATTAGTTCAGTGAGATAGAAATTGATTCTTAGTCTGACAGGTTGTGAGTTCAAGCCTCAGCTGATGCAAAAGGCAGACTGTGTTGCTAAATTCCTAAATGTCTTCCAATTCTTCTGCTTGTTGCTCAGAATTGCCTAAAAATGCCCGGACCCGACCCATCGCTGCGCTGTGGAGAGCGCAGACCTCCGGCAAGCAGCTCGGATTTCCCGCCTTTTTATTATTTTATCCACTTCGCTTCAACCGATCACCACCAAAATTATCATCCGTTCCTTGTCCCATTATCAACCTTTCCTGAAAATTAAAATCCGTCCAGAACTTTTCGAGTTATTTTGCAGACAAACAGACAAATGCCGGCGAAAACATAATCTCCTTGGCGGAGGTAATAACTTATTTAATAAGACAGTACTGGGAGGGAAAGCATGTATCATAATCCCAAACATTTTCATTGGGACATTGTGTGTATGGTTCATTCAAGGTCTACAGCCTCCGAAACCTCATTACAACTTATTTTTCCAGGCTGAAGAGCAACAGCAGCAATTTTTTTCACATGCATTCTTTCACACAGAACACTGGTCAGGGCTGGTGTAGGGTATAATCAAGCCTGGCGCATAACCAGTGTTAAAACAACAGGGTTAATCTTGATGCTTTTCACTCAGCAGCAGCCAATGAGATCAAAGCACTGCCAGACATGTCAGCACTGTGTCCGCCGTTACGACCATCACTGCCCCTGGATTGAGAACTGTGTTGGTGAGAGGAACCACCGCTGGTTCGTGCTTTACCTTGCTGTCCAGCTGCTGGTGCTGCTGTGGGGGCTGCACATTGCCTGGTGAGTACAACACTGTCACCATCAATCATGCCACTCAGCTGGTAGATTTATGCTGCAGTTGTGAAGCCTCAACAGACTGCTTATGTCTTTGTTTCATCAGGACGGGTTTCAGTTTTGCGCCCACCTGGCAGCTGTGGCTGCGCACCAATGGGATGCTGCTGGCCGTGGCCGTGCTGGTGGCTCTGCTCTCGCTGATCGTGCTGCTCCTGCTCGGCTCCCACCTCTACCTGGTTTCACTCAACACCACCACCTGGGAGTTCATGTCACGCCACCGCATCTCCTACCTAAAACACTGCGGTGCTGATGAAAACCCCTTCGACCGAGGCACCTTCCACAACCTGTGGGGTTTCTTCTGTGTATGGGACACAGTGGTGTGGGAACAGGTGTACTTCAGGGAGGGCAGCGACCAAGTCTAGGACATTAATACACATTGAGAGGGGTTTCGCTCATTAACAACCTCTCTGGATTTTAGGATCAGACACTTGACCACAAAGTTGGGAGATAAACTATCTATGTGTGCAGTTTACCTTTATATAGACACTTGTTATTTTTCCATAACTCTGCAACATTACCTTTTCTTACATCTCTCCTGCAGTGTTGCTGTTGCCCACAGTTCCTGTTTTTTCCCTCCTCTTCTCAAGTGGTTGTCAACAGAGTAAAAATTGTCTTGTGTACCCACAGAATGATGTACCTGCTCCGAGTTACCATCTCTGTGTGGACAAAAGTTTACCAGCACTACAGTCCTTACTCTAACAATTGTTTACAACTATTCAAGTATGTAATACCATTCCCCTTAAACAGACACTTTGCTGTTTGATTTTAAAAGACTAGTTCAGCCAAAAACAATATAAATTGTACTCAAATCCCCAGACTTTCTGTGGCTCCAGAAAAGGTTTCTTTTGAATGGCGTTAAGGAGAGCGAAGCACCGAAAAATTGAAGTGTATCAGTGCAAACAGACTTTGACGAAGGCCAAACAAATGGCAGTGAAGAAGGTTATAAAATGTCCGGAAAACCTATGCTGTTTGATCAGCCTCTTTTGAGCCCTGTTGGTACTGACATGCTTTTCTGGGGGGCACCCTGCTGACCTTTATGCCCTTCAATAGAACACTTTTGCTGAAACCAGTGGCATCTCCCGACATGTGGGGCACTTACTTATGTAGGGGGGTTACGCTATTGGAATAATGAGTGTGGGAGACATATTGTATCTACTTTAACTACTAACATTATCTTAGAGTTTCCTTACATTCCTTTGTCTAAAATTTTAATTTAAAGGATGAGTAGACCTACCAGTCACAACACAATAGTGTGTCACCAGACAAATGTAATGTTTAAGTTTTCATAAGTACCATACATATCATTCTTTAAGTCCTCAGAGAGAAAGTGTACCTCCAAAAGCAGGCTACATACGAAAGAAAACAATGCACATTAAGAAATACAAGCCCTATTTAAACCATCTAAAGCACGTAGTCTAAAGTGCCTGTTGCAAGTGCACGTAGAGCGTATCCAGCTCCACTGTTGCTAGTTAAACAGGGCTGTATTTAGTCTCAGTTAATTAGGTCTGTTTTGGGGATAACATGAATTCAACCAGGCAGAGTGTCTCCCATTCCCTTTAAAATCAGGTGGCCCTGCACCTGTTGCAGTGTTATTTATATGGTGGATTTTGCAGATTGGAGAAGTGAGCAGTTTTCTGCTGAGAGTAATGCAGTGAGAGCAGTACTGTCACTGCAGCAAATATATAAAAGAAAACAAAAACTGTAAAACTGTGTCAGTACTGGCAATGCTGCTTTGTGCTGGGTGTAAGAAGGGGCCCAAATCACATTGTAAAGTACCAACGAAAATAAATTAGCCTAAGGTTCCACCTCTGAGTGGGCAGATAGGGTTGCCACCCCCTGGACCCGCCCCTATCTGGAACGATAGACAGCTGAGGGAGGTGCGTACTATATTCAGTTTATATTGTTTTTGGGTGAACTATTCTTTTAAGGTTCCAAGTAAAGCTAGTGATGAAGCCCTGCTGACTGAAGCTTGGTCTTTGTTTATGCACATACATCCCACTCAACTCCTGCTCCTGTGCTGTGTCCTCTACTGAATTATTTACGTGAGCAGTAATAACATAATAACATGTTTGCTTCTGGTCTTACCATGACACATGGTAAACCTGACTAATGGACTGTTAAATTGACTCTGAAGTTTACTTTTAATACATGTCAAATATTAAACATTTGATTAAAAATACTTGTTTTAGGTGCATGTGTAGAGAATCCACATGTATGGTTGGTATGGTTTCTCTGTTCACTCACTGGAATCAGATCCTGAGGAACAAGTCGGGGAATTCTTTTTAAAAATGGTACATATGTTGTTTTTAGTGTAGAAAGTTTACTTCTGTCTCCTATGTGATAAATTGCTGTAATTGCTGAGTCGTATTTATTCTGCAGAGGTTTTACAGGGTCCACCTACTTCAGCAGCTTTTGTCTTTTAAAAACAAAGCTGTTTCTGAAGTGAGAGAATGACAAATTACATTTTTTCATCATTTTTTGCAAACCTCAGTTGATTTTAATATGAAAGTAGTAAAAACTGTGTTGTATTGTTTCTAGCATTTAATCCAACTATGATGTACAAGATGCTTTGACTTTCAATGGACAGCATTTCAAGCTATTTTATACTGTATATAATTTTTAAACAATTTTGAACCAGAAAATGTCTTTAGATTTTTGTATGACTATTTTAGTTCAGTAAGTGGAAGAATACTGTGGAACAGTAGCTAAGAGTAAGTAGAGAGCTGAGAGTGCAATACATCGTCTGGTATTTCCATTTAAACATGTCCTTGTGCAATAGTAACCTTGTAAGACAGCAATAAATGTGGTGTTGAGTTCAATGCACAGCAGTAGTATTGGACAAAAGTCGGACTGAGTCATTATCAGGGAGAGCTCTGGTTTATATGAATTAATGTTGTGTACTTCTGAATAATATGCAACACTGTCATGCAACATTTTTTACTACTTTGAAATGACTATACAACAATAAATAAATGTTTCATGAAGAGTTTCCTGGTCATTTAAAGTCCAGCAGATATAAATTTATTCATTAATATTTACCTTCATGCAGGTTACACTTAACATATAGGCTGGTTTGTTTCATATAAGCATAATCTTCATGAGAGTATTACTTAAAAATCGGCATATTGACTGATAAATCTCTATAAACTATTTGGCTATTTTCAGTATATAATATCCCAACAACATAAGAGGTTACAACAGATGGATGTATAATGGTTGCACTAAATAGCAGACTGTACATTCATTCTTTGGCCTTCAGTTTTCTTCATTAAGAGCACAAATATTTACAGTTCAGATTCAGAGGGCAGTGCTGATATTTGACATTACTGAGCAATGTCCATTTGTAAAAATATTGCACTGGTGATATAGTTCATTTAGTGTAAACAATAAATGTTCAGCCTTTTGATCCTACAGCTTGATGACAGAAACAGTCGGCATGGAACATTTCAAAATCAATTTGGCATAAACAAACAAAGAAAACAAAGTAAAAACTAAAATACCCTGCATGCCTCATAATGAGTCAGTTCTCCAGCAGAATGAGCCTGGCTGCAGCCTGCAGACTTTGTGGTGTGTTGCAGTGAACAGGCAACATGGATGATGTGACACCGGGAAATATGGAACTGTGTGGACATGAAAAAGGCAGGACTGTAGTTTCTGGTCTGGTCAGCTCATGTAAGAGAAGTCAAAATCGGCAAAGATTTCTTGTTGCTCGGCAGTGAGGGCGCAGGGCGTTCGTGGGAGGGTGAGGACTGGCTTGAGGCGAGTGAACTCCTCATCAAAGTTACTGACGTCCTTCAGTGCTTTGATGACCGGTAGGAAGGGAGGCTTTATCTTTTTGGCCAGGAGAGCGCCCCAGTCCATTCCCTGTCAACAGACAAAGGGTTAATGAAAAGCATGAATAACAAACAAACTCAAACTTACAAAAAACTGACATTCAATCTGCAGTCTGTGCTGTGGAAGAGCTACCTTGTTGCTCACATTGGTTTACAATAAAAATATATTTGACTTGTTTGAAATGTTTAATCTTTTCCACAGCAGCCAACATTTTATCTGCTTTCAACTCTACTGTTTATACACAAACTGCCTCAACTGCTTTCAGTGCTTACACGTAAGCTGTCACTTAAAGAAGCTGATCTCTCACTCTTCATCGCAAACAATTCAACTGCTTCTGGCACTTACACATCACTGACAGTTCCACAGCTTTAATTTCTGACATTTAATCTGATTAAACACAGTTTAGCTCATACATGATTTTCCTTATCTCAGCCAACACACTCACTGACATCCTCCTTCAGTTTATACACTTGAAGAGGCAGGAATTTCTTTCAAGACTTTCACTTAGACAAACATTTCCAGCTTAATTGAGTTGAAAACAGGTAATAAATCGTAATTTTTATTTTTTTTGCAATACTCAGCATATCACATCTGTAAATGTGCTAGGAAAGGTAGTATCAGCATGGTCACTACCTGGAGCTCGCATAAATGGAGCCTGAGTTTGGTTGAAGGTGGCAGTGCTGTTTGGGCTGAGAAAGCCATGTGTAAGTAAGGTAAAGGAGGTTGTTGGGTTGGTGCGGGGAGCAGTGAGAGCTGGCATTAGGGGAGTGTCTCTGGGATGCCACAGATCACTGTCTAGCCTCCTGGAGGTGTCGTGGGACCAACTAGATGTCTAGCCTCCTGGAGGTGTCGTGGGACCAACTAGACGAAACACTGGTGAAAGGAGGTTCCTACCATATGACCCCAAAGACATGTTAGTTATCACTGCTCACTGGTCTGTATAGTTAAGCCTTGCCATAATAGCTTATCATAGGGCTTAGGAGGTTATTCACTGAGCGCTGAGCCTTTATCTAGAGCACAAATTTCTTGTGTTTATTTGAACAACACATTTAAAATCGCAATAATATTGTATCATGAAGCCTCTGGTGATTCCCATCCCTACTCTTTTCAGTGTTTGAACTTCAACTTTACTCAGCGCTTACACTTAAATTGGCACGTCACAATCTTTCAATGCTTACATTTGAACTGAATCCTTTTCACTTTCATTTTAACTGCAATTCAGTATCTGAATTGGTGACCTTTGACCTTTTGATACAAAATGTCATCACTTCATCATTTTATCTGATAGACATTTGTGTGAAATTGTCTGCATTATTAGCATATGCATTCTTGAATTATGGCCAAAAAAACATGTTTTGTGAGGTTACAGTGACCTCAACCTTTGACCACCAAATTCTAATCAGTATTTTAATCATTACATCAGTGCGTCCAAGTAGATGTTTGTGCCAATTTTGAGGAAATTCCCTCAAGATGTTCTTTAAGTCCAGTTCAGACCAAGGTTTGTGATGAGATGAAACCGCTTTAGAACGGTGCAGAGAAAAGTTGGCCGGTGTGAGCTTGACTCAAGCCGGCGGCTGGTTCATCACTCTCCACAACAGTTATTTTTTCTAATGTTGTCAGCAGTACACCTCACCAACACAGCGTAAGTGTGAGGGGTGCCCACAGTGTTTCCAGAATTTGCTTCTTTTTTGGGTCAAATTTCTTTGTTCTTAAAATTGTGAAAATTTTCAAGAAATTGAAATCTCTTCATCTCGGGAGGGCAACCAGAGCTCTGAGAATTAGAAAATATGAAGTAAAGAACTAAATTAAAGAGCTCTCTATTGAAGTTAAAGTACAGTTGTTTGTAGGGGAGGGGAAAAAAATTGGTGCAGCATGGTATCACAATATTTTTGTGTGGCAATATCGTATTGTCAGACAGTGCAAGGTATTGATTTTTTTTATCATATAAATTATTAATATAACAAATTCAATTTAATCTTTAGGTAGCCTAGTAGAATAATATAATCAATTGCTTTAACATTTTGCTGCTGCAAAAAAATGACTGAAGTGAGATGAACAGACTGAAAACTTTATGTTATTAGATAAAACTTATGTTGACAAAGTTTTCCTCTGGGGACATAATTTACAGTTGAAAAAAGGTAATAAAACGCAATATATCGCATGGTGGTGCAGCACTGTCGCTTCACAGCAGGAGGGTTCCTGGTTCAAATCCCAGGGTGGGGAAGCCCTTCTGAGTGGAGTCTGCCTGTTCTCCCGCTGTCAGTGCGGGTTTTCTCTGGGTACTCCGGCTTCCTCCCACAGTCCAAAGACATGCAGGTTAGGTTAATTAGTGACTCTAAATTGCCTGTAGGTGTGAATGTGACCATGAATGATCATTTGTCTCTATGTGTCAGCACTGTGATAGTCTGTCCAGGGTGTATCCCGCCTCTTGCCCAATGTCCAGCCCCCTTGCGACCCCTAACAGGATAAGTGGTGATGGAAAATGAATGAATACCGCTGTTTATTTTATCACAATACTCAGCATATTGCAGCATTTTAAAAATTGCAATAATCGTGTATCGTGGATCCTCTGCTGATTCCCACCCCTTGTTGTTTGTCTAAAGAGCAATCAGTCAGAGACTTGTAATGTTTTATAGTTAAGAGGTTACAGTGTAAGGTGGTCAGCAGTGTCTGGCTGGATAAGGACCTGAAAGAACTTGTGTCTTTTGATCTCTGCAGCATCTTCCTCTCCTCCTCCAAGTCTCATCTCAGGATTTTTCTGCAGCAGCTAAAACACAGTGAGAATGAAGGGGAGTCAGTACACAGGGGAGCAGGACACCCGTATAAAAGATCATGAGAAAACTCCTGTGGAAGACTTGAGATCCATTTGATAGGAGGCCAACCTTTTGAATGAGTGACACAGACTCAGGAGAAAGGAAGCGAGGGTAGCGCACTTCATCATTGACGATGCTGTCAAACACCTCTTCCTCATCATCACCTGGGAATGGAGACTGAAAGAGAACAGAGGGCAACACAAACTTAATGCTCCTCTCATAGATTCTGCTCCTTCTGTGGTTGTATTACAGTACAGCTAAATCACCTGAGTTACTGCGTGTCTGCATTTGAGCTGAACACTGGATCAATATTTGAAAGGTGTGTACAGATATGCAGGGAGGACCAGCTTTGTTGTACTCCATGCATATTAAAGGACTGGTTCACAGTTTTTTAAGTCAGTCTTAAAACAATAATCACATGCACACATATACAATGAGATTACTGTATTTGTTCTTTTTGTCTGCACTGACCCCAAAAAGATCCCCTTCCCCCTTAAAACCCACTGTACAGTACCTGCTCAGCACTTAACAGCTGAGAGACATAATTAGACTAGCTGGTGAACATAGTGGAGCATTTAGCAGCTAAAGAGACAGATATTTTCATCAGGAGTTCATGGAAACCATGAAAACATGTTTTTTGCGCCCTCTAATTCATTGTTTTCAATGTAGACACGTGGCAGGCATGCTCAAACACCAGAGCTACGCCGTTCTAGCGTGCACACATTCCCGAGTGCCTATTTTTCAGGGCGCAGTGGCAATGCTCTGAGATAAAAAGAGTTCAAACAGAGCTAATGAGGTTTCACAAGCCTGGTTTAGCATAGCAACGTAACAGTAGGCTATGATACAGTGCTGCTTATGGCCACTTAGCAACTTAAGATGCAACCTGCCCCTGCGCCCTCGAAAGTTGGAATAGAGTAGGCACAAAAGTAACACCCAGCGCCCAACCCCGTGTTTACCAGGCAGCTATTGCAGCATGTGTGAGCCCCCCCCACTCATCAGGTGGACACAAACACAACTCCAATGAGGGGAACTGCCCATTGGTCCGACAGCCCATTGGTTCGACATCCCATTGTTCTGACCACATTAAACCCATTGTTCCGAAGTCCGTTCCGAAATCATCATGATGGCCTGTGGTTAAGGTCTGGTTAGGTTTAGGCACAAAAACCACTTGGTTAGGGTCAGGAAAAGATCATGGTGTGGGTTAAAATGAAAAAGAAAGTGACAAACACATAAGCCGTTCGCCTGCTCCACCTCAAGCCTTTCCCAGCTGACCCAGAGCCGGTCGCGGCACACCATACGCCCGCCGCGAGCCGTTCAGCACCGCGGACAGTTGGACTAATGGGATGTCGAACCAATGACATGGGCCCCCAATGAGTGCTTATGTTACACTGGACCTGCTGAATGTGTAAATATGTATCTGTTTGCTAACAAGTCCACCATATCAACTTAAAAGGTGTCATATGTTTGTATTCAATTAATTAAATGGACACAAACTAATTGCTCCCCTGAATATCTGCTTGCTTTGCATTTGCTTTGTTCGGTTTAGCAACTAGCGGGCATGTTTATACTGACCTCCCCCAGCAGCATCTCATAGAGGAGGACCCCAAACCCCCACCAGTCCACACTGCGGGTGTAGTTGTTGTCTGTCAGCACCTCTGGGGCCAGAAACTCTGGTGTGCCACAGAATGTTGAGGTGCGATCCCCGTGACCCATACCTACACAAACCAAAGCCTTGCTTAGATATCTGAGCCTCCACACACAAAATCCTGTCATGAGATGAACACTGCTGTACCAAGTGTGATATGGATATTCCTGTAGACTTATTGCTATGTACTATAGGCAAAACATTTACATCACACATAAGAGTCTGGCTTTTACTGGACCTTAAAAAATGACAAGAAATTCTAATTTTCTTACCTTCTTTGCACAAGCCGAAGTCCGCTATCCTCACATAACCATCTGCATCCATTAGCAGATTATCCAGCTTCAGGTCCCTGACAGACAGACAGACAGACACAAACCAAATAATGCAACATGCTCCCAACATGCAGCAAGGTATGATGTAATACTGCTCTGGGAGCAGCTTGAGAAGGACCCACCTGTAAACTATTTTGTTTTGGTGTAGAAACTCCAGACCAAGCAGCACACATGATGAATAAAACCTTTAAACAGAGAGAAAGTGATGGAAATATCATCATCCTGTATTTTTGCTGCCATGTCAGTGAACTTTACAGACAGAGGTGTGTGCTAACCAGGCCTGTTTCTCAGTGAAGATGCTGGTGTGAATGTGTGTCATGAGGTCTCCTCCGGGAGAGTAGGCCATCACAAAACACACATGGTCTGAAGTCTGGAAGCAGCCGTACAGGTTCACCAAGAAAGGATGCTGTGAGGTGTTGATCACTTCAAAGATCCTCTTTTCACACATGAGGCTGAACACAAACACACACGTTTGTAGAGATTAACATATGTGACTCAAAAGCATTTTTAAACATGCGTTATCCTACCAAACATAAATGCTGTATTATACACTTTTTATTCAGTATATCTGTAATCATTAATTTATGACAAAACGTGTTCACTTGTTTATAGCTGTGACAATTAGTCGATTATTCGATTCGTCAATCAACAGAAAATTAACTGCCAAGCTAAACATTTGCAGGTTGCATGCGTCTTAAATGTGAGAATACGATGCTTTTCTTTCTCACACGTGATAATAAAAACAACACCTTTGGATTTTTTCACTTTTGGGTGAATAAAATGTACCATCTGAAGAAGTCACTTTGGGCTCTGGGAAATTACACAGGGCATGTTTTACTGTTTGACATTTTATTTACAAAACAATTTATTGAAAAAAAATAGGATAACTGTCTAGCGGTTCAATGCCTCTGTGAAGCAGTCGAGCTGCACACACAGCTTACATCCATGTCCAATATATCCAAAATATGGTCTTGTCACAGTTCTCAAGAATGAGTGATACATGCACATACTCTGCATAATCATCCAGTCCACATCTATCCATCCAGTATTTATTTTTTGCACTATTTGTAAGATTTACAACTTGACTTGTACACATATACAAGTCACATTTTTTTTTGTCATTTTTTTTGCATACCTATGTACGTAACAGTCCTATCTATTCTTTACATTTACTTGATTTGCTTTGTTGTCCTTGTTCTTTGATATTATGTCAGTTTCTGTGTAAATACAGTGAGAGCAATGAAAAACTAGAATTGCCACCCTGTGGTTGTATGCCTCCTTGAACCTGTCAAGTCGCAGGTACAGTTATGAGTACCTGCGACAAAATTAATGTTATTTCCAAGTTTGAAGAAATTCACTTAAAACGTTTGAGGTATTGTGTTTATGAGAATGGGACGGACGGACGGACGGACGGACAATCTGAAAACATTATCCTGCCATGGCTATTGCCAGCGTGGAGGCATAATAATAGGTTGAATAATCGATAATGAAAATAATTGTTAGTTGTCGCCCTTCAATTGTTAGAGCTGGTTATTAACGAAAATGCTTTGTAACAATTAGTCCATCAAGTACAAGACAGCCATTTGTTGCAGTTAAGTTTTAGGTCATGGGAATAACATTGCAGAGATCTGGAACATGCTTGTTATAGTAAATCCATCATAGCAAACAGTTTAAAAACCTTTTGTTTAAAAAAAGTTACATTATCATGGTTTGGAGATGCACTATCTCACAGTTAATGCTGGTAAACAAACTGAAAAATTAAGCAATACTGATACTGGGGGTCATGTTGGTGTGATGTGAGGTAAAATCTTTCCCCGGGTACTTTTAGAGCTGTCCCCTGAAAAAACCAACACCCAGTTATCACCCGGACACAAGAGAAGCTGAGTTCAACATGATGAGGACTAACTGGGAACCTTTATAAAGTTACAGATAAAAGACAGAAGGCTGATGTTTTGCCTCTAGTGTGGATCACTTCCAACAATATTGGATCTTAAACTTCCCATAATGCAACTGGATAGCATCATTAGATCCTTCCTGCCTGGTAAATGGTGAAATCTTTCAAACACCCAGTGTTAATTTTGACAGCTATTTTAGTTTAGAGTTTTAGTCACATTGTAGTCATTTTTATCCTTCATAGTTTTAGTCTAGTTTTCGTCAACAAAAATTCATGACATTTTAGTCAACTTTTAGTCATTATGTATATATATTATCTTTAAACTAATACAGTTAAGCTAATTCATGTACCAGAAATTAGAATCAAGGTGACAGGTTGTATAAAAATTTCATTTAGATATTTTTTTCTACAACTACAAATAATTTCTGCACACTTACAAACTGTCATTTCTCCAGCAGTTTTTGACAGGTTTAAGGGGTGATTTAGGAGCACACACTTACTGATCATCATTTGAGAAGTTTAGCATCTCTCTATTAATGCTCTCAAAAACTTTGACACCACAAATAACTAATCTGAGACCACTGGGATTTGTACCCAGGTTCACTGGAAACTCTGATTTATCCATCTCACTGTTAAGAAGCAGAAAAAGAACTTCATTAAAACCTTAATTCTTTCTTATTAATCTGCAACATGTTGGTCTGGAGATTTAAACTTGTGTCCTCTCATAGAGTTGGTGATTAAAACCAAACATTCATCTCTGTCAGAGAAATCTGATCTGAGTTCAGACTGTTTACTTACAGCACAGCTGTAACTGAGCCTCCTACCTGCCTGTTAACAAGCACCAAACCATAAACCTTCCCAAGACAGTGTGAATCTGAGTGGAGTCCTGCGGGGATCAGCTATGAAGTCTGGTGGCCAGTGGCTGCTTGCTCTGCTGACATTCAGCAGCTAACAAGCAGAGCTGTTACCAGCCATTGCTGTTACTAACAAACTCCACAAATCCATTCAACACTTCCACCATCCACAATCAGACACACACAGCTGATTATTTACTGGTGAATTACAGCTCACAACTTGCACCAACAGCTGACACTGCTCCTGTCTGAGTGTTTTTGCTGGCTGGTGAAACATCCTGGTGCCAACTATTTACTGGAGTTCATCAGCCTGTCGCTAACGCAGCATTTGAACATAGTTACAAGCATGGCCTTTCTTAGCTTTCAGTGTCCCATGGTCCACCACCACTAACATTTTCATAACATCTCATCTACGAAAATGAGACATAGATTTTGTCTCACTTTTAATCATCGAGATCTATGTTTAGCTTGTCATCATAGTTTTTGTCTTGGAAAAAAGGTTGTTGATGAAGAATTTTCCTAATAGTTTTCGCCAAAGAAATTAACACTGCAAACACCATGCAAGTTTTAACATAGGCTTTTAGCTATTAATGTGGAGTTTCCAGGCCCAAGATGAGAAAAAAAAACTGTCGGCTAATTCCATATGAATCAAGGCCTATGGAACTAGACTGAAAGAAGCAGAGGCTCAAATTGATGAGATGGAGACAATTAACATGGCTATGAAAGACGCCTTAATTAAATCAATGAAAAAAATTCCGCATCTATGGAGTACCCGGGGATAAAGAAGGATATTGTGATTTCGCGGAGCAACTTTTGAAAACTGAACTTGCACTCATGGACACCAACCTACAGATCCAGTGGGCCCATAGAGCTCTGGTTTGTAAAGCAGATCAGAATGCACCACCCAGATCCATAGTGGTAAATGTCCTGGAGTTTAATATCAAAATGGTGTTGAAAAAGGCCTGAGGAAAGAACATAATGATCATAGGGCAGCGTCTCTCATTTGACCATGACTACGCAATGGAGGTTGTCCAGAAACACAAGGCGTACACGGGAGTAAAGAGGGCCCTGAAGGAAAAAGGTGTCTGCTTCCAGACTCCGTTGGACAAGATGCACATTCACTGGGACTCAGGAACACGCACATACGATAGTGCACAAGATGCCACCCAGGTGCTGAGGAGGAGAGGATACACCATGGAGACACTGTGAAGCAGTGCAGAGGATCTGGACTCCGAGATGGAGCTCCTTCTTCACGGGTCGACATGGCAGAGCACCACGGAGAGGAGAAAGGACAGGAACGAGACTGAGCATCGAGTAAGGGAAAGATTACAAGAGTTTGAGCAGATCCCACCTAAGTAGTTTTTACTTTGTCATGGTATGCGGACTCTGTTAGCCCCTTTGCAGTACCAGCGTTGTTAATCTAAATGACAATTTCTGACGTGTTTGTGGTGTTAATCTTAAATTAATATAAATGGTCCAAATTATTTCAGTCATTTCCTTGTATATCTTCATATTCATATGACAAGAGTAAGAGGATGAGACAACGCTGTGTGTCCAATTTTGACTTTGAAGGTCACTTAATTATTTTTATTTCTTTTTTTGTTTATTTTCTAATTCAAATAAGGTCCGAGTAGTGGGGAAGCAGGAGCAGGAACACTGGCTAGAAATTGTCCAAGAAATTTTAGTGATGAAAAGTTGACATACGTTTTGAGAGTCAAAGAGAATACATTTAAAAAGAACTCGAAAAATAGAACATCTATATGAGACAAGACACCAACTAAAAGAATCCCTAACTTGAAGACACTTATTTGGTGTTTGTACTGCATTGTATTATTTTTGGGTCAATGTGTTTGTACCGTTGACAAGAATTAGACAAACAAGGTCACAGTTACCTTGACCTTTGACCTATGACTACCAAAAACTAATCAGTTTATCATTGAGTCCAAGTGGGCATTTGTATCAAATTTGAAGAAACTCCCTCGAGGTGTTCTTGAGATATCGTGTTCACAATTATGAGACAAAAGTACCTACGGATGTACGGACAACCCGAAAATATAATGCCTCCAGTCATGGCTATTGCTGGCTCAAATAAAGCATCCTTCTATTACTGATTTCATAGTAACTAAGACGTTCAGAATTTCCCTCAAGCTGTTCTTGAGATATTGCATTCATACAAAATGAGATGTATAAAAGGACACAGCAGCCTTGATCTTTGACCCTTGACCACCAAAATCTAATCAGTTCATCCTCAAGTCCATGTCAGCATTTGTGCCAAATTTGATTAAAGTGCTCTTGAGATATTGTATTCATAAGGATGAGTTAACAGAGCCAGGTGACAGCCAGCTTCATGTTAGGATTACTGATGTTAGGCTCAGTGAAGCCAGACTAAGTTGAACTTACTTTGTGATACAGACCCCTGGCGCAAGCACATACTTACATGCTATCCATTAGGAGCATAGCGGAGTGGAAAGAAGCATTGACACTATGATGACATTTTAAGTGAGCTAGTTGAGGGATCGCTTACCTATCAACTTCGTCACGTGTCACAATGTCTCCTTTCTTCAGGGCTTTGATGGCGTACAGCTTGCCTGACTTCTTATACTCTGCTAGCAGCACCTTTGATCAGTCACAAGGTAGAGGAGAAACGTATAATGCATATTTATATCTTCTCTTTAAAAAATTATTGTAAGTGAGAGACAGGAGCTGAGGGAAGACATGCAAAAATGACACACTTGGACTGGGTAAGATGGGATTGCATAGTCAATCTCCAACTCACTAGGACACCTCTTAACCTTCATTTTTCACTAACCAAGTACTCGGGTACTCCCTGCTCCTGATATTTTTTCAGGTAGAACAAGTTAGTGTACATGCGTACCTTACCAAAGTGACCTCTCCCCAGGACTGAAATGCAGTTGAAATCTCCCATCTGTAGTCCTTCGTCTCTGCTGCATGAGAGAACAAAAGTGCACTAACTTTTTTGCAAATGAAGACTTCCTTACCATTTTCAAAGTTTTCTAATTATTTACTGCTGGCAGTTTTTCTAATTATCATCTTCTCTGATGGGACTCCTGCCTGTTATTCCAAACTGGGGGCGCACTGACCACCATCTATAGAGGTAATGCACTGACCATAGATATGTACCTCATACAGCCCCACTTCAAAAACCCCAAACTATCTCTTTAACAATAATTACAAACAACAATACAAACTTTCCACATTCCTGCTCAGTATGACTTACTGTGGGGGTGGATGAACCGAGGGCTGTCGTTTGGGCTTTGGGCTCTTATTCTCAGCAGGACCCTGGTTTTATCAGACAATAGAAATAAACTGACACATCAACTGAAACACTCAAACAAGAAAAAATGGAAAATTAATTTTAAAAACAGTTGCTTTTGGAGAGCAACAGAAACAAAAATTATGGAACAAAACCACTGCTCTAGATTATGACCTAAGTTTTAATATAAACAAAGTAAACTGATTGACTGACTCTGCCATTAACCCTTTGTTTTACTGGTATTAATCTCTGTATAACTATTCTTGCTGTTAAAGCATTAGTCATTGAGACAGGCCACTGGACTTACTTACCAGTGGAGAGTCTTTAGTGTTCTTTCTCGTGCGATGTGGAGATCTGCTAGGTTGTTCTTCCGCAAGGTTTAGATTCACAGGTTCTCTGAAAAACCAAGGGTAAAAGCTTTAACAATGCCACTACTGCTGTTTAAGCACTGTCTTATGGCTGTGCTGATGTTAGTATTGTTGGCTACTTTCAGTGATGCATCTTGCTTTTTCTTAATTACTTTGAGCTGCAGGTCTATAACACTCAAACTCAAGTTACTGTCTCAAAACCACTTACACACTGCCACATTATAAAACACAGGTCTGCCTACTTGTGTCTTTATGAAGAAACCCCCCAAACACACACTAGGACAAACAAGCAAACAAAAAAGGTTTACTAGTCAAGAATTAGTTTTTTTTAATATATATTAGTTCTCAAGTAGTATTACATGTACATACTCTACATAATCATCCAGTCCATGTATATCCACTCTGTCTTTATTTCTTTGCACTATTTATAAGATTTTCAACTTATAAGAACACTTGACTTGTACACATATACAAGTCATATTTTTAGTATACATTTAGTACGTACCAATGTACATATCAATCCTGTGTATTCTTTATGTTTATTTGTTTTGCTTTGTTGTCCTCTTTTGCTATTATGTCAGTTTCTGTGTAAATACATTGAGAGCAATGAACAACTAGAATTACCACCTCGGGGTTGTATGCCTTCTTGAACCTGTCAAGTTGCAGGTACAGTTTACATCCATGTCTGTGAAAACATTGATGCTTCGTGCATTACAGTAATCCAGCCTACTGGAGTCTAACTGGGACACGAAGCATCTAACTTTTGATCTATTTCTGAGGTGATAAAAGGCAGTCTTAGAAATATTAGAGATGTGATTCTGGAAGTTAAGATCAGCGTCTAAAATCACAACCAAATTTTTGATATGTCCACATGGTTTTACATACAGGGGAGTTAACAAAGAATTGGATTTCATTCCTCAAAGCCTTTGGTCCTATGTACAGAATCTGTTTGTCATGATTAAGCTGCAAAAAAAATCTTTACTATCTAAGTCTAAAAAGTTGCATTGTGTAACTTGCAATATATAATTTATTTGCGACGTTTTGGTACTAGACCTTCATCAGGTTTTTTGCCTGATGAAGATACATATGTTGACTGTAAACAACTTTTTCAAGAATTTTCCCCCAAAATGGAAGGTTTGTCTGTAATTCTCAAAAACAAGTGGATCAAAATTATTCTTTTTAACAGTGATGTTACAATAGTATGTTTGAGACATGAGGGGAGTATACCAGAATGTAGGGAGCCATTAACAATCCTAAGAACCAAAGTCTAATCATTTTATCCTTGAGTCCAATTTAGATGTTTGTGCCAAATTCGAAGAAATTCCCTCCAGGAGTTCTTGAGACATCGCGTTTATAATACAACGGACAAAGTCACAGTGACCTTGACCTTTGACCTATGAAAACCTAATGAGTTCATTGTTGAGTCCGAATGGACGTTTGTGCCAAGTTTGAGGAAATTCCCTCAAAATGTTCTTGAGATATCACATTCACAAGAATGAGATAGATGCAATGTCACAGTGACCTTGATTTTCGACCTTTGACCACCAAAATCTAACCAATTCATCCTTGAGTCTGGGAGAATGTTTCTGCCAAATTTGAAAAAAATTCAAGGCATTCTTGAGATATAATATTCATGAGAAATGAGACAGATGAGGTCACAACAACCTTGACCTTTGACCTATGACCCCCAAAATCTAATCGGTTCTTCCTTGAGTTTAAGTGGACATTTGTGCCAAATTTGAAGAAATTCCCTCAAGGCATTCTCGAGATATTGTGTTCATGAGAATGGGACGGACGGACAGACAACCCCAAAACATAATGCCTCCAGCCACAGCTATCACCAGCGCGGAGGTATCAAAACTAAGCCAAATTCTTTATATGTGTTAACGTGCTTGACCATCAAAGCTCAACTGATTCTGATTATTGTGGACTATTTTCAGTGGCAAATGAATGCACATTTGCTGCTGTACTGGGTATTTGGGGCAGCAGGACAATGTGTGTGTGGGATTGAGTCAAAATAAACAGTGTGTGTGTTCATGGTAATGAAGGAACATGTCACCCAGTGACACAGTGTGACTCACTGATGTGTTTTTAATAGTTTTTGGACAACAGTGGAGCTCAGTGACACAGAGGAAGAAGATGTATCAGGCTTTGACACACACATAATACTTGTTAGTAGATACTTTTATTGGTCGTTTGGCTCTGCATATGGGATTTGTTGACAATAAGAAAAATAAAAAATATTTATGCTGTTATGCTTCAATAATGTTCATTTTTATAACCTATTTTATATTCTTATTATACAACCACTGTGTCTTAGTTCTCTTAACTCTGAATGCAGGTCAGTGATAATGTTGCTATCAGCCCTCCACTGAACTCACATTCTCTCTAGTCTCAGATATCATGAGTGGGTGGAAAAACAGCCTCAAGTCACCGTTGGAAAGCTGAGCAGAGAAGTTAATAGCTCACTTTCGTAACAGCGCTTTCATAGATGTGACAAAGAGATGTTTCTGGGTCAAAGTGTGTACAGACACCACAGATCCTTACCGTGCCGGAGAAGTGGTGGATGATGGGGAGCCATTGTAAGGGCCTGCTAATGGAGGGCTCATGGGCTCCAGGGAGCTGCAGGGAGGCAGGATGCTCATCATCAAACGACCCCAAGTGGCAAAGTTCATGTTCATCTGGGCAGCACGCATGAAGTCCTTCCCTGTAAGGAGAAATGGAGACAATATGTAACTGAAACACTTTAAGCTACTTTTGAAATAAACTGGTGTCAGATTCACCTTTTTTTTTAGTTTAGTTTAGTTTTAGTTTTAGTTTTAGTTTTAGTTTAGTTTTAGTTTTAGTTTTCTTTATCAGGATTTTTCAGTTTATCATACAAGACATTAACCTAAGATGTACAGAAATGTAAAAAGAAATGAAAAACAAACAAAGAAACATGCTTCATAGAGTATTTAAGTACATATAAGACGGACCACCAGTAGAGGTATAACTTCATAGTTTCAGGCGAGGTAGACTATTCAAATAGTTCATTAATGAATCCCAAGTTTTTCTTAATGGAGCCATATCTGATTTTTTTTTAGCTTGATGGTAATGGTAAATGGACCTGCATTTGTATAGCACCTTTCTAGTCATCTAGTGAATAGTCAAAGCACTTTTTACACTACGAGTCACGTTCACCCATTCACACACAGATTCATACACTGGTGACCGAGGCTACCATACAAGGTGCCACCTGCTACTCAGTTTTTTAACACACTCACACACCGATGGAACAGCCATCGGGAGCAATTTGGGGTTCAGTATCTTGCTCAAGGATACTTCGACATGCAGCCTGGAGGAGCCTGGGATCGAACCGACGACCCGCTCTACCTCTGAGCCACAGCCGCCTGTCTGCATCATATCTTTGATCCATTGGCTGTGTGATAAAAGGTTACAGCCTTCCATTTAAATAGAATTGAGCGTTTAGCTAATAGGGAGGAAAAGGCAATGACCTTCTGTAAGTGAGCAGGGATATTAGAATTATCTGGAATTGTGAACATACCAAAAATAGCAATTGTAGGAGAAGGCATAATATTATAACCATAAGTCTTGAAAATGGTTTCAAACTAGAATGACTACCCCGTGGTTGTATGTCTCTGTGCACCAGTCAAGCTTCTCTTACAGTTTACATCTGTGTCTATGAAAAACATGGATGCCTCACACCCATCTCCCCCATGACAGCAGAGAAGATCTATACAATCAGCACAGTTTCAAGGTGGACACCCAAGATTAGGGTCATCTAATTCCCTCATGGCATTCTTAGATATCACATTCACAACAATGAGACAGATGAGGTCACACAGACTTTGACCTTTGTCCACCAAAATGTAATCAGTTCATTGTTAAGTCCAAGTAAACATTTGTGCTAAAGCTGAACAAATTCCCTTGGGGTGTTCTCTAGATATTGTGTTCATAGGGATGGGATGGATGGATGGATGGATGGACAAAGCAAAAACATAATTCCTCCGGTCACGGCTATCACTGACGCAGAGGCATAGTAAGCATAACCAGAAAGGGACAAGTATTATGCAAGACAAAAACATATGGTAGATGACCACTGGGGTCTGTTTACACCTGTCACATATTCAGGTTGTGTTTGGGAATAATCTCAGAGGTTTGGCTTTAGAAAAGGGTGGCCAATGCAACACTTTAATCTGTATTAAAGCATGTCTTGAGCATCGAGAAGACAAATAAACCCACAAAGAACCATGTCACATTCCTCATCTAAGCAGGATCTCTAGATCATTTTCCCACTGTTGTCGAACATGAGATATAGAGGTATTATATCTATTCATAATCTGAGCAGAAATAATTAAAACCCCACCCTTATAGAGTTGGGCGATCTTGTCCATATCCTATCGTCCTATCGCCATCTAGTGAAATCGCCGATGAACGATGTCATCGCCCGGGGGTGGGGGGGGTCATTACACGTTGCTGCTGAAACATTCACTTATAGCCTCTCTTTGGCGTTTGAGCAGCTTTATAAAACTCTTGAACATATAATGGCTCCTTAATTAGCAAGTTGACTTTACATAGACGGCATATCTTTTCAATTTCTCCTGACATTGTGTTGTTCGGTTCGATGAAAGCTGAAGTGTTTGGGGCTACATTATCTGCTCAGATTCAACCAAATGCTTCAAAACTCATTGGACGATGCTTCACAGTGCAGATGGACATTGACCTGAAGCATACTGCGAAAGCAACCAAAGACATTTTTAAGGCAAAGAAGTGGAATGTTCTGCAATGGCCAAGTCATATCATCTGACCTGAATCCAACTGAGCATGCGTTTCTCTTGCTGAAGCCAAAACTGAGGGCAAAACACCCAAAACACAAGCAGGAAGTGCAGACGGCTGCAGTAAAGGGCTGGCAGAGCATCACCAGGGAAGAAACCCAGCATCTGATGATGCCTATGTGTCCAACACTTCAGGCAGTCATTGACTGTAAAGGATTTGCAACCAAGTATTAAAACTGACTGTTTAATTGATGATTATGTTAGTTTGTCCAAATACTTATGAGCCCTTAAAGTTGGGGGACTGTGTGAAGAAATGGTTGTAATTCCTACACGGTTCATACTACATTTTTGAAAAAAGCCTTAAATGAAAGCTGAGAGTCTGCACTTTAAGCAGGTATTCATTGTTTCATTTAAAACCCATTGTGGTGGTGTACAGAGCCAAAATGACGACAACTGTATCACTGTCCAAATAATTATGGACCTGACTGTAAGTAGCTCAACTAGGCCATCTAATTGGCCTTCTGTCCTTGTCCCAGTATACAAACATGGGAGGGGAATCGATTTATTGACCGAAGTATATCCGACTTTGCTACAATAGGTGGTGATATGCCTCCTTTCAGCTTGTTAGTATTGGACCTTTTTCCGGTTGGTCTATTACGTCACAGACCAAACAATCGCCATTCCATGTTTTTCTCCCATCCATGTATTTTAAAATATTTACCTCTTTCAGCTGCCATAGCATGAACTGTGTCTCCTCGTCTGTCCAAAAATGCACGACTCTGGATGTAGATTTTGCAATGTTATTACCGGTTTCTTCTTCTGTTACACATTTAATGCTATGGGACTTCCAGGTCAAAGCCTGGGCCAGAAACTGTGGAGCATGTGTAGAGTGCCTTGGCCAGTTTGGGTCCGAGGAGTAATTTGATTCCCAATCACATTATCTGGGTGTGTTAGTCTGACTTTGATAAGACAGACCACCTAGGTCTTTTAGTCTTTTCATAAACCCTCTCCTAATGCGAGCTGATTTATTATTTCAAATAAAGGAGGACATTTTCTGTTTGAATGCCTTTAGAAATTATTGGTGTGTAAGTGGTGGTAATAGGTGTCGCTTAAAACAAATAAGAATTTTGTTACAATAGTGATCTTTACAGAGTTTGTTCTCCAAATAAGAGATAAAGGTAAATATACCATGGTTTATTATGTGTTTTTGCACTTTTCTAAAAGAGAAATGAAATTTTCTTTGAATAAACTGCGTGGGATTTAGTGATATTTTCCACCAAGTATGTTAATGAGTGAGTTGAACATAACCTTTTGATGTTTTAATTACAATCTCAGGCTTGCAATTAATGAAATGTGAAATTTATTCATGGTCATTTAAAAACGTAAAAATATAAGCAACCACATTAATATTAAAAATGATGCTTCTGGGAAATTTGGATGTGTACGCTGATCATCCAAGTTATAATTTATGTGTAATTTTTATTATTTTATTTTATTTAGTGTTTTAAATGTGTGGCTTAGAGCCATGTTATTTATTGTAAAACTGATTTTAGTATGATGCCACTGTTCACCTGGACAAAACTTCTAGAACAAGCACAAATAATAATACAATCTACATTAAGAAATAAATAACATCTGAAGAAATAACTGACCAAATACAGTATTTATAAATACCTTTTGCTTTAGGGAATATTCTCCTCTGCCTCTGGAGTTTGGAGCGCCGCTCAATAACAGGATTGATAAATGTCACCTGAAAATAAACAGAGGAGCTGATTGTGATTCGTGGATACAGTGGGACTGATGTAGCATTGGTATTAGTGGCCGTGTCATCGGAAAATAAATATTTACTGCTGGGCATGATTTCAGTCACAACACATTCATTCATTCATAGGTATGAAATGAAGAACCTCGATGAAGAGGATGCCCTGAGGTTCCAGCTGGAGACACATGCCATGTCGATGGTTATCCAGGAAATCCTCCAGCCGCAGGAACTTCACCCCACTTAAGGCTCGCCAGTCTCTCCAGAACACGGCAATTTCAAGCTCCCTGGACTAGATCAGCAAACACATTACAACAGTTAATAAGTTTTTATGATCTTATTTTCAGAAGACTGGATTATTACCAGAATCACTTCATCTCACGATAAAACAAGGAATCTCTGTATGTATGTATGTATGTATGTATGTATGTATAGATGTCCTTCATATATCTCAGGAACCATTCATCCAGTCTACTTCACACTTGGCAGGTATAGTCATTAGGGCTCAGGGGCATGCACTGGCGAAATTGGTGTGATTTGGAAGTGCGACAGGTTCAATATTAATAAACTTTGAATAAACAAGCCAACAGCCCTCTGTGGCTCTGTGCAGTGGTGGGGGCCAGGCTTTAGGGCTCTGCAGAGATTTGAGCCAAAGGTACTCTACTGAACATGTCTTCACAACAGATAAAGAAAGGGAGACCTGGGCTGTATATGTAACAAACTCAAATGTTTCAAGCTCAGTGTCAAGTGTGAAGTTGTTTGGATAAGTGGTCCTCAAGAAATTTACAAGCTAACCATAGTAACTCTCTCTTGCCTGCGTGTACATGGCAAAAGAGGAGAGGGAGGGAGAGATGCTGATGCTGAAAAATACATTTTATATACATTCTAAATTCAGTTTGGGTCCCGCAGAGACACCCATTTTCTGTTTTGGATCTCGCGCTGTAACACTTTGGGAACCCCTGCTCTATGGCACCAGTTTGTAATGCAGGCTTTCTGTGAGACATCCAAACTTAGAGATTTTATCAGACTTCACGAAGCTCCTCCAGAGCTGCAGAATAAATTATAAAACTGTTTTTACAGGCTGTGCAGTACTCCCTATAATTAGTGAACTGACCTGTATGTGTAAAATCAGTGACTTCCCCTTTAAAAAGTTTAAGGCTCAATGTTAAACAGAGAGAATTAGAGCCGGGATGCTAAACCTGAGTCTTACACAGGGATGCTGGGTGTGTATGAGTAAAACCAGATTAGAGCAAATGTCAAAGGATTAGCAGAGGGATTACATGAGTGGAGTAGGAGGCTGACGGAGTATCAAAGACATACTTGGCCATTATGACTCACTGAGGGACAAGATGTCAAGGCTCTGTGTGATGGTTCTTGGGCTGTTAACAGATGTTCACCATTAGGGGAGATTGAGATGACATTTTGCAATAAACTATTTAGTCAAGAGGGTGAGCAACACTGTAATGGTGGAATGAAGAGGGAGGCGGCAAGACAAGAAAGTCACAACAACTATAGTACTTCCAACATCAGCACATTTAAATGTGGAAGAACACAGCTGTTCTATAGTTAGGTAGATAACCTGAAAATTTTTCTTGCTGCAAATACAATACTGCTAATATTTCAGCAAAACCCCATTTGTATATCAATTACTAATTGTGTGTTATGTTGAATTGTTGCATACAACTGGATGAATGAGACTTAGATTATACTGCACTAGTAGTGTAAGAGTTTGTAAACAAATGTTTGAAACAGTTTCGGTTTCGAGTTAAAGCTGAAGTACTCCGGATATTACACACACGCACGCACGCACGCACGCATGCACGCACACACACAACAAATGTTTATAACATAAGAAAAGGAATGGAATTTAGGGAGCTTTGCTATTTTTTCCTTCTGTTTGTGTCTCTTGTCTTTTCTTACTGCCGCTTTTCTGTTTAAAAGACAGGACTGCTCACTGGACTTGCAGATGTGCTCAGCTTGTCAGTCCTGACAGGTTTTGCACATGAACAAGCTGCTGGATCATATCGTCTTGTCACAAGATCAAATAGACATGACATTAGGCAACAGTAACATACATGTTGCCCAACAATCATAATCGTATACGTGTATATGACAAAAATAACAAAGAAATAACAAATTACTCAAATATTTTATGTAATTATCTAATTGAATATTTTTTTATATATATATTTAATTTATTCACGTTTTTTTCTAGTCCATGTAGAAGAAGCATAAAATGTTGTTATAGATTAGACAATTTTCCAAAAAAAGACAAAGAAAAGATAAGAAAAGAGAAAAGAAAAGAGAGGAAAAGAAAATAAAAGAGAGGAAAAGAAAAGAAAAGAAAAGTCTTTATTTACACCCCTGCTGGGCGTCCTACCAGTTGGACAGGCATGGCACACCTCTAACCGAAGCTTTCAGGAGGCATCCTGATCAGATGCCCGACGAACTCAATTGACCCCTTTCGACACGAGGGAGCAGCGGCTCTATTCTGAGATCCCTCTGGATGTCTGAGCTCCTCACACTATCTCTAAGGCTGAGCCCAGCCAACCCACTGAGGAAATTCATTTCGGCCGCTTGTATCCATAATCTCACTCTTTCAGTCACTACCCAGAGCTCATGATAAAAAGAAATATTGAGGGTTCCCACACATTTTCTTGGACAAAATTTCAAGACTTTTCTATGACTTTTAAAGGACCCATAATACATTTTTTTCTTGCCCTGCTTGCCCAACATTTTTCAAACACACTAGATTTAAACGCTCTTTAAACATAATTTTAGCTAGCTGGCACACATAAAGGGAGAGACAGAACGAGGGGAGAAAATGAAGAAACTTACATGATGGTAAACAAAACTTTTTCACACACTGATGCATATTAGAGCATACATTACATCAACATCTACAGAAAATATAATATCCATAACTTTTCCAGGCCTGGAAAATTTGATTGTAAAGTTCCATGACTTTTCCAAGTTTTTCATAATGTGGAAACCCTGAATATCTAAAAAAAAACCCATTTATCTGCCAAAGACTTTGTATCATTTGAAAAACGGCTCTTTCAAAATTAATATATTGTAACACTGCTATATCACAGTCAAGGGACAGTAATTCAGTAATTTTAACGTTTATTTTAATAGCACATTAGTGGAGAAACCATTTGAAAAATGCAGTTCTGGCTCAGCTGTAATGTGAGCTGCTAGTTGGACTTGAAGTGAAAGTCACTGACCCGGTCCAGTTCGATGCTGAAGCTCTGCCCCCAGGCTTCTTTGCCCAGCTGTCTCCAGTGTGTGCGCCCCACTATCCTGTTGTCCACTTTCAGCACAGCACTTATTTCCACTGAGACACAAACACAAAGACACAAACTGATACAGGCTCTGACAATGAGACCAATAAAAGGTAGAATAGGATGTGTGTGGATATTTGAGAAAGAGAAAAATACAATGTTAGCTGCCATAACAACACAGCATTGGAATATTCAAAACACAAACTCCTCCAATAAGAAATAATATTCTTTTCAGGCTGTCAAATGTCTTAAATGTTTAAGGGTACTACCTTCTCTGGAGGTGGGCTTGGGGGCTTTTGCAAATTCAGTTGATTTCCCTCACTTAAGTCCTCTAAACCGTTTACTCTGACTTTTTGTGCATCATGACTACAAGTTGCTTTAATTTGAACATAGGCGTGATCATTGTCTGTGTGTCTGGTATCGGAAATTTTTAATAATCAGTCTCAGACTTGATACCACTCAATGCAGTGTTGGCATACAGATATTAAAGTATTTGACAAGAATGGACATCTCCCACCCTCCCACCACCACCCCCAGGACTTGCAAGCAAACAATCCCGATACAGCAGCTGACATTAAGGATGACGGGGCACTGCATGATCTTTATAACCACATCCTGTACTTCATGAGACTATATGCCTTTGTTCAATGTATGTAGCAAATTGAATAACATAAGATATTCAGTGCAAAGAACCAAGCATCCACTAGAGCTTTATGGGGCTGTATGTAGAGAATGTTCTGCAGACACTTCTCTTCTTCATGTTTTTGGAGTGTTTGCTGAGGTGTAACTGCAACGTTGTAATAATGAGTTTCTACAATTGGATATGGGGGAAGGGATGACATGCAGCAAAGGGCCAGGGGCTGGAAATAAACCCATGGCCGCTGCGGCAAGGACAATGCTTTCGTACAGTGAAAGCCTGCTCTAACAGCTGAGCTACTGTGCATCCTAGGCCACATGTCTAATTCAAGAAATTCTTTATTATTATTTTGTTAGATTTGTAGAAGGCACAAGGACCAATTTCAATACAATGTATTACTATTATAAGTAGTTTTATTTAGCGAATGCAAATTTCTCAAGCCAAGCTGTAGCCTCTTGATCTATATTGTGGAGGGAGACTAGACCTCCTTTTAGTCTTTGGAGAGGGCAGACTTCAATAATATGCTCCATGGTTTGCTCCTCTCCACAAGCACACATTGGGCTCAAGCTGCTCTCCCATCTGTGAAGGCTGGCCAAGCAGGGACCTTGACCAGTCATAACTGTAAGTTATAAGTAGTAGTAGTAGTAGTAGAAGTTAATATAAATGTATATAAATTAAGTTTTGACAGACTGAAGAAGCACACAGATTCAGATTCCATCAATAGGAACAAACACGTACCATGAATAAGCCAACAAGCAGACTAATTACAATGTAAACATAGCAGCATGCTTTACACAAAGGAAAGTAAAATGGCCAAACAAAAAAATTGTTAGCTGGGGTGTTGACTTACAGGACAGCTCATCAGCCTTGGTAGTCTTGCCATTGGTGCTGCGTCCTGATAGGCCGGCTCTCACCTTCAAAGACTTTCCATCTGAGTCACTGGTCACACGACCACGGCCCGGAACAGACTCTAAAAGGTCTTGGCAGCCCATCAAACATACCTCCAACCGACCTAATGATTGAATACAGCCTTGAGAATCTGTTCAAGCTTTATGGAAAACAATCATTTGCTTGAGGAAGAAAATGTGAATGTACTAGAAATCACAAAACGATGAGGTCAGATGACAAGTTATTCAGTGGTGGAAGAGGTACTCAGATCTCTTACATAAGTAAAAGTACCAGTACAACAATGTAAGAACACTCTGTTACGAGTAGAAGTACTTCATTCAAAATCCTACTTAAGTAATAGTACAAAAGTATTATCAGCAAAATGTTTTTAAAGTATCAAAAGTAAAAGTACTTGTTCTGTAGAAAACTATGGCCCCTATGACTGATGAATATTATTACATATCTTGTTAATACTGACGCAGTGTTTCCCCTACCATTATATTAGGGGCACCCCCTGCCCCCACTTGAAGGTCAAGTTCATTTTATTTTATTTAATTTTCTATCTAGCGCCAGATCACAACAGAAGTCCATCTGTCTGCCCCACAAGTTTGGCTGGGAGGGGAGCAGGGATATCTAGGCACTGGTTAGGCAGAGGGCAGTGTACCATGTTTCCTTTATATATACTATCCATATTGTTATGATACAAAGCTGGTTGTAAATCAGTCGAGTACCCTTTAGAGGACACTATTTTAGTACTTGAGAGTAAATGTACTTTGATACTTTCCACCACTGAAGTTTTTAACAAAGACAATAAATTAATATATAATGGAATATATTGGTAGCAACCTGTTAGGCTGGCTGGTTTGAGGAAGAAGGAAGAAGAGGAAGAGGATGGAGCACTGGATTGCTTCTTTGGTATGCCGTAGGAAGGCGAGGTTCTCAACATTAGTTCCTCCTTGATGGCAGCATGCTTGGGATGGTCCGGAGGCAACTCACTTAAACGTCTCTCCAGGGAGAGACTTAATAATTCCACCTTCTGAGATGACTCCTGCATGCGTGCCTGGGCCTGAGGGACAGTAGAGATACAGACAAGAAATATGGAGCAAGAGAAAGAGTGGTATGACAAAAAAGAAAGGGATATTTTGGCAATATGTTATCCCCCCCTGATCACTAGGCCACCGAAGGGATGTTACATAGCGCAAGGTTATTGCATTATAAAGTTCTCACGTGACATTACAAAAAAGTCCATGAAAAACTTGGCATCACAGAAACTGCCCTCGCATCTTGCCAACATGGCTCAATAATACAGCCTGCAAAGCAGCAGGAATTCTGTTGTCATAGTATGTCTGATAGCAGCTTAATATTACAAAAATCTAACACATCACAGAGAATGTAGAGATTTATCACATAATGAGGTTAGAGGGAGAAACAATTTGATAATTAATGCTTCTTCACAGCTAGGAGAGTTTTCCCAAAGTTTGTGATGAATACTGAATACAGACAAACAATTTAGGTCTTTAGGTTCAGACAGAGGTAATGTCTCCTGTCTGCTGTTGATTTACCCCTTCTCTAACTTCAATACTTAGACTCAGTCCCAATGGGAACAAGACTCACCTCTGAGGAGAGGGAAACAATCAGTCAGTAAGATTCAGGGCCCTATCTTACACCTGGCACAAAGCGGCGCACTGTGCAGTGCAACTGTCATTGCTAGTTTCAGACTGATGCAATTGTCACTTTCATGGCCAGCACCCATGTTGTGTAATTAGCAAATGTTCTTGCACTCATCTGTGCACCTATGGGTGTGTCTGTCTTAAAATGAGGTGTGGTCAGGTGCATTGTTGGCGTGTTGCTATTTTGAGGCAGCAGAAAGTCACTGCACCATTGACCAACAAAAACCAGGTCTAAAGTCAGAATAGTGCAGTATTTTCCTGCTATTTAAAGGGCCTCTTATTCAGATAGTAAAATGGGCCTACACAGGCAGGTTAACAATGCATGTAAAATTGCATTGTTACACGAACAGGGAAGAGCCAGGGGTGTAGGTTGGTGAAATAAGACATCATTAATGAGGAAAATATTAATGACATTTTGTAAAATGTGAACATAGCAGAGATCAGCAGATCTGTAGAGCTGCTGTTTGACTCCACATAAAGAGAGACGCTGTACGTATTTACACACAAGGAACAGCGAAACTTCATTGATTTTTTAAAAGCTAAAAGTTTAGTTCCGTTTCCTCTGTCAAGTTTATAACTACAGTTTTTAGTGTTGCTGCTTAAATGTCCCACCATATTTGCTGCAGTGACATTACTGCTCTCACTGCATTACTCTCAACAAAAAAACATTCACTTCTCCATTTTGTTGAATCTGCCATGTAAATAGGAGATGGCACTCTGACTGAACACCCAAAACACACCTATGATTAATTAAGTGACTAAATACAACCCCTTTGCCTCTTGCACCTTACTTTACACCCAGAATTTGCAGTGTTTAACTAGCAAAAGTGGAGTTGGACACATCCTAAATGTTCCAAGCATCTCTGATACCTGCTGAAATTATTGTAAACAAGTGGGAACTTTGACTCATATGCTGCGATGTATATGTTCTTTTTCCCCCTGTTTTGTATATCCTGTATAAAGGCAAAACTGGAAAAAATTAATTTTTAAATACTACCATTATCTCAAAAATTAGGCTTATTCCATAAAACCATGTTTCATAAAGTAAGTTTAATTAAGTCTAACCTTAGTTACTATGGTAACATACCTCCAGACTAACCTGGTCTCAGTCAAGCTAGTTTTCAGGTTTAACGTCACCTCAAGGTTGAACCAGTGTTTCAGCCTGACACTCTTAGTTTATATCTTTTTCAGTCTGAAATATCTGCACAGTATTCCAGTCAGCAGATGTGCTTTTGAATGCACTGCAGGTAAAATGTCACTGATGACCCTTGGCTGTAGTCTCACAGTAGACAGACTGACAGACAGAAATCCATCTATTAAAAATCTCAAGGTATTTAAGCAATTTCTTTTCACCAAATGGAGGCTGTTACATCACTTATACAAACCAAGTAGCTTAATCCAACCAATAAAGAACTTCTCAATAAAGGGATAACTATTTTACATTCTTGCTAGAAGATAAATAACCTGTCTGGGTCATTTCTGATACTAATAAGTTGTTAAATGTCAGGTAGCAGTGTATTGATTCATTTTCAGCAATTATGATACAGTACAAAGAGAATTCACCTCACTTACACCAAACTTGAACCAAGGATGAAACGATTACAAACTGAGCAAACACAGGAGCTCAGCAGCAACAGTTTATCACACTTTGTGTCAAAAACTGAGCACAGTGCTGGTTTAGAACATGCTGCCAAAATTTACTTGTTATTTTTTGGCATACTTAACATGTGCTGCTCTGTGGCCACCAGTGTCACAGCTTTGTCTTTACATGTCCATATTCTTTTTAGTGAATTTATATTCTCTGTGCTTGAGGTCTGTGTTTCAAATTCATGAAATTCAAGACTTTTCACTATCAGTCCTATTTCTCTGAGTTACCTTTACACACCTCACACACCTTAGGATGCAGTCTGGCTCAATCCTTATTAAAAACAATCACTTTTACTGCCTTTGATCTTTTTTAAGGTTTAGTTTTGAGACTGCTGTCACAATAAACAAAACATATCCAGCTGGTACCCACCTCTGCAAGTATGCGGCGGTCCTGGACCTTATGTCCACTCAACTGCTTCACCACATTTTTGGCTCCTTCTGCTACAGCTGATTCAATCCTCAAGTGGTGGATGAGGTCAGCCACCCGCAGCTCCACAGGACTGATCATCTCCACAGGGTGACCTGAGGTCAGAGGGAGCATGACTCAGGCATCACCAGCAGATTTGAGAGTGGATACAGTAAGCACCACCCTTTAAGACTGTTGTCAGAACTATTAAATATGATATTAGCAAGAGACCATATTGATGTTTCATTTATATTTTTTTCTGAAACCTGCTTTATTCGTAGTTATTAGTTAATATGGTCAAAAAATCTAAATGTCAGCTTTGTCCATTTCCAGGTATATGAACACCACTATAATGCAAGAGTCCATGTTGTCAAAGGTATTTAAAAATCTTTGGGAATACTATTGAAGGCCTTAATTCATTATCATAATTTCCACAAATTTTGAAAATTATGGATTTGAAGCAAATAGAGTCTTTTCCACACTTACAGGGCTACTTTTGCAAACATGGTTTTTCTTCCTCCTCTGTTGTCAATTTTTTTTTTTTTTTTTTTAAATCCAGTCAACACACTTAGAAAAAATGTATCTGTCATAATGACAAAGGAACACACAACTGAAAGCCTGTCAAGAACATGTTAAACTAACAGGCAGCGATATAACCCTAACCCCAGAGTCATGTGGGCCAGTCAGGCATGAAGAAGATGACGATGTTAGCCAATCAGAAGCCTGTAAAAAAGCACTTGAGTGCTCAAAGGATGACGTTTTTCTGTAGGCTGACACAGAAGTTAGCTCCGCCCTGGTCCCTTTGTCAAAAAACCTGTGGGATTTTTCCATTGGAGTCTGGATTATTGCTGAGCATTAGCTCTGTGGCAAACAAAGGTTTATGATACTAACACACTTTGGTCAGCGAGATAATCTTCACAAATGAACACCACCTTTGTGATTTTTGATGCCCAAATGCAATCACAAGAAGTAAAAATGCTATAAACGTTAGGCTATAAACAAACTACATTATGGTTGCATGACTTTACATCCCTACCACAGCCAGGCTGTAAAGCCGTGTTCGGCATGATAATGCTCCATAGTGTGATTTAGCCACTTGTTAGCAACCCCTTTTTTAAAGACACATAAAAGCTTCAAAGTTTAAGAGGGGGGCATTTACTGGCATCTTTTACGTCATAGAACAAAACATGAAAGTCTCTTAAGCTTTAAGAGACCTTATTTCAGGCATTTAACGAAAAACCCATTAAAAAACCCCACTGACTTTAAGAGAAGGGAACTGGGAGTGCAAAAATGCTAACTCATTTCTGGGTTTAGGACTCATTCCTGGGGCACCTTATAACCAAAAGGCTACCTGGCTGCAATGTCACATTGTAGCGCATTCTGATGCCTCTGATCCTCAGTATAGTGGAAGCTTAGCTGTACATTTATGTTTAAACATGAAAAAGGCCCTGTTATCAAGGTTAGAGCGAGCACTATTTTGGCCACACCCACCATTGCACAAAATTTCGGCTTATTTGTGCTGTTTCACAAAGGAGATAACGTCCAAGTACACATGTACGCAGGGATTTTTTAAACAGGGCTTTTCTATTTATTTTGTAGTCCACATGTAAACTGCATTTTAGGTCACAGAAAATGGACCTGCTGTAAAACTCCTTCCAGGGTGAAGATGTTGGGAGTAGGGTTGCAACGTTATGAGATTTTCACAGTATGATAGCTGTCTCAGAAAATATTATGGTTTAGCAGTATCAGAGAACTATTATTATTATATTTGGTCAAAATGACTTTCAAAACAATTGAAACGGAAGGGTTATTTTTGGATAAACAAATATTTTATTACTATATTTGAAACTTGAAACCATATTTGAAGGGAAGTATATGCAAAAAGTCTCCCTTTTGTAAATAACTAAAATAAATTTGAGATTTTCTGTACAGTTGCATTTTTTTTCTAATGTCTTAGATAAGCAAATGTACACAACACAATAACCGTCAATTTTAATATCACAGTATACCTTGAAACTGGTACATCGTTGCAAGCCTAGTTCAGAGACTGTGTTTTCTGTGTTGACGTGTACACAGGGAAATCACAGTTTTTGGATCATAACATCAGAGTGTGCGTTATCTCTTTTGTGTGGCTTCACAAATGAGGCAATGAGACAGGAGTTTTTGAGAAAAAAGAAGGGGGAAAAAAAACAACCACGTTTTCAAAAACAGTACCGTGTCTGTCTGGAGTAGGCCTTCACCTGTAAACCAACAAAATGAATTGTTGCAGTTTTGAACATGGAATTCATTCTTGACCTTGGAGACACTTGTTTGACTTTTTTTGTTGAACTTAAGACTGTTACCATTGATGATGGCTCTCTGTCTCACTGGAACTTGAGCAAAGTCCCTCTGCCAATGAATACCAGGAAATGCATTTGAAAGGTATGGAAAAGGCTTATGGACCTTAAATCGAGATTTCTGTCTTTTTCAAAATGTGTGAAAGTACGTCATGAGTTGAGTTTGATGTAATGCAAAATAACTGCATTGATTATCAATTGGATTATTTCATGTGATTTAGATTAAAATTTTCCTTAACGTTAGCATTTTTCCTGTTACAAAAATGAAAATGGTTGACTCAATTTGTCAATAAGAGACTACTGCAGTGTTTCGACTCAGTGCATTCAACGTTAACACTAATGATGAGTCTCTTACATGGGAATTGTCACAGTTAACAGTTTCAGTAATGGGTGTTATAAACTGTGTGCTGGTGGAGATTATAAGGCCAAGATGAGAACTGTACATGTAAGTGCTGTTAAATTTACCGTGCAAGCCGTCCACCACGTCTCTGGCTTGACTGATTTTGATAATCTGCATGCGTAGGAGCTCAATCTTAGTGCGACTGTCCTGCAACATCTGCTGGGCTGTGGACATCATCTTCCTGTCCTGGAAAATGAGCTTATGGAGCTTAATGCATGTTGTCCAGTGCAGACACATCATGATACAATGAGTGGAACAAGACTGGGTAGAAACCTAGTATATGACTGGAACTTGTATGATAAGTGTGCTAAACTGTGGCAAATAGTTACACAGATAGTCAGCGGTAGTGTCTATAATCTGAATTCCTCTGTATAAAATATTAATCTACAATCTTGTATAGTGGCCCAAATAATATTAGTTCTTATAGTGCACTGAAGTAGCATATCAGAAGTATAGTACAACCAAGGCTTGAACCTTAGGACCAATTTGGATTCCATCTAGATGGCCTGTGTTTCAAAGTTTTTTGAACACTTGTCTCATCTTTCTTTCGTTCCTCGGTCCTCTCCTCTCCTGCTAGGGATGACTTGATAACACTCATGTCTGACACCAATACAGAGTTACATGCTGTTGCATTTAATACATTTGCATGAAGTAACACCAAGAGAACCTGTGCAGAGTTTGTGGATGTTTTGTTACTGATCCTCTGTAAGGAAAGAATTTTGTATCTGGCACTAATAAACTTAAAAGGGAGAGTTCACTCCAAAATCAAAAATCAGTATTTTCCCCTTTACCTGTAGTGCTATTTATCAGTCTAGACTGTTTCAATGTGAGTTGCTGAATGTTGGAGATATCAGCCTTAGAGATGTCTGCCCTCTCTCCCATATAATGGAACTAGATGTCACTCAGCTTGTGGTGTTCAAAACGCAAAAAAAAAAAAAACACACAATTTTTTTTTTTTTTAAAATAAACTCAACAGCAATGTCTCTTTCCACAAATTATGACCCAGTTACTCAAGATAATCAACAGACCTTGCAGTTACATGTGGGAAATATTTTCTTTCTACATAACTACACCCACCAACCGTGCCATCATGCAGAAGACAGAGCGCATCAACTGCTAGCTCACCTAGTACCACTGAGCTAGCTAGCGTTACAGCTCAGCCGAGGAAGACACCATTAATGCTTACATCTCACGCTGACGCAAGTTCATCCATGAGTAAATGCACGCTTCCTTTTGTGCGGAGATACAGTCGGCTGGTGTAATTCTGTGGAAAGACATACCAAGGTCTGTGGATTATCTTGAGTAACTGGGTCATGAGTTCTGCAAAGAGACATCGGTGTTGAGTTTTTCAAATGTAATTTTTTTTTTTTGGCGCTTCGAGCACCACAAGCCAAGTGCCATCTAGTTCCATTTTAGTAAGGCCCAGACACACCAAGCCGATGGTCGGCTGTTCATCAAATTTCTCGTCACCATTAGTTCTCTGATGTGGTTTTGTTGTGTCTTGACCTTTAAAGAGAAGGCAGACATCTCTACAGCTGATCTCTCCAACACTGTGCAACTCACATCAAAACAATCTAGACTGATGAACAGCACTGCAGGCAAGAGGAAAATATGTATTTTTGATTCCGAGGTGAACAGTCCCTTTAATTCTTTGACACACCCACAAAAATGACAGCTACTCTGTAGTGGAACCTATCCCACACTGAAGTCATCCTACTGGCACATAAATAAATCCTCACTAATTCCTCAAATTGTTCACATGGTTGGATACACAGTGTGTTGACATGTCTGCTTTCTCCATTTGTTGTCTTTACATTCAGTTCCAACAAAGCTTCTTACACCCTAGGTATAAATGAGAGTTCCTTCAATAGAATTTTCTATACTTTTGCATTGCCTTACAATACCTTTGGAGTACCATCCTCACATTAATTTCTGCATTACCTCACACTTGTTCAATTAGTTTGCAATACTACCCTTCCTTATAAAAGTGTAACAAACAATATTTAAAGCATTTAAAACACAAGAGCATTCAAACTCAATTAGAAAGAAACTAAGAAGATGAAAAGATAGAAATAAATAGTAAGAAGACATTCAGGACTGAATTAAAGCAATCAAAACATAGTGGAGTTCATGTCAGTACCATGATCTACTCACTCAAAGGAACAGCCCTGTCCTCAAGTCCCCTGTCTGCAGTGGCATTCCTTTGTTTCTCTCCCCTGTCCAAACCTCTGTCCTTACTTACACATCAGAAATGCTTTCTGCTGATGCCAGAATTTTACCAAATGAGTCAGCGTCAACTCCCTGCTACAAACAAACTGTGAAGGAAAACCATCTCCATCCACAAACTGACCAAGTGAGTGTGTGTCTGTGTTGTGATGTTTTTATTTGGGCCGGACTGTACTGTACCTTGACTGAGCTGTTGGTGTAAATTTGGATCATGTTCTCAGCGCCCTGTTTGACTTTGGTCTCCATGGTAAGCTGTTTCTTCAGGGTTCTGACTCGACTGACCACTGGTGATGTGGCCTCTTCCCACTGACATGGCTCTGATTGGTTGTCTTCCTGCTCTGAGCAACCTGTGTAAAAATAACCACATGGTGGGTTAGGCTTTATGTATCTTGGTAAACAAGACAATTTGTGGTGATCAATTGGAGAGGGTTAAATGACCTGTGCCATCTTTTAGTTATTCAGAGGGCAGATGTGTTTGCACTCTGACAGAAGCTTGGGGTAGCAGTGTGCAGTGCTGTCAGACTCAGTGTGATTGTGATGCTACCACTGAGGTAAGCCTGATCCAAAATGTTCAAATCCTACTCGAGTGTCAAGTTAGTCAAGTCAAGTTTCTCCTACAGTTTAAATCCATGTCTGAATAAACATGGATGCGTCACACACATCTTCCCCCTGACAGCACATAAGATCTATACAATAAGCACAGTTTCAGAATTAGTGCCACCAATTCAGTATCTGACCAAATGTCGCCCCTTCTGTTCCTGAGTTCTGATGTTGAGTAATGGCCAGACAGGTGTTTTAGCAGAACATTATGAAGTTTGACCTTTTGGACATAAAATGTCATCACTTCATAATTTTATCCTATTAGACATTTACGTGAATTTTGTCCTAATTAGCACATGAATTCTTGAATTATGACGAAAAACATATTTTGTGAGGTCATACTGACCTTGATCCTTGGCCAAGTGAACATTTGTGCCAAATTTGAAGAAGTTCCCTCATTGTGTTCTTTGATAGACAGACCAAAAACAGAATGCCGGCCATGGCTATCGCCAGCATGAAGACATTATACAATTTTAACTGTGTTGGATAATTAAACTAAGCAGGGATGTTGGACGTGATTTTGAGGTAAGAAACCAGTGTAGGACGATAGTATGTCCACGAGTTGCTAAGGCAACCACTGTTGATGTCACTCAGAAAATATAGTGATTGTTGGTCACAATCACTATAAAGAAGAGGCTTACATTGAGCATAATACATTTTAATACAAATTACCACCTCCGGCGCATAAAGTGTGATTTACCGCATTTTTTTAATGTAGCAGGGTATTTGCTACAACTACAGATGTCACACCACCTGCTGTCCGCCTCCCTAATATCGGCTGATTGACAGACTGATAAAAATGCGTCACAACCACCACCAAGTGACACTTCTGAGGAAGGCGGAAGTTTCTGCCGAAACATGTAAAGGTATGTAACATCTTAACATGTCTGAGATAAAAGAACAACTAAAGTCATTAAATTAACCTTTGTTATTGTGGTGCTAAACACTGAGTTGCTGTAAATTGACTTAACCATGTGTCATTTAATAGCTGGAGTGTTTTCGGTGTCTCAAATATCGAGACACTGTCTCACTGATCCTCTGCTGCAGTGATCTAAAGCAGTGTTAAATCAGATGCAGCAGATATTTGTATATATTTCCATCCCCTCCCTTACTTTGCATCTCTACATAGCAACGCCTTGAAATACATATTGCATTAACCCAAACAAGCATTTTTACATGTGCAAAGCTTCAGCATGGTACTTTTGAGAAAATCAAGATTTCATTAAGGCCTGAAAATCTTTGTTAAGTTTTCCCCTTCAAGTCTAAAGCCTAATAATATACATGCAGCGTAAAATGGCTTTCCTCCACTGCTGCTGTCTACAAGAAATCTCCTGGAGGGTCCTAAATAGAAAAGGGTTCATCCTCTGTGGAGCATAAATGTGCTCAATATATTTTCACAGTAGGCTATATAAGTGGACATTTTCTGCTGATGGTTCTACAGCAGAGGTCAAGGGGTTGTCAATGAGCAAGAACTTAAATATTCACCATAAGTTTTATAGAAATTTGCCCATTAATTTTCAAAATACCACATCATGAACCAAAGTGCTGGTCAAGAGGGATTTGGACCTGTTGTAGGCAGTAGGTATGGAAGTGTTGGACAAAAGAACAGACATTCTATTAAATGTTCATGAGTTGCCATTTTATCAAAGTTCCAGTAAATGATGTGTTTAAATTACCTGTGACGCTGTCCTTCTCTGTGGCCATAGATCTGGCATTGAGCTCCTGCAGTTCCCAATGCAACTTGTCCAGCTTGCGGTTCGAGGCTTTGAGTTGGCCCTCTACATCAGCTGCGCTCTTGCGATTGGTGACGGCCCTCCGTAGTCTCTCAGCAGCCTCCTTGATCTTCAGCTCCCGCTGGATTTCCTGCCTGAGCAGAGTACGAGCATCCTCCAAACGCTGCTGAAACTCTGGGTCCAGAATATCCCCTTCAACCAGACCCTGCAGGCTGCCATTCTGAAGGACACACCACAACTGCTTCAATGTCTGAACACTGCCTTTGTTATTTTTATATTTCTTTATGTATCACATATATTACATATCATAACAAATTACCCAAAATGTCTGTATTGTTTCTCCCAAAACCTGCTGGTGACACCTAGAATAGGGTTTAACTGTCTCACCTATATCTCAGAATTAATACTTTTTCATGAGCACACTCTTTAAACAATTACAAGAATGCATATGGATTTCAGGAACTGAAATTCAAGTAGTTTGCATTATAGGTACCATCCACATGAAGTCCAAAACAAGTGCTGAGACTAATTGAAACCACCCCCTACCAAACAAAGGACAGCCATCACCCACATCTCCACCCATGTGACAATAACAATTACATCAAAGACAAAAAACTGCAATTTCAAAATTCAAATGGCAATTACGCACATGCTGTGTCCACTGTTTGGGACAAGCAAAAAAATAAAGGAGAGAAACCAGTTGGAGGAAGGAGGGGAGGAAGTACAATATTTCAGGCAGACCAGTTAAACCCATGTTAAATCAAACTGTGACAGTCAACAACAATAAATGGCACAGTGCCTCCCCCTTGTGGTTAAGATCTGTTCAGCTTTCCAGTAGTGGTAACTTAGCTTTTCTCAGTGTCAGAAGATCAGGTGCTGAGACAAGATTAGAGCTGACACTAATCATCATTTTCATTATCAACTCATCTATCAGCAATAAGCAGTAGGCAACTATAAGCAATAAGCAATAGTAAGCAATAATAATAAGCAATAAATCTTCATATTTTAGGAGCTAGAGGGAGAGAATGTTTGTCTTTTTCGCTTGAATAAAGATCTAAAATGGTTGATCAGTCACCAAAATTGATGCAGATTGCATAATCAACCAATTGTTTCAGATGTATTCAAGATACATTCTTTTATTTCATTACCCTTGTCTTGCATCACTGTCAAACACCAGTATGACAGGTTCTAAACAATACAAGAAAAAAAAACATGCAGATTAATTTCCTTAAGGTGAAACAACCCAGGTGAAAACAGTTTTGTCATGCACTCGTCAAGTTTGAGATATTGAGCAATTTTCCTTCAATAACATTTCTTCTTTCAGACTAGTAGAAAGAAAAAAAAACATATTTGTGTGTTTATTTTAGTTCCAATTTATGTTCTGGAAATGTCTGCAAATACTGCATATTTCATTAGATAATGCATCATTTGCATATTAAAACATAAAATTTCAGAAAAATTGTACTACAAAAACTACTTGTCTTAATGTAAGTAGTCAACTGGGGAAGTTTCATGCTGATATCTATTAGTTTAATTTTTTACCCTCATGTTGTATTTTTTTCAATACATATCTTTAAAGGCTGATTCTCAAAATTACATGACCCAAAAATTCTCTGAGCCAGAAATCTCAATTTCAGTAGCACAATACAACCAATTTTCCAGTTTTATTCCTACATATATTCTGCAGGTTTTCACACAGGGGTTTGTTCATATATCATTCATAGCCTAATCAATATAAACATGGTGTAAATTGTTTTCTGATTTATGGTGTGATATAAAGAGACATCCAAATTTCCCTCTGTAAAAACCTTTGACTCTACTATGTCAACAAAATGAAACAAGAATTTTGTACCTGTCTTTATCCAGTGTTCAGATGTTTGTTCAGGAAATACATGCAAAATAGTACATATCTTATTAGACAATGCATCATTTGCACATTTAAATATAATATTTCAGAAAACTTGGAAAATATAATAATCTTAATGTAAGAAATCAACTGGGAAAGTTTCATTGTCGCATCTATTAGTTAAAATTTTACGCTATTTACCTGGGGTGTCTCTCTTAAAATACAATCTTTCAACTCTGTCAACACCACAAACAAAATCTTTTTTCATAGGCTATGCATTTTACTGGGGTAGAAGCAGACACCTCAGAGTACAACACAAGCCAGCATTTTCCCATTCACACACACATTCACACACCAACGGCTAAACCATCAGGAGCAATTTGGGATTCAGCATCTTGCCTATGGACTAGGGATGCATGATATTGGACTTTTTGCCGATATTCAATATGCCGATATGTAACAACTCATTTAACCGATAACCTATACTGATAGCTCCATATCCATTTGTTTCCCTACCTAATTTTAGCGATCATCAACTCTCTTCTGTAGTGGAATTAACATCATATGCATGCATACTGCAGATGGAGAAATGAAATACAATGCTTATTAATTAATGTAATCTTTATTTACTGTGCAAATTAAGAAAAACATGTTGGCCGATTCTGATAGTTCAATTTAAAGCCAACATCAGTCGACAGCGATGACATGCCAATATTATTGTGCATCCCTACCGTGGACACTTCGACATGTAGAATACATCGAACCACCGACCCTCTGAAAAAGAGGTCAACTGCTCTTCCTCCTGAGCCACAGCCCTTTAAAATGTTTTAACATTTGTGACATGTTTTGAGTACACTCAATCTGAACATCGAGTAACAGCTGTTAACACAGCTTTGTTTCAAATAATTAGTCAGTCACTCTGACAGCTGCTGCACCGATCCTAAATCCATGTGACACAACCGAGGACTAAACAGTATATGGCAAGCTGTTACATCATCCATCCATATATCCATTTTCTAAAGTGCTTATCCTGGTCAGGGTCATGTGGAGGTGGAATCTATAGCAGTATGCATTAGGCAAAAGGCAGGATGCACCCTGGACATGTCTCCAGTCAATCACAGGGCTGACACACAGATACAGACACCCATGATCATACAGACAGGCAATTTTCAGTTTCAAGTTTACCAATCCTGCACATCTCTGGATTGTGTGAGGAAAACAGACAGGAAACCTTTACTGGAAAGCAAACTTAGTTCATTATGACCAGCCAAAACAGTAATTTAAGATGTCTCAAACTGTATTTGCACTTATCAGCGTGTTCATTTAAGATACTCTATAAATAGACAGTTACTGAAATTGCTTTGGCCAGTTTGTTATACAGAGTGTGCAATTAAAGGTATTTACAGATCAGTTTTGACTGAATCTGAAACATCTTAGATTTAGATAGCTCGAATGAAATTCCGACTAATTGTGCCCAGACTCTTCACACATTCCTCAAAATGAAACTGACAGCAAATCATCCAAACGGCTGTCAACCAGAAGATTAAAACCCCTTATATAACACAAATTTCTTTAAATCATGTCCCTCCTATTTATTTATTTGTTTACTTAGGCTATTTATTGTTTGTTTTTGTATGATCAAGTATTTAAGAATACAATCAGAGGCATAATCTAAGACATGCTTTGTCATAGTAAACATTTACAAGTCCAAATTAAGTTACATAAAAAGATGAGAACAATGAACAAATGTTCAAAGATTTTATGACAATATTGTTGGATTTGTTTAAGATTCAAATAGATGTCTTTAAGGTTATGCTTTAGCCTTGAAGGCATTTCCCTACAATTACCATTCTACTCCACCACTGGATACAAAGCCCAGACACCTTAACAAAGTATTTACCTTCACTGACTATCAGACCTCAGTCCTTCCTAGTAAGTGGCATTGCTTAACAAAAGGTAGGGTGGCTTTTGTGTTGGTTATTACCAGTATCTATTCATGTTTTTGGCTATTATCTACTGTAGGACACACCTTCTGCCAATCAAAACAAGTACACCTTTCTCTGTCCTAGGAAGTGGTGGCAAGTTTGGTTCCCACTGAAAGAAAATGAACCAAGCATTTTTACATCATAATGACCGATGGATGTTGTAATTTATTTATTTTAATTAGGCTGGCCTTATGGGAATTTTTTATTTTTTTTGTAATAACAGACTGTTCTTTACTTATCAGAGGAGGGGTTGACTGGGGTGTGACCCAGGTTTTTTTTTAATCCTTCCCAAAGCTATAAATATTTCTCCTTACACCTGTGACTTGGGGAAAATGCATGACCCTCCCTCCACCATAAAATAATTGCTAGATTTTAAAGTCCTACCCTTTCATATTTTAAAGTATTTGAAAGCTTAAAGTTTAAGACGAAATCCTGGAGTTGAAAAAAGGCTCCGTTTTTCAGTTTGGGCAAACAGTTTATTTGAACTGTGAATAAAGTAACTTTGATGAACTAAAATATCACTATTTTAAGTTCAAATTTGGTTAGGTTTTGTTCTGATGGAAGCATTCATTCCACAGAATGTATTCAAGGACCAACAAATATATAAAAATCCAACAATAATTTCTATTTTTACAGTTCCTGGTTAGGATTAATGGTGTAATTTTGTGATTTTTAAAGGGGAAAAATGCCTTCCAAACCTGGTTTAGAGGGCATGTTTTTTCAATATGCTGTGATATAAATAAAAAAATCCGCCAAAATAAAAACACAAGTCCCTCCCCAGTGCTTGAAAAAATATTTGACATGCTTCCCCCTTTTCACCCCCCATAAGTAACGAACAGTCCCTAAAATGTCCAATCATGGGCTAAAACTCTCTTCAGCAATTCATCTGCTTTCAACAGGACAAACAACAAATATTCAAAGTGTAAGCTAACGTTAATCTTTCCTGAAATAAACCATTTTAGGCAGAGACTGTGTTTCAATAAGAAACTCACTAATAAAGCCGAGGAGTGAGCTTTGCTAACTCTTGCCATTTTTTATTTTCTTAACGAGACTGAGGCGTTAAAATAGCTAGCTTCAATTAAACAATAGTTAATAGTATTTTTCTGACACCCAGAAAGGCATAGGAACTATGAGGAGAGGCAAACAAGACAAACAGGAAAATCCAGTGCGCCTGTCTGGTAAAGTAGCAACTAGCGTTGTTTAACTCAACTAAATGTCGGATAATATTAACTGGCGTAATGTTGGCACCTAATATCTCCATGATAATTTAACTTCATCTGACGAATTGACGACCTGTGGCATTAAATGTTACCTGTAGTGTTAAACCTGACATGGTGGCTGTCAGTTGTGTGTGCTGGACATTCACACAGCGTCACGTCTCCTCCAGCTGCCGTCGGTCCTCTTCGGGCACACAAAGTAAGTCTAGTGAAACGGCTCCTGGCGGAATGGTACAGCTAGCTTAGGTCAACTAGCAGCGGTATGTGAAATTCAACGTCTGCTAAGGCTGTTCCCAGGCGCTCCATGAGGCTCAACTCCTGCTCATTATGGAAACAAATCTGAATAAAAGTTTGAATTGAGTTCAAGTGAGGCTCGACGCAAAACTGACGTCAGGAGACGGAGGCTGGATTGGGTGGCAGTCGATACTGACAGAGACGCTGAAAGAGCCAATCACATTCGATTATTCAATGCACCTGCCGAGGTAACCAAATGATGCATTCACGTGGCCTGCGTCTTCCTCTCATACCTGACTTACATACACAGCTGATAACTCTTGGACCAGTTGTTCAAAAAACTAATCTGGATCAGAGTGATCCGGATTTGGATAGCCTTAGTTTTGTTATCCAGAATCAGCTAATTCATCTTACTTTACTACTCGTTTTTCTAAGCAGTATTGGATTTGAGCACCCTGATGATATACAAACTTTTCAAGATTACCAAATCTGGATAATCATTGCTGTAAACGGAACTACATATTACAATGTAGGCTACCAACTATGCAAAGAACAAGTGGTAGAATAGCCAGCTAGGGATCACTTCAAATGTTTTTTATGAAGATCACTTCAAATGTTTTTTGAAGAGAAAGAAAACAGCATGGGGATACTGTTGGAAACTACCTTTGACTTTGTCATTGTAGTTAATATAAGGTGATAAACGAAATTTAAAGTCATTTTTGTTTGATAACGACAGCTTTTAGGGGATTATTTTATCACGATCTCTCCTTTAATCCTTTATTTTATTTAATTTTTATCTTATCTTGTTTTATTACATCACTGTACTGACAGCAGGTAGCCTAATGTTTTACCTCGTGGTGCATGCTACGACGTCTCGTCACATGATCAGAGACTTTACATCGGATAACCACATACATATTAACCAACAAATATCATTGCATATCTGTATATGACAAAAATACCAAAGAAAATAAGAAATTATTCATTTGATTTAACAATTTAATAGTTTATTTAAGTTTGTTTGGAACAAGCACATAATTTTGTTATACCAAAAGAAGTGTTTTAAATAAACATGATGGAGATGGGTTTGCCCTTTTCAAGGGCATATATAGCAAATGGCACTGTATTTAATTTAATGAGAGTTCTTCTTTGAACACAGGCATCTTTTCAAGTTAGCAGTCACTTATAAGGGCCCATTCTCCACCCAACACATTGTTGGAGGGCCCATGCCAAAGTTCTGAACAACACATGCTGAAGGTTTGATCAAAATTAAAACCTCTGACTGGATTATGTGATTTAATCTGATTTAAGAATCCTTTACTTTCTTTTGAAAAAAAAAAAAAAGAAATAAGATTTGGTTTAATCTAATAAGATTACTTCTGAACAACTGGACCCTGGTTTCAATCATCAGTGAGCCAAACCTGTTTTTAGATAAAAAAAAAGGAAGCTGTTAAAATTATTTTAATATGCACAATATGCTAATGTTATTAACAGAATTTAAATTTACATAGTGGGGGGCGTCGGTGGCTTAGTGGTAGAGCAGGCGCCCCATGTACAAGGCCATTGCCGCAGCGGCCCGGGCTCGAATCCAGCCTGTGGCCCCCTGCTGCATGTCATCCCCCCTCTCTCTCTCCCCCCCTCATGCCTACCTGCCCTGTCCATTAAAGGCAAAATGGCCAAAAAAATATCTTTAAAAAAAAAAAAAAAGTTTACATAGTGGACTGGAAAAAAACTTCTCAGAGAGCCATAAAATCCGTTTTAATGTAACGTGTTGCTGTAGCCTGTGGTGAACTGAGACATGGAAAACCTGCATATAGCTACACTCACAGAGGCTCGTTTTTCCATGAGAGAAGCTTTTATGAAACTTGTTAGGAAGCACTTGTTCAGCTGCCTGCCACACACACAGAGTGGACAGAGTTGGAAAATGTCGTTCATTGGGCATGACATGTAAATAATAATAACCTTCTGTGCATTTTATATTTTACATATTCTAGCATTACTTATCTCTTATTTAACACCGTTTTTTTTTACTTTTAAGCACCTTCAACAAATAAAAAAATCTGTATTTGCATTGGCATCTGTACATATATTTATCTTAAATTGCATTTATATTATCCATAGCAAGTATTCATTACTCCTGCACTGCTTTTACACTTTAATTTAATCACCTTACATTGCAATACCTGCACTGTCAACCACATACATTTGCATACCATCATAAGCATATCTACTGTAGTAACAGCTCTCAGTAGCAGTCCTGGGACTAGACTATCATTTCACTGCTGTGTGTGGGTTTTTTTTTTCAGTTGTGTCTCTTTACATGTCTTTGTGCGTCTCTTTGTGGTCAATACTTGTTAATTTGTAGTATATTTTGCAAGTGAAGGCCAAGGGGGTCCCTAAAACTTTAGCCCATGGCCCTGTGCCCAGTAGGCCCATTTAGTAATCCACCCATGATGCTACATAGTCAATCATTGATAAGGATAATACACAAGTGAAAACCTGTAAAAAGGTAAGATTCAATCTTTGATTCATTAGAAATCACATCTACAGATGCTGCCAAGATGTGTCTACACTCTATGACTTTCACTCATCTGAATTACTGTATAGCAAGCTGGTCAAAGGCGAATCATAGTACTTTGAAACCACTTGAATCATTATACAAATAAGCACTCAAAACACGAGACAAAACACAAAAACAAAGCACTTCCATCACTGCCTAAAAGTTCTAAAAGAAAATATCTGATTTTGAGTTGGGATGACTTAAAATATGAAAATGTGTGTTTATTTCCCATGACTCAGCTCCACCGCCACTTGTAGCCTATATCAGCAGAAGAGAGATTGTCGTATTCTGTTGGGGGGTTGTGCTTAGTTGTATTTTAGGTAGCCTTATGTAACATCTTGGCTAAGGGACTACAGATGAAAAATAGCCTCTTGGCTAATTCTGACATTTTTATACAATGTGTATGTATGATTTTGTACTGTCCCTTTTTAAATAAATTGAACTGAAACTGAGAATTACATTTTTCCTTATGAAAGAGAATATATATATGTTTTAATCAAAAGTTTGTTAGTCTCAACTTTTCAAGCATCAGTTCCTCTTCAAATGAAAAACCTTCAAAAATCAACAAAACGTAATTGCTGTACTAAAGAGAATGGAGTCAATATGATGAGATAGGTTCTGTTTTATTCTATAATCCATTGCAAAGGAATTTAGGGGGCCGAAATGGAATATAATATAATGTGTATGTTTTCTTGAGTTTATTGTCACCTGAATTTAAGAATTGTTGTGTTTTCATTACCTCTCAAGTTGTTTATATTGGAAGCGGGTCCTTATTTTCAGAGATCACCATGTTGCACTGCCATGTTTCTACAGCAGCCCAGAACAGAAAACACAAACGCTGGCTCTGAATAGGGCCATATGCATTTTTGCGTCAGCCACCGCGGTTCGCAGCCCCCCTGTGATGACAATGCCAGAAAAATACTTATTTTTTAAAACATGAAACTGCTTTATTCAGTGTTTTTACAGGTTTAAATCACCTTGTCCGTTTGTTTTGGAGAGGAGGAGACCTATGTGGATAATCCAGCTCCAAGTAAAAACCTTCTGAACATCTGGATCTTAAGTTATTAGAGAAAAAAGGTGAACGCACATTACCAGGAGCTATGCTAGAGGCCCATATCTGACATGCCAAACAGTGTAAGAGAAACACTGATTTGCAACTTGGAAATGCTTTAGTCAGTGTTTCTGGCAGTCTAAATCACTGGAACTATCCATTTTGGAGGGGAAGAGACCCCTGCTAATAATTCAGCAGGTAAAAACCAGCAAAGGTTTTAGCTGGTTGCAATCTGCAATCTTCACCACTAGATACCTCTAAAGCTCCCTAAATAGAATAGAATACAATAGAATACTAAAAAATAAAAAAAACAGCAACCACATTTCCCCTTATAAACAACAACACGGTGGTATTAAAACAGACATAAAATAAAATAAGTTAAATTAAGTACATAAATAGAAATTAAACATCAAATTAAAATGAAATTAAAATTGTCCATTCCACAGTCCAGTCCAGTTGTGGCTAATGTGATGTGTGTGAGTGTGAGTGTGTGTGTGACTGGATTCAGGAGGTGTTAAACAGTCTCATTGCCATGGGGACGAAGGATCTGATGAAACGTTCTATTCTGCAATGCAACGAGATGAGCTGACTGCTGCAGCTGCTCCTCTGTCACTGCAGGAGGCTGTGGAGAGGGTGTCTGCTATTGTCTATTATAGCTTTACGTTTGTTTAATGTTCCCCTCTCCACCACTGTTCTTAGTGGGTCCAGTCTCCTGTCGAGCACTGAGCCAGCTTTTTTAACCAGCTTGTCCAAACGCTTGGTGTTTTTGTCCATCAAGCTGCCTCCCCAACACACTGCAGTATATAAGAGTGCACTAGCCACCACTGTGTGATAGAACATGGTCAACATCTCCACACATACATCAAAGGACCTCAGTGTCCGCAGGAAGAACAGGCGGCTCTGNAACACACTGCAGTATATAAGAGTTCAAGCTGCCTCCCCAACACACTGCAGTATATAAGAGTGCACTAGCCACCACTGTGTGATAGAACACGGTCAACATCTCCACACATACATCAAAGGACCTCAGTGTCCGCAGGAAGAACAGGCGGCTCTGACCCCTCCTGTCGAGGGTGTCAGTGTTAGAGGACCAGTCCAACTTATCATCCAGGAGGACCCCCAGATATTTCTAGGTGTGCACCACCTAAATGGCCTCCCCCCTGTATGGAGACTGGTTGATGGAATGACCTCTTTCTTCTAAAATGCACCACCATCTCCTTGGTTTTGGCTGTTTCAGGTGGAGACAGCACTTACTGCACCAGTCCCTGAAGGTATCCACAAGGTCCCTGTGCTCCCGCTCCTGATCCTGATCGGCTGATACAAGCCACAATAGCTGTATCATCAGAGTATTTTTGTGTGTGGCAGGACTCTTAGTTGTACTTAACGTCCGCTTTGTAGAGTGTGAACAGGAACAGTACTAAAACAGTTCCCTGTGGAGCACCAGTGCTGCTCCTGACCATCCCAGAGACACAGCTTCCAAGCCTGACATACTGAGGCAGCTCTGTCAGGTAGTCTGTTATCCAGGAGGTCAGGATGCTATCTACTTCCCTCCCCTCCAACCAGTCCCTTAGTATGGGGGGCTGGATAATATTAAACACACTTGAAAAGTCAAGGAAAAGGAAATCCTCACACAACATCCCGCTTCCTCCAAGTAGGTGTAGGCCCGATGCAGCATGTAAAGAACCGTATCTTCCACTCCCATGTGCTCCTGATAGGCAAAGTGGAGGGGGTCCACAGCATCAGTGACCTCTGACCTCTGAAACAGAGGGCCAGGCACTCCAGGGTCTTCATAATGTGTGATGTTAAGGCCACCGGTCGGTAGTCATTTAACTCAGCCAGGCGCCCCACTTTGGCCACCGGTACGAGACAAGATGTTTTCCACTGCACCGGGACTTTGCCTGTTCGAAGACTCCTGTTGAAGATCCACTGAAGGGGCTCTGCTAACTGGGCTGCACAGTCTTTCAGGAGCCTTGAACACAAGGCCTGCAGCCTTCCCTGGACATACGCAGTCTCCTGAGCTCTGCCCTCACCTCGTCTGCTGACTATTCTCTAACCTGACTATTCTTCTTAAATAGCCTGTGGTGTTCAAACATGTGTTTTTACACACTGAACCTTTAAAAGCAGTTGGATAGCTGCTACCCCAACAGCCCTGAACAGGAAAATAAAATGTAATTGTAGACAAAGAATGAGCGGATGAAAGTTGTTTGAGAATGGCAACTTTGCAAATAGTTATCAAAAGTACAGAATTTTTTTTTTTCGGAACATACTGTCCATATGGATAGATAGCCAAAGTTAATTAGCACGTCCCCTTGGACATAATTTTGAAGAATTTATATTGGTGGAACTAATATATTGAAAAGAAATAATAAAAAAATATTAGAAACACAACAGGTTATGTTATTGTCCATTCTTCTAGATTATTTTGGTCTTTCTTATTTAATAATATACAGTAAGAGAAAATGGAAAAAATGTGATCAATACTGTATAAACAACAAGCTTAAGGAAATATCTTTCAAGATATTACATAGAAGATTGTGTGAGAAAGATTCTTGCTGAATATGGATTATAAACTTCTTGGGTGAGGCGAAACGTCTTCAAGAAAAGCAAGCAAGTCCAGTTACCTATGATATATCACTTATGATTCCCACAGGTAGGAGTCCCTGGGGTAGACCCAAAACATGCTGGAGGGTTTATATATCTCATCTGGCCTAGGAACACTTTTAGGTCCCTCAGCAGAAGCTGAAAAGTGTTGCTGGGGAGAGGGACGTCGGGGGTGCTTTGCTTGGCCTGCTGCGACCCCTCCCTGGATTGGCAGATGAAAATGGATGGATGAGTGGATGTTGTATATCATACAACCCTTTATTATTTTGGAAAATTCCACAGGCATATCCATAAGAAAAAGATACCAAACCAACTTTCCTTTACTTTATTAATGAATTTAAACAATATAGAACCATAATATCTAAAGTTAAGAACAAAAAAAGCTATTACGATCTATAAGTTATTTAATGATCATAATATTATGCATATATTACGAAATGTAAATGTAATATTATTATTATTACTCTTCTTATTTCGTGTTTTATTTGTGTTGTCTATGTATCTGTTTGTATTTCTGTAAAGAAATTTGTGCCTGGGGGGGGGAGCCGTCCCTTTGGACACCGTTGAGTTGAGTGTCCTGGCCTTCAAGTGTCAGTGTCACACTCCGGTCAGCTGGGGGCAGTAGAGTACCATGAATTTGTTCACCGACCGAGCGCACAGAGAGAAACAAGCGTGCGAGGCTGCGCTCACTCCTCCTCCTTATCGTGGGCTTCAAGACACGCACTCTATGTAAGGTGGAAGTAACTTTTATCCTCCAGAGAAGAGTTATAAACCAGCCGGAATAACATTATACATTTGGTCAAAAGTGTCACGGCAAACGATAACCATGTCGGCCACATCGGCGAAAGTCAACAGAAAGGAGAATTCAAATCACGACGGAGCGGACGAGACCTCTGGTAACGTTAAGGAATGGCGGTTATCATGCACAACGCCATTTTCATTTGTTTTTCGTCATTTTGTTATTTTCAGTGTTGTTTGTTATCTTGTATTGAGTAATTTATTTTCATGGACGAGCAGCCTTATTTACCTTTTCCTGCATATAACGGTACACATCGGGGCTAAATGCTGTTGTGCCGGACTATGCAGTAATGTAGCATGCTAGCACAGGCTAAGTATTTAGCCAGCGTGAGAGGTTAGCTAGCCATTAGCTTACATTAGCTACTAGTTCACATGAAGGAGGCCGGTATTTGCATTGCATAAGCTGCATTTAGCGCGATGTACAGTTATTGTTTATGCAGACAATATGTGGAGGTTAGTTGTAGGGAGGCTACGTTACTGATGAAATCGCGTGCAGCCGTGCGTTTCCTCGTGCATGTTTGTGCCTAGAGCTTCTCAGGCGACTGTTTGCTCACATTATTAGCAAGTGCAACATTCACTGTATCCCGTTTACATCGGTCAACAAAGGCCGAACACAGATATCGTTAACGTTAGCTGTTGAGTTTAACATAACCGTGTTTACGAACTTGGCTTTTGTGTTAGTTGGTAGCTGAGCAAAATGTAAACAAGCGCATCTTTTTCTTTGAGATAGCTATAATGTCGCTTTGAGGCGGTATTGTGGATGTTGATACATATTTAATACGCGCGAAGAGGCTTTGGAGGACCTCGCGGTGTGTCAATATCCGTGTGAAGCAGATGGCATTTTGCAGCGAGACGCCGTTAAGCCCCTCATTCAAACCAGGCCGCCTTTAGCAGCAACAGGAAGCTCTAGAGGCAGAGGGTCTGTCTGCCATGGATCCAACACACACAGACACACACGCACACTCGCGCACACTCGCGCGAACCAAACACACCACGGCTGGCGTCCCGCGTTATTAAACACACTGCATGCAATGGAGAACTGGCTAGGAAATGAGCTCGTGTGGCGGCATGAGGCTTTTTGTTTTACTGAAATCACCAAAATATTTTTAAGATGATAATATACAATCTTCCTCAGTCAAAATCACATGTTGTAATGATGTCTCTTGACCCAGCAGAGGGCTGGGGGGAGGGGGAGGGGGGGGGGGGGGGGGG
>NC_065514.1:34346370-34424146 GCF_006386435.1 Epinephelus moara
GGGGGGGGGGGGGGGGGGGGGCGTGAAATATAAGTAGTTTGGCTTTAAAATGAAATACTGGCATTGGCCAACATGCTGATTATGTCAGCACGTCATCATTGGTATCGGCTGCTATCAACTTTAAAATAAACTATCCGAATCAGCCAACGTGCTTTTTCTTATTTTACTGATGTTAATTCCATTACAGAAGAGACGTGATGATCAGTAAAATGAGGTAGGGAAAAAAGTGAATATATCAATATCGGTATTGATTATCAGCCAAATGAGTTGTACATCGTCATATTGCATATAGGCAAAAAAAACAATCCAATATGGTGCAACCTTAGTAGTTTAGGTTCACACAGAGAATATTTTGACTTTAATTATTTTAAAACATTTTAATGAATGACTTTGGGAATTGTTTAAGCACGAAAAGAGGTGGGGGGTTTTCTTCGCACAAAGTAAAGTTGTTATGGGTTCCAGACGGATTTCTGGCTAAATTTACACCAAAATTGGCTTTTTGTTGGAGTGAAGTTGTTATAACAGCCTAGATTAAAAGGATAAAATAAAGGTCTGTGGCTACAGTAAATGTCAGGTGCATGTTGGGAAGTATCTCATCCCTTATTATTAAACTAAATGGCTTTTCATTCCTCCCAATATCCTCCCAAATAGTGATGTTTGTGTTATTTCCTGGGGTTGCATTTACCAGAAGAATTTGGATTTTTTAGGCAGATCAGATATGGATAATTGACCGTTTAAAAAAATCTGTTATTGATTTGTTTAACTTGTTTTTGCATTTCTTTAATTATCCTCAATTAAGGAAATGTCCTTAATTATAAATTTGTTTACATAAAATCATAGCACATTGAGCATCTGAGTTGGATATGTTCCAGTGTAAAAATGGACTTGTAACTGGTTTATATTTCACTGAAAGTGCAGATGATCTTAAGGTTATAACTCCTCTGTCAATTACATAAGGACATCAGGGATACAAAAGTGCCTTGCCACAGGTGAACCCTCACACAGTGACAATTTTCCAGTGGCTTCCATTGAGTTTTCAAGTTGTTTCTGAACCTGACATTGTGTGTATTCTGTCAATATGACTTTTCACTGTGGCTGTCCAAATTAAATCTTTGAGAAGCAGAAAGGCTTCAATAGATCTACTTGGCCCTGGTCTTTAGCTATGGCACTGCAATCCAATGAAGCTACTCATATCTAGCACAGTGCAACATGTCACAGGAATATGTGAATATTAAGTTGGATATATGTTACAATTTATTGACTTCTCACTGACATTGCATGATGATATGAACTTGTTTTATTCTAAAATCTTAAAAAAAAATGTTCCTTTTCCTTTCAGAAAAAGAGCAACAGGAAGCAATTGAACACATCGATGAAGTACAGAATGAAATTGACAGGTGAGTTTGACTCTTGTTTATGAGTAATTAAAGATTGGTGCATGGACATGACATGTTTTTGTTGTCTTCCTCTACAGACTGAATGAACAGGCAAGTGAAGAAATATTAAAAGTAGAGCAGAAGTACAACAAATTACGCCAGCCTTTCTTTCAGAAGCGATCAGAACTCATAGCCAAAATCCCCAACTTCTGGGTCACAACATTTGTCAACCATCCACAAGGTAAACTATTCTGTTTTTATATATGTGTGTGTGTGTGTGTGTGTGTGTGTGTGTGTGTGTGTGTGCAATAGGCAGCCATTGTCTCTATTTGATGTATTTCTCATTAGCACACAGTAAACCGATCAGCAGCTAACAGTGTCTGTGCTTGGCTTGTGTGTGTGACCTGTAGTTTCAGCTCTTCTGGGGGAGGAGGACGAGGAAGCACTTCATTACTTGTCAAGGGTGGAGGTCACTGAGTTCGAGGATATCAAATCTGGATATAGAATAGATTTTGTGAGTTTTCAAGTTGAGTGTATATTTGAATAATTTAAATGGCATACCTGGCGTATACTGATACAGATGTGTTTTCTCTTCTGTAGTATTTTGATGAGAACCCGTACTTTGAGAACAAAGCCCTCTCCAAAGAGTTTAATGTAAATGAGAGTGGAGATCCTGTTTCCAAATCGACTGAAATCAAATGGAAGGCTGGGAAGGTTGGTTTGCATTTTTCCATGGTTTGTATGTAACGTTATGAAAATTAGTTAATTATCTTTCATCTATTACTACACAACTACACATCTATTAGTGCAACAGTTAACAACAGTTATTGTAATTATAATTTTAGGACCTGACCAAGCGCACAGGCCAGACGCCAAACAAAGCTGGTAAGAAAAGGCAGCATGAGGAGCCAGAGAGCTTCTTCACCTGGTTTACCGACCACTCAGATGCAGGAGCAGACGAGCTGGGAGAGGTGATCAAGGATGACATCTGGCCTAATCCGCTGCAGTACTACTTGGTAGGCTTATCGCTCCTCATTTTGGTTCGTTCTGGTCTTTAAGAGCATTCAGACAGGAAACAGCCCTGTGGTAAAACAGTGCAAGGTGCTTTGTTGGCAGGGGCTTGTTGCTTGAGGTACTGGTGACATGAAGACACAATACAAATAAGTTTGAATGCCCATGAGACACAAAAACATTGCACAGGTGTTTCTAATCTGAGACAGACTTCTCCAACTCAAAAAAGTTCTCACAGTAGCAGTTATTTTAAATTTTGTTGTGAGATAAAAAGAAGAAAAACAGTGTTTTAAAAAGTAATCCATCATAAGTTAAGTGTCAGGGAAAGGCCATGATGGGCTGATACTGGCCCTCCAGGTAATGGGTATGGCTCACTGTAAGCGATTTCATTTGAGAAAAATGTAAAATATTTACGCTGTTGTTTTAATATAAAACTTATTTAAATCCATCCTTTCAATAACTCTTAAAATACTTGACAAAATAATCTTAATTTCAGTTCACTTCACAGTCTATGTCAGAGGATGAATTTTGTCATGTTTTTTTTTTTGTATATCTATGGTACATCAAGTACAGTATCTTAAAACACTGGTGTTGGGCCTGCAAAATCCTGTTATTTGAACCTCATCAGCATGCTGATCTAGAGGTGGACTGATATATTGGCGTATTGCAGATACTAGGGGCGAGGGAAAATTGATTCAGTCTAGTATTTCGATGATTTTATGTGGCAATATAGTATCATCACACTGTTCCAAGTATTTATTTTGTATTGTATAATTTATTATATAAGAATTTTTTTATAATTATTATTCTATAATAAATTGTTAATCTTACTAATATTATAAATACAAATAAATCTTGAGGTAGCATACTGAAATATTAAATCAATTGCTTTTTTCAGTGCACTACCTATATTTTGCTGCAAATAAAATGGCTGAAGTGACATGAACAGACTGAAACCTTTATCCTATTAAATATAACAGATGTTATGATGAAGTTTTCCTTTGGGAACATTTATAGTTGAAAGTTAATAAATCGCAGTATATTTTATTGCAATACTCAGCGTATCGCAACAAAGTTAAAATGCCAATAATATTTTTATCAATTTTTTTTAATCAGTTTTACCTTCAGAAATCTTGTCTCAGTACGTCTCTCTCATGAAGTGTTGAACGTAGTGCTATACTAGTCTGATAGATGGCAAAATTATTGTAAGTGAGGGTCAGGCTTGCAAACAGCAGGGTTTTAGTTCATTGCAGTAGGGATCATGAGTTGTCTCAGCTCAGTCATCAGTCATGGTTAGGAATACATCACCCCCAGATGACCAATTATATATCAGTTACTCACCCTGTGTTATGGTGAACTTGTGAGGAAAACTTTGTTTTTCTTGTATGCCTCCATGGTTAACAAAGAATCCAAAAACTGATAAAATACTTGATAAATTGAGGTCATGGGGGACTTTGTTTAACAACAGCAAAACTATTTCGAAACATCTATTTACAAACTCACAGAACTTGTGCAGTATAATCCCAGTCTCATTTATTCAGTATTTTGCTCAGTACTTCTCAGACAGATAGCCCTTTCTGGTGGGGAACTTAACCAAAAGTGAAATTTCTCCATGCTTTCTTCAAAGCCAGACTCCATTGACAAAAAAAGTTATTTGACTTTGCTGAACATGGGAGCTGCTGGTCTACCGCTGCTTTGCTTGGTAGTTTATTTGTGTTATTTAGTGACATTGGTGAATCCAAACTAACCCACAATAACAATCAAACTGATTGAGGCAGTGGTAGACCAGCAGGTTTCTTGTTTAGCAAGGTGAAATTACTGTTTTTGTCAATGGACTCTGGCATTAAAGAAAGCATGATACAGTGTGTACAGTTTGTGCTTTAACTCAGTTCCCAATTGGAAAGGGCTGTCTGTTTGGGAAGTACTAAGCATATGACTGGATAAATGAGACTTGGATTATACTGCACAAGTTATGTGAGAGTTTGTTAACAGATGTTTTGACATAGTTCTGCCTGAGTAAAGGTGGACCCCTATGACTTAAGTTCATCAAGAATTTTCCTTGTTTTTTGATTCTTTGTTCATGAGAGAAAGACAATGTTTTCTTCACAAGTTTAATATAACACACAGTGAGTAATTGATGTACAAATGGTCATTCGGTGGGTGAAGCATTCCCCTAACACTGAAGTATTAAAGCATGTAAGCCAGGGCTAAGTAGTCAACTTCTGAATGTCCCAAAGGTCCCTGACATGGAGGATGAGGAAGGTGACGGCGATGATGACGATGATGAAGAAGAGGGCCTGGAAGATATTGATGAGGGAGAGGAAGAAGAAGGTGAAGATGATGATGAGGATGGTGATGGAGAAGATGGAGAGGTAAGGATACTGTAGATCATAATCAAACACTACTTTGTTGAACCAGTAATTGGAATCACTCAGTATGTTTACATGACATTACAGAGGATTGATTTATTGAGTTAGTCTGAATAAAACTGGACTGCCTCCAACAGACAGTAAGATGAAAGCAATCTTACACATTTAGTGCAAACTTCACTGTGCAACATAGGTCAAATAAACTTGAGTATGACATCATCTTTGATGTATGTAGCCTGTACGATGACAGCACCTACTGAATCCCAGGCTACGACATACGATGCAATAGCTTCCCATACTTAGTGCACAAAGATACTGCACGGGTTATTACTTCTCCAACTGTGAAGCACAACATAGAGGGTCACATCATTAAATAACCTGAAGTTGTTAGGCACTATATACTGCAGTGTGTCTGTGTGTTTGCTAGCTGCTAGATTACTCACCTGGCAGCTGCAACTCTGCCAATATTTCTCTACATACTTTGTCCTTCTTTACATGATCGCCGCCTGTTGTTGTGGCAGCAGACATACTTTGGTCAATAAATCGATTCCCCTCCCATGCTTGTATACTGGGACAAGGACAGAAGTCCAATTAAATGGCCTAGTTGAGCTATAACCGTAGCTCAGCTTAACTGTGCATGTAAATGTACTGAATGATGAATTGGGTGAGGACACTTGCTCTTATTGTGCTGTAGAAGTCCTGAAGATACTTAATAATAGCAACCCAAAAGACCTCTGAAATGTCAGATGATGGAGCAACTAGTGTAATACTTTTTCCTTCTTTCAGGATGACGGTGAGGATGATTAAACATTTCAGCCAACACCTTTTCCCAGTCCTCCCTCTGTGATCATCGTACAACTCACGGGAGCAAGATATTTTGTTTGTTCGGGGGGGGGGGGTTTGTAAAAAAAAAAAAAAAAACAACAACTTTTTTTTCTTTCCTGTGTCGTCAGCCTGTCCGTCCTCTTCCTCTGCAGCCACGGCCTGTCCATTACTCATAATGCCATGTCTAAAGACCAGCTCCATACACAGCGGGTCTCCATTTGGTGGGGTGGGGGTGTCAGTGGCTCTCCTAAAGTCTCACCTGTCATTGTTTCTCTACATCTCCCAAAGACATGCAAAAGAATAAAAAAATTTGTAGCATTCTGCACGTCATCTACGTAGATTTGAAATACGTACCATAGCAATTTCTATGTAAAATATGACAATATGACAGTTTCTGTTGAAGTTGTGAGTTCAATAAAAATAAGCCATGGTGCAGTGATAACTTAATCAGAGCATCCTTAGCCACTTTTATATATATAAATGTATATTATAATATATCCAGTGGTGGGGGATCCTAAGGCTTATTAGAAGTTGCATTTTCCTTTGTGACTTATTGTACTAATGGAACTGATTGAAAGCACCAGCTTGTTCCTTTCAACCGTTGTAAATGTTTTTGGGATATACATGTATCTTGGTAAGACAGTTGTTCATTGTACACAGTTTAATGGGGAGGTGTGGTGGGGCAGCAGGGCTTTGACGCCAACTCTGGACTTCTGTTAAATTTTCATTATTTTGTTTTTCAGGCACCCACAACAAGGTTTGAAATGTACATTTTTTTATAGAAACAACCTAAAAATCTAATTTTGAGCTTGACCTAACATTTTGAGATGGGAGAGAAAATTATTTCTGTGGAGTCCTCTGTGGAGTCTGCAGTGTTTCTCCTGTTCCACTGGAAACCTGTTCACATTAAATTAAGTGTACCAGTTGCTTTGTTACAATAAATAAATGTATACATGATGTTTGAGGGAGTTTGATTACATTTGAGCATTTCAGCTGCAGTTGTTTGACAAAACCGTCACCATGCTTTGTTAGTCAGTCCACAAGTTACACAGGCAATCAGGCTTTTAAAATGTCATACAACAAACTAGCAATTATCTAGCAACAGTTGATGTATTTATAGACAAATATAAAACGGATGCATAAATTCGTTGTATAAAATTTACTGGCTCTGATGTTACCATTGTTATTTCTTACTGTTAAGAATTGTGGGTTAACAGATGACTCAGGTTTTGAAAGTCTGTTTGAGCCCATTGTTTTAAAGATGTTAACACTTGTTTGATCCAAACATTTAAGTAAAGGGGAGATATATGACACAGAAAAAAGATGGAGGAAACTGATTGTTAAAAATACAGAGCTCATCTTTAGTAAATGGCATTGAACAAAAATTTAAACTTTTGTTTTTGCTCCTATTTTTCACAGGTTTAAGTTAACAATACCAGGCTTTTTTAAGCACTCAATGGATATATTTCTGGCAAAATTTGGTCACAAATTAGTTGAGATTTATGTTGGTGAGCACTTCTCCTTTTCCAAGATAATCCATCCACTTGACAGGGATGGCATATCAAGATTCTGATTAAACAGCATCATCACTACACAGGTTTACCTTGGGATAGTCACAATAACAAGCCACTCTAAAATGTTAGTTTGATCACAACAAAATGCTACAGATGTTGCAACTTTTAGGTAGTGTGCCATCAGCATGCTGATTGCAGGAATGTCCATCAGAGCTGTTGCCTGCATACTGAATGTTTGTTTCACTACTATAAGCTGTCTCCAATGCTGTCTATTAATTTTGAAGTACATCAGTATGTTGTGATGCTGTTCATTCAGCATCTTGATATGCCACATCTGTCAGGTGGATGGATTGTCTTGGAAAAGGAGAGTGCTCACTAACATGGATTTAAAAAAATCTGGGACCGACGTTTGATAGAAATTTCTCTATTGGGCACATAAAAAAGTCTTCAATCTTTAACCTAAACCTGTGAAAAATGGGAGCAAAACGAAAGTGTTGCATTAAATTTTTTGTTCTGTGTACTCTGTACCTACCTCTGGTCTGACTTATCCCGCAAAGAAATAAATCTAACTTTGTAAATATAAACCAACATTTCACTGTTGCCTTTATGATTAATCAGATAATTTACCACATACCAAACATATATTCTTGAAATAAAACATGTCATGCAGCTCTCCCACCAAAAGATGGCAGACATCACATAAACATGGATGTAGGAGAAAATTGTTAGGCTGTGACCTGCACAAGGCCCGAACAACCACAGACTCCAGCGTCAGCTGACAGTCATCAGCACCATCACTGCTTAGGTGAAATTTCAGACAATGTTTCAAAATGAATGTAACTATCTGAACGATCTATTTTGATATGTTAGGCCTGTGCCTTTTCTTTTTTTTTTCGTCTGACACGATGGTGATTGCATCCATAATTAACGTAAAACATGAAATACACTTGACATGCACGGCCTGCTTGTGGTGTCTGTGGCTCAGTGGCTGCTGGTGAGCTTATGTGTAACATAAATACTCCAAGGAAACCTTGTTTCAATATCAGAAGGACACTCATTCAACAGAGCAGGCTACATGTTTATCATGCAGGATCATGCTCAGGAATCGAAGTCTACAGGTGGGCCTTTACAATGAAAAAATGATGTCAGTGATACTGGTTAAGTTGCCAGACTTTTGTCTCCGTTTTAAAAAATGGTGCCGTGCATTCAAACACCCATACTACCATACTAATTAGTATGCCAGAATAAGATTTCATATGTGAAATGCAGTATGCTCAAAAACATCTCCATCCGGTCCGATTTTGCAGTAGGCTGTAGAAGCCGACACCTTTCTGGCTATTCTGACCCACAATCCACTGCGCAGCGGACGGATATATGTGTCAGAGGGTCGAAGTTCAGGGTGTAACGTTATGAAGAAGCATTGGGTATATCCCCATTGTATTTTTTCCCCTACTAGACACCATCTCGCCCAAACTGTTATTTATTTATTTTAATTTTCGAACATTCGTAGAATAGCTATACAAAAACATACTCTTGCAACATCTCCTTGAGGACGCTCCTTCTATTAAATACAGAGCAAAATAAAAGTCAATCTCGTTAAAGACGAGGAAAAAATAAAAACGAATAATTAAGCAAAATCTAATAGACTAAGGAAGAGATTTATATATACATAAACAAGTACTGGGAACGGTAAGTTGGCTGGAACATGGAACATAATTTAAAACAACAAGAACTGAGAAAGGTAGACACTTACTTCTCTTGCAGTCCTGCTAGAGTTCTTTTTTTTCCGGTGACAAGAAAAACACCGTTAAGTCATTTGTAAACCAGTTAAAGGAACGCTTACTATTCCTCCTCTTGCTACAATGAATATGGTATTTATTATGTCAGAGTATGTCCCGATTGTGTGCATACTGCACAGTAGGTACTTTTTAGGGACAGCTGCAATACTTTCTAAAAGTAAAAGAGTAAAGTATGTGATTCGGAACAAACCCTGGTGCCAGTTCTATTAAAGTCAATGGGACAGACGCAACAAATCTGTTGTTTCCCTTGCCATTTAGTCTCGCCACCAGACAATCAGAGATCTTCGCCTTCTGATTTTAGTTAAGCAAAGCGTCTAAAGACTGACTTGTGAGTCTACTTGCCATTAGTCTCCAAGCAGATCATGGCCTTTAAATTTTCCTTGGGCTTTAAAATTTAAAATATACTGGAATCTGATAATCGTGTTGTTACGAACTGTTCAACTGTGTAGAAATGTACAAATTAACACACCCTGAAAATAAAATGATTTACTCGCAATTGAAGACCAAATAACTTTGTTTTGTATTATTTATGTTGTATTATTTGTAATTCGTATCTTTATTTATTTAAATTTGTTCATGTTAAGTTTTCTTTTTTCTACTCAGTTGTATGCCCATTTACTTTGATAACACAGGACTTGCCTTATTGTTGTAATCTAAATTGTTTAATAAAGTTTAGTAAAAAACAAAACAAAAAACCTTTGTGTTCATGTTGTTCTCTCGATTTTTTTCAATATAAATGCAATTCTTCGACCGCTGCCCATCAAAACACTACTGTAAGAGGAACGTGTAGGATTTTTTCCTGCATTAAAACAATGAAACTATACTTTATAGTTCCGTTGGATAAAAAGCGGAAGTGAAGAGGGGATTTCTCTCTTGCCTCTCCGTAACCAAGGTAACGGCAGCTTTATGGGAAATGGCAAACGTTTCGGTTCAGATGCTAGACAGCCAACGGGCCGATGTAGCTGTGTGAAAAGTACCACGCGGTCTCTTTTCTGTCAAACCTGCATTGTATCAAAGCAGCGAATGACGGATAAGGTCGTTAATGTTCATTATTAGGTTTTTCTTTAGCTAGTGAGCTCACTGTCATTAGCATGTTCACTGACGAAGCCCTGGACTCAGTGAGTGTCCAGTCTCTGTGGAGGACATCTCAGCAGTCAACGCAGGAGTCGGTATGTTTGACTAGCAGTGATAACTTTAGCTCCCATAGTAAGCTGTTAGCACGAATCATAGTGATGCCTGTAGTTAGCTGCCGGATATCTAGCTAGCCGACACGTTACATACAGGCGTTCAAGTGCTCGGGGGCGGGGGGGGGGGTGGATGGATGGCAGGTCAACCCTATATGCCTCATAGAAGTGGTAGGCTAGATATCATCTGAAAACGGATTGAGAAGATACAGCTCAGCACTGAGTTCCTCCAAGACACCAACACCTTCAGGAACACCACAGAATAACCCTTGCTTTGATTTGTTATCTAAAACCTTTGACGTTTGGAGATTTCTGTAAAAAGAGCCATTTTCTGCACTGTTCCTGGAAACAGCTGAGAAACCCCTTATTGTCAATACAGCTATAAAAGCCATCCATCCTCTGAATGGTCTCTAGTTTGTGTTGTCACGATACCAAAATCTTTGTTTTGGTACCAATACCAATATGAATTTCGATACTCTTCGGTACTTTTCCTAAGAAAAAGTCCTTTTGGATACAAACCTTTAGAACAATAAATAGTAGGGGTGTAACGGTACCAAAAAAATCATGGTTCGGTAAGTACCTCGGTACGGACGTCACGGTTTGGTAACTCAAATGTTCCACCAAGTTTGTGTTGTCTCGTGTTGTCTCCCTTTGCGAGGCAGACTTTCTCTTGTCTTTTTTCACGTGCGCCAGCTGCGAATGTTGATACAGGTGTTGTCATACACACCACTTGCGCAATCTGTGCTCCAATAGGAACAAGAAAGGCGTTTGTGTGCATAATTGAGTAAAATAAATTCACTATATTAATGAATCAGTGTCAAAGTACCGGTATTTTCCGAATGCAGTATAGCACCGTTTGGAATACTCTAGTACCGCGGTACTATTTTAGTACCGGTATACCGTGCAACACTAGTTTGTGGCTGTAAAGTTTCATGAAGCTGTGATTACTCCTGAGGTCACTATAGGTCACTTTTTATAGTGACATCTGTTTCAAAGAAATGGTCTCACTACAGTGAAATGGTTATTATGAAGACCATCATCACATATGCATAGAACTGTGCCCCTTGAATTGAAAAGAGTTTCAGCTTTCCAGTCAAACCCAGTTCATGAAATTCCAAGACTGTTTATGGACTGTTTATTTTCCCCAAACTGCATGGGACTAGCATAAAGTTGGCATGTTTGTAAAGGGGAGATTCATGAGTATCCATAGAACCCATTTTCATTCAGTTTTCTCAAGGTGAGAGGTTAAGAAACCTCTGTGAAATGGTTGTGCTGTTAGCCCCCTTCCTGAGAAACCAACATAACATGGTGCCACTGGATTCCTTAGGTCTTCTCATGTCATGTGATACCAGTACTATCCCTCTGGCTCCAGCACACTACAGCCTCTTAAAGACAGGAATGTTGGCTTGGTGAGTCTCAGAGGGTTAACAGGGAACATGGATGACAACAGTCATTGGATTTCACCAAAAGAACAATTTTGTTGTGTTAAACCAAGACCATCTCATTTGATTATGAGATGTTGAATGCATTTATTTGATTTACAGTAATAATTATAATTAACATATTTGTTTAAATATAATACACATACATAAAAAATGTTCTCAGTTACACTCACCTAAAACATTCATTTTAATAAAAAAACATGTATGGAGCTAGAGCAGTTACACTAAGATTTGGCATCAAAAACAAAATTTGCCCTTGAAAAGGAAGCACTGGCACGGAATAATAATCACACAAAAAAATTTGTTTTTACAAATATTTTTTGCATTTCAATGTGTTTTCCATTGATAGTCCTGCAATTTTTTTTTTCATGTCACTCTACTCTCAGTGTCGGTTTTTTTCATACCAATTCAGTGACAGAAAGTTGAGACAGGAAAAAAAGATTTAAAAAATGCCATTGTAAAAAAAAACCTGACACTGAAAAAGAGATAAAGAAAAACTCTGAATGCAAAAAATATCAAAATAAAATAAAAGTATTTTTTAATGCATACAAAGCACACAAAGCATCAATAACGCACCTGCTTAAGTTAAATTAACTGGAATTTAAAGTTGTATTTGCAAGTTTATTTTGATCTGTGTGTACTGTACAGCTTTCTTATTCTGAAACAGCTAAAGTGTACATATTTATTCTGTTATTGTACTTTTTTAAAAGTATCTTTGTTGTATTTTTTTCAGTTTTAGATTTATATTTTTGAATGTTGCAGTACTTACTGCCTTATTTTTAGTCCTCTTACTAAGTTTATTGGTATGTTTTATTTATGCACCAAATCCAAATTTCTTGTCAGGGAAAACCTACTTGATAATAAATCTTATTTTGAAGTACATCCCTAAGTAGAAGGGCCTTTATCTACTGGTATTTCAGAGAGGCTGTCAGACCGGACCTGTGCACACTGCTGAGGCAGAGACCCAGACTGTGCAGTGTGCCACCAGCTGTACCCAGACGGAGCCACAGTATCAGGAGACTGAGCAGCTCCTCCAACAAAACCATGATGAGCTGGAGCCGCCAGGCCTGCAGGACTTCCTACAGCAGGTGGAGGACACGGCCATCAGAGAGCTGGTCAAAAATACCAGGAGTCACGCATTTGATGAGTTCCAGGTGAACTGGGAAGATCACAGTCAACTGGTAAGCAGGAACAATGCATCACACAAAAATGGCGTTTTCTCATTTCTTAGGTGACAGGCGAAGGAGAATCAGAGTCTGTAGTTGTTCCTCATGATGTTTAGATATTTTGGAGCAGTGCTCTGGACACAGGCTGGGGTTGATCTTCATGAAGAGTTCTGTATATGACCTATGTTTGCAGGTTTCATGCCTTCATTGTCTTCAACATCCCAGTGCACAAGAGAGAGGTCTTCATGTAACTGCTGTGTCCTGGAGCTGCACAGGTTCAGTTATTGCCTGTGCCTACGGTCGGTATGTTAGTGTTTCACCTGATGTATATACAGTATATATACTGTATATTATGTTAATAAAGCTGGAAATCCACTACACATGTAGTGAATGTTTTCCCAACTCATTTTAGTCTCTTAATTTCAAATAATTGAAAACATCAACAATGAAGCTGTTAGAGAAGCTCTCCATAGTCATCATGTTTCAGTGGGGTTTTTTTTGTATAGGATTGACGATGGAGACTGGAGTACTGAGAGGTCATGCGTTTGTACGTGGAACCTGGACCGCCGAAACCTAAATCCCAAACAAGCTGATCTGGTCATAGATGTTCCCACTGCAGTCACAGCTCTGTGCTGTCACCCTGACCAGCCTGCCCTCATTGCAGGTACACTCACATCACCCACTGATTACACTGTCTGAATCAGGTCGACTCACGTACACATATCTCATCTGAACATAAAGTTTTCAACAGACACTTGTTCAGCTAGCAGCTTGAGGAAAAGAGGAGATTTAATACTATTAGATATTCTGTTCTGAGAGCAGATGAAACCTTCCTGTAATCTCAGCCTGGTTCTACATGAATTTAAAGCAGAGTGGTGCAAAACACAGCTGGACTTCATTCATTATTTCACGCACTTCCTGCTAAGTTTGTATTTTCAGTGTCAGATGCTGAATTCATACAGTGTCAGCAGAATGGCAGGAATGCAGACACCACACTGTGAAGCATTGTTCTATTATTATATAATGATGGTTAGCCACATTGCAACCCTTGAGGTCACATCAGATAATAAGCCTAAAGTAGCCGTTTTATCGTGTGTTACAGATCTCCATAGACCCCATGTTAAAATGACAAAATTTACAGCAGAAATAAACATGTTTACAGCTTAGTACAAAAAACAGTTTTGGTCTCTATAGCTAATTATAACATTTATTACAACTGTGCCAGGGGTGAATTTTTATATAACTAAGCTGTTTTACATTTTATTAAGGCCCAAAGTTATGCATGTTTAAGGTTGGGACCACTTGAGTGACAGGCGTTCTGCAAGGTGTCACTGTAGTCTTTGAGTCGGATCCACCCCTCACTCCACAGCTCCACATTCTCATCCAAATACGGTCACTTCTGGCTCCAAAAAACCAAGATGGTGACAGCTAAAATGCTGAGTTCAAAGCTTCAGAACAGGAGTCCACAAACCAATGGCTGATGTCACATAGTTACAGTCATTATTTTATAGTCTATATTTCTGACATGTGCCATGTAACTGCAGTATCGGGGTACTTAGTACTCGGTGACATATTACTGCACTTCCAGTGCTCTTAACTTGGGGTACTTGCAAGAGACAGATTAAAAAACAACAGTCACATATCCTAACTTTTAGTACTAAAACTTAGGCAGTGATGACAAGCAGTTTCTTCTGTTTTTGGGTCAAGATCCAAAAACTCTGGGTCTTACATTTCCCATATTGCAACTCAAACACATCTTTTATGAGGCTCTTTCTGCATGGTAAATGTATGTCTTTCAAACCCTACACCTCCAGTTTGTAATGCAGGCTTTCTCTTCTAAATTTGTAGTCCCTTAGTCCAAGTACACACTTGGCAAAGCTCCTCTAGAGCCACAGAGGACATTAAACAATAGTTTTCACAAGCTGAATAGAACTAACCGAGTCTTTGATCCTCATGAGAAAACTGGCCTTTAAAATGTCTCTCTGTTGTGCAGATAGCAGAATAAACCTTTTTTAAAGGTGTCATGTTTGTCACTGAGGTATGTCTGTCCGTGCGATCACACACTTGTTGAGCAGAGCTTAGTGTGAACTGTGCGTGTGTTGTTGTGGCTGCAGGGGGTCTGTACAGTGGAGAGGTGGTGGTCTGGGACATCAGTCGGACTCAGGACCTTGTGCTGGTCCAAACTGGGATGTCAGCAGACAGCCACAGAGAGCCTGTTTATCAGGTGAGTAGACACAGTCTGTTAGGCCTTCTGCTGATCATGCAGTCAGTGTGGTGCACCACTGATAGGACTGATCATTAATACCATATGTAAGCTGGTAGAGAGGTTTAGTGTCCTATACTTTGTTTTGAAAGGCTTTAACACAAAATTACTCGGTACGTTTACATGCAGCTTGAGAAAATCAAATTTTTGGCTTAGTCTGACTAAAACCGGACTTTTAAATGCATGTAAACAGCTTAGTCCGACTGACATTGGACTATCCGTAGCTCGACTAACACACCAAGATAATTCGATTGAAAATCTAACTATTTCTTCATGTATCCACTTAGTGCGACTAGAGTCTTCGGGTCAATTGGAACTAGTTCAATACGCGCTATATTAAAAAGGACACAGCCTATGGAGGTGGAGTCAGATGTACTTGGTCAGAAATTCGATTTTCTCTTCTGCATGTATATTTAGACAAGACGAGAAGTCCGACTTGACTGATTAGCCGAGCTATGAGCTTAGCTCGACTGCTGCGTGCATGTAAACATACTGATTATGAATTATAAAATCACTCCAAAATTACTGGCACAGGTATGAACCTTCAGAAATCTACATCAGTCTAATGTTGTGTACTGTAGCGTAAACTGCTTTTTGATATATAAGTGTCACTGCTTTTTGATATATAAGTGTCTAAGTGGTGGTGGTGTGTGTGTGTTTGTGTGTGTGTGTGCATACAGGTTGCCTGGGTGCCCCTGCAAAAGAAAGGAGACTTTGGGGTGCTCAGTGCGTGTTCAGGAGGACGGGTGCTGCTGTGGATAGTGGACTCAGATCAGGGCAGCTTTGTCCTGAGTGCGGCCTATGCCTTAATACAACAGCAGGTTCCCCACAGCAGTTACACTAGCTTCAAGGTGAGCCTCAGGATGAGGTAAAAAAACAGAAACCAAACTGAACTGTTCAGAGATAAGACCAAACAAAAAGCAACAGTGTTCACAATCACAATCCTGAAACAGGGCTTTCAGGCTTTCAGTGAGATGGAAAGATGAGGGGCTCACCAGACTGTATCACAGCCTAATGGAGTCCAGATTTAATCTTATAGTCGTTACAGTGAGAAGTAGGTGAACAATGATGGTATTAATTTTAATGAATGTAATTTTTGATGAAAACATCCTGAAAACTAGAATTACTACCTCCCTACTGTATGCTTCCGAGCACCAGTCAAGTTTCTCTTACAGATTTACATCCATGTCTGTGAAAACATGGATGCTTCACACCCATCTCCCCCCTGACAGCACAGAAGATCTATACAATCAGCACAGTTTCAAGGTGGACACCCAAGATTAGAGTCACCAATTCAGTATCTGGCCAAATGTCTCCCCTTCTGTTCCTGAGATATGACATCGAGTAATGACCAGAAAAGTGTTTTATGCAGAACATTGTGGTGTCACAGTGAATTTGACCTTTGACCTTTTGGATATAAAATGTCATCAATTAATAATTTTATCCCATTGGACATTTGTGTGAAGTTTTGTCATAATAAGCATATGATATCTTACTTATAGCCAAAAACATGTTTTGTGAGGTCACAGTGACCTTGGGCCACCAAATTCTGATGAAGTCAATTCAACTTTTTTTATGTAGCACATTTCATATGACAAGCGTAAACTCAATGTGCTAAAGATACATCATACATGACAAGCATTAAATATCATATAATATAATAAAGTACAACATATGTAAAAACAAGCAGACCTTTGACCTTTTGGATATAAAATGCCATTGCTTCATTATTTTATTTATTTTATGATGCATTCACAAAAATAAGACAAATGCAGGGTGACAGTGACCTTGACCTTTGGCCACCAAGTTCTTATTAGTTCATCGTTGAGTCCAAGTGGGTGCTTTTGTCAAATTTGGTAAAATATTCCCTCAAGGCATTCTTGATATATCACGTTCAAAAGAATGCTATGCATGGATGGACGGACAGACGGACAGATACTCCTTCTGTGTGCTGCAGTGTGAGTACACACTAAAACCTTATTTTTCTGTCGCCTACAGGCCCGAGGGAGCAGCACTGTGGGTGTCACCTCTCTGGCTCTGTCCCCCTGGGACTCTGACACTTTCTTGGTGGGCTCTGAGGGCGGCCTGTTGCTTAGATGCTCCTTCTCCTCCCAGGTGCTGGCTGCTGCGTCCTCCGAAGGCCAGAGTGTGACACTGAGAGCCCCAGCAGTCTTCCCATTCAGGCCCCGCAGTGGCCCTGTCCACTCCATCCACTGCTCTCCTTTCCACAGGTCACAGCTCCGTCTACTGACCAACACATGATCATTACAGAAGTGATGAGTAACTGTTATACAGGTGACTCAGTAGTGACTTGTGTGTGTCTGCAGGAACCTGTTTGTGAGTGCAGGGACTGATGGTTTGGCCCACCTCCACTCTCTGCTGCAGACCAACCCGCTTCTCTCTCTCAGGGTGTCAGACTCCTACGTGTTTCATGTGCAGTGGTCTCCAACCAGACCCCTGGTTTTTGCAGCAGCTACTGGACAAGGTACAGCATGGAAACTCTGTGTATGCATGATATAGATATTTGTGGATTTAATGCTGGATTATCAGATTCAGATCAAGAAGCAGATTATGCTAAAATTGGAGCTACGCATCAGCCGTTCCATTTGTCTATGGCACAGTATATTTCAAAGGTCAATCATCAGATCTTGATTAACCCTTAGAATGATGTCATTGCTTTTTACTGTCATTTAAAAATGGAGGATGACATGTTATTCTTATGAATAATTAAACTCTGCTAAAAAGCTGTCGACCTGATATATTGTTTGCTGAAGCAACAGTATCACACAGATGTTACCTTGTTGATTGTGGACTGTGCATCCTTTATTAAGGTGCGGTACAGATATTCGACCTGGGCCGCAGGTCCCTGAAGCCAGCAGCCACCATCGAACAGGGAGGTGCAGACCAACCTGCAACGTGTTTGGCCTTCAACTGTCAGAACCCTCACCTGCTGGCAGTGGGGAAAACAGATGGGACGGTCGGCGTTTGGCAGCTGAGCCATGATTTGACGGAGCAGAGCCCCAGAGAGATCAGCCAGCTGGAGCAGATAGCCAATCATGTGGCGGAATGAAATGTTGACTTGTGTCAGTTAAAGACTGTTGCGTAGGACTGATTTATGCAAGCTGTGTTTTGTAATGTCACAGGTGTTTTTTCCCTTATTGGGTTTTTTCCTTTATTGAAATTTGATGTCATTATTTTTTAGAAGGGTGTTTTAGACCCAATGTTTTATCTGTGTTTTAAAGTTCTTTTGTTCTGGCTCTCAGTACATTTTTGAATGGAGGTGATGTAGGGATGGTGAATTTTGATAAAATGTTTTATCAATAAAGATATACATTTCATACTTTAATTGTAGTATGGCTTTTGCATTACTGTTTTTTTTCCCTATGCACTTTTTTCTGTGTATTTTATTGAATCCAGGAGGAACAATGTGGATTCTGTCCTAGCCGTGGAACAGTGGACCAGCTCTTTACCCTTGCAGGGCTGCTGGAGGAGTTTGCCCATCCAGTCTACATGTGCTTTGTGGACTTGAAGAAAGCTTACATCCACGCCCCCTGGGGAGTTTTGTGGGGGGTGCTGTGGGAATGCAGGTACCGGGTTCGTTGCTATGAGCCATCTGGTCCTTGTATAACTAAGGTGAGTGTTGTGTCTACTTTCTCAGTGTAAAGTCCAACACGTGGGTGTTGGCCTTCGTTTGGGTTGTCCCTTATCACTGATACTGTTTGTGATATTCATGGACGGGATCTTAAGGCGCAGCTGGGGGGAGGAAGGGGTTCAGCTTGAGGACCTCAGAATTGCATCTCTGCTTTTTGCAGATGATGTGGTTCTGTTGGTTTCATCACACCATGACCTCCAGCATGCATTTGGGTGGTTTGCACCTGAGTGTGAAGCAGTCAGAATGAGAATAAGGAACTCCAAGACGCTGCGCAGGACTGATGTGGTGAAGAGGAAGCTGAGCCTGGTCCATCTACGTCCCAACCCTCACCTATGTTCATGAGCTTTGGGTAGTGACAGAAAGAGTTAATATAAGTTTGCTTAGAGATAGGGTGAGGGTCTCAGACACCTGGAAGGGGGTTGGAGTAGAGCCGCTGCTCCTTCACGTCAAAAGGGTCCAGCTGAGGTGGTTCAGACAATGTGATCAGGATCTTCCTGATCAAGGTTTTTGTGGACATGTCCAACTGGTAAGACGCCCCGAGGCAGACCCAGAACCTGCTGGAGAGATTATATTTCTCATCTGGCCTGGGAAGGCCTCAGGATCTCCCAGGAGGAGCTGTAAAGCGCTGCTGAGGAGAGGGGCGTCTGGAGTACTTTGCTTGGCCTGCTGCCCCCGTGACCTGGCCCTGGATAAACGTATAAATATTGTGAATTATTTTACCACCCTGAGTGGTTTAGATGGTTAACCACACCTGCCCCCACAGAACTTGTCAGCCTACTGGTGTACAGTAAGTGTAAATACAGGTGTGGTCTCAGCTTTTCGTGTTGACCAGTTGAAGATCCAAGTAGGACTAAAACATTGTCTTCATTAAACTTGTGTGGCATAAAGTGAGGCGTTACAGCCTTCCTTAATGTATGCTGTGTTTTGATAGCTTTGCACCTGCGTGTTGTGCGTTTAGTTATTCTCCCTCAAGTGTGTCTTGTGAGAAAAAACAAAAGCTCAAATACTAACAATTAAAAAGGTTCAGTGTGTAAGATTTGATGGAATCTAGAATTCCTTCAAGAACCCAGTGATTTAAACCAGTAAAAAACACTTAATGAAGAAGTTTTACGCTCAGTTCACCTAGACTATATCCCCTTGTTGACACAACTGTAATGTCTTATTTACATTAAAAAAAAAATTGTATTTAGAATACTGAAAACTGCCCATATAACATATGCCCATATGATTCTAAGGTGTTTGGAATTGTGAAAATGATATGGTTCATGAGCAACAGGACAGTTTCAGCATATATATGTCTGGAGAGAACAATCTGATTATGTAAAGATGCAAATTAGTACATTTTTTATAGTACATTTATGATAGGCTCACCACTGCCACTGAAAAGCTGCCTTTCCTGTATTGTCTGTCAGTATTTGCTAGACTTCCTGCCCATTTGTTTTTGATGGTTTTATTTTGTTAATGGTTTTCCTGTTAAAAATGTCATCAAAATTTTAATGAAAAAAATAAATAAAAATAGTTTGACGTTACACATCAATGTTCTGCGTCATCGTTTGGCATGTTGGACATGGGCTGTTAGCCTAGCACCTGCTAATCTGTGTTCACCTTTTTTCATTGGTAACCATAGATCCAGATTTTACTGGGAAGCGAATTATCTGCAGAGGTCTTCTCCTCTATAAAAAAGTGATTGAAACTGGTGAATAAAGCAGTTTCAGGTTAAAAACAAAAAACACAACAAAACAATAAAAAAATAACAAAAACAAACAGGTGTTTCTCTGATGCTGCTTAACGTGGAGGGACTGCTAACTATGTTGGCCAATGCGTCTGACCCTATCTAGAGCCAGTCATTGTCTTTTTGATCTAGGCTACTTTAGAAACATGGCTGTGCAACATTACAATCTCTGTGGATGAGAACCTGCTCCCTATGTAGATATAAATGGCTCATTCTTAGGTCATGAAAACACAACAATTGTTATTTTCAGGCAATTAAACATGAAAGAAAGCGTACTGATTATATTAATTTCCATTTCTGCTCATATATCATCCTAAATCCTAAACACTGGACCTTTAAATAGTGGAAGTGACATTAAACAACAGACTAGAGGTTTCCAGTTCTAACCAGTAGCGTTTATTAAAGCACACTGCAGTTGTTTAGGTGTTGTTAACAACATTATTGTTACTATTAGGTTCTTAAATTCATTGAAAGCACAAGCTAAAACAGCTAAAACAATCACATTCAAATGTAGACAGATCCACTATGCTATCAGGAGAAGCACAAAGAGTTAGGGTAGAGCGAGATAAATAGAGAGTACAGATAGTTGTTATTAGTGAGTATTCCTAGTGCCACAATCATGCAGTTTCAGCCGTGTGTTGAAGTGTGTGTGGGAAAACGCATCCCGATTGGTCCCTGGTGGGTGGGGGATCAGTTGACGAAGAGCGAGCGGGTGAACTCCACAAAGTCGAAAGCTGATGGCAGCTCGCGGCCCTTGCTGTCGAGATACGGTTTCATGTGTGAGAGGCAGTAGTCCGCCTGCTCCTTGGTCAGGTTCTGAAAGAGAGAAAGAGACAGTTAGACCTCCATGCAGACCTGACACTTAAACTGAATCCACAGAGTGAACCGTCAACATGTCTGACCTGGTAGAGCTCTTCTTTAGTGACGTAGGGTTTGTTCTCGGTGCTGAGAGCTCGGAAGGCGCTCTCTATCTCCTCACTGGACTTGACATTCTCTGTCTCGCGGCTGATCATGAATGCCATGTACTCCTGCAATGACACGTTGCCATCCCTGCGGACACAGATTCCTCACAATTAGTCAGCAAATACAACAGTGTGTTAAATACCACACAGCCATACTGCAGTTAACATCCCCATCAATGTCATTTCTTGAAAACATGACAGACCTGTTGGGATCCACAGTGTCGAGTATGGCCTCAAACTCAGGATCAGGTTCACCCTCTTCCACCATGGGCAGGTCGTAGCCTAGCGAGCGCAGACACGACTTGAACTCTTGGTGGTTCAGACGACCAGACTTCTCCTTGTCGAAGTGCCTGCAAATAAACAAGTGTAGATAAGGATGTAACTTCATCAGACCAGATGTAGAAATATGTCAGGATGGAGTCAAGTCAAAGCCACTTACTTGAACATCATGCTGAACTCCTTCAGAGCCTCCTCTGTCACTCCAGTGGTGTTCCTGAGGGAGAATCAAGGAGGAAGGTAAGCTCAAAGCACCATCAAGTGTTTTCTGACAGGCTGACACTGCACCTTAAGAGTGTCTGAGTAGTGTTTATAATGTGATGGTGTGTGTACCTGGCCTGTATCTGTTGCTCCAGGTTGTGCTGCATCCTCATTCCCAGTTGATCCAGTTGGTCCCACTGCTGAGCCAGGCCCACTGTGCTGTGCTCTGTGTACTTGTTGTCCAAGATGAGCGCTTCCTCCATAGCTGCACCCAGGTCTTCAATCTTCTTCAGCTGGCTGCGCATGGCCCGGATCTCCTGGTGCTTACGCTACACACGCACACACACAAAAATACGTCAAAAAAATGTGATTCCCACACACACTTATGCATTGATTTTTTTTTTTTTTTTTTTTTTAGAGTCGATGACCTTTCTCAAGACTTAAAAAAGGTCACAATTTTTCTGCAGGACCCGATTCCCTGCTCCACTAAATAAGCAGGTGTGCGAGTTGTCTTTGATTCATTAGCACTTCTGTCTCATTTCATTTGTCTCATTAAAACAGTCATATACACAGTACTGTCCAACTTCTATCTGTGGACATTCTGCTACAGTGTTTGTATGTGTAAGATACAGCAGAATGTGTTGCTGTCTAATAATGCCAACAATATTGTTAACCTGGCGAGCACTGGTATTGCCAACGAAAACATGGTTTTCTGACTTGTACTGAAACGCAGTCATCTTGGGTGTGATGTCATTCCCAGCTTCAACTTCCGGGGTAAATGGAACGCAGCATTTGACTACTTGTTCACTGGGAAAGACGAGTGCCAACATGTAACAGTCAATGGGTTTACATGACATCAGAAAAAAATCGATTTATTGTGTTAGTCTGACTGAAACTGGACTTTTAAATTGTACCAAATCGAATTTCTTCAAGTCAGACTAACACAGCCAGATAATGTGATTGGGAGTCAAATCACTCCTGCACGTGTACAGTTAACCAGAAGAAGAAGAAGCCAGTAACAACATGGTGAAATCTGTATCGAGAGCCATGTATTTTTGGACAGACAAGGAGACACAATTCATGCTATGTCAGCTGAAAGGGATAAATATTTTAAAATACATGGATAGGAGAAAAACACGCAATGGTGATTGTTTGGTCTGTGATAAAATAGATGAACCAGAAAAAGGTCCAAAAATGAACAAGCTAGAAGAGATAAATAAATCAATGCCCTTACCATGCTTGTATACTGGGACAAGGACAGTAGTCTAATTAAATGGCCTAGTCAAGCTATAACTGTAGCACGACTTAACTGTGCATGTAAACGTACTGAGTGAGTGATATTTACCTTGGTGGCCTCCAGCTGGGACTCCAGGGTACCAGATTCTTCCACCATACATGACCTGACACCAACAGAAAATGATGTTAGAAAGGAAGCAGCACATTGTGATAAAACCACTGCACTCACTCTCACAAACACGGTTATTTTCTACTACAACCTGTAGGCCCAGAAAAACCATAAAACTATGATTACATTAGGTGTTTGAAAATAAAATAAACTGGTTCTGTGGTGTATAATTTGGTGTGTCACTACTGTGACAAAATAATTCTGTTTGCAGTGACAGTGGAGCTGTTATGCTGTCTTTGCTGCCAAAGAGCAGAGCTGCATTCATGCCACAGATCTACTGGTAACCCAGACCATGCAGGTTAGGGCTACTGCACACAGGACTGGAAACTGCAGCACAACATTAGTGGTTCAAGAACATGAAAAGCGTCACTGCACAAATGGTAAAATCTAGGGCTGGGCAATATGAAGATATATAGTTATTGAGATATGAGACATATATCATCTTTGATATTGGATATCGTTTCACGATACGGCGTAAATGGTGTTTTTTTTTTTTTTTTTTTTTTAAAGGCTGCATTACAGTAAAGTGATGTAAATTTATGAACTTACCACTGTTTATTTGTTTTTACACTTGCCATAACCCAAGTAGTTGTTATATCCAAATTGTTGATGATTATTGATCAAAAATCTCATTGTGTTAATATTTTCTAAAAACAAACAAACAATAAAACCCAGCAACAGTCATCCCTACAACTCTGTTGCATCAGAGAGGGATCAGAAATATTACGTTGGATTTTATCTACTTTTCCTAGCATTAATAAAGTGCTTTTGAAGAGATTTAAAAATATTGAGATAAATATTGTGTATCGAGATCCACCTAAAAATGTGATATTATTTTCAGGACATATTGCCCAGCCCTACTATAAACTAAATCACAATGAGCCAATGGGACCAGATTCCACAGAAAGTAGCTTCTGTACTGTTTAGAATGTGTTAATTTGTACAATGGAAGCCAATGATTTGCAGTTTCCATCCTTGAAGTACACAAAGTAAACATGATAACAGTCCACTGGTTGAGACCAGTGCTGACTGCAGCCTGATGCTTTCAGTCTGAGGACTGGGTGAATGTTAGTACAACAGGGAGGTACTAAGCACACAAGAGCCTAACATAAAGTTTTAAACTTAAGTGCATGTGGTCACACAGCCCTGAGGTCTACGTGTGGGTCAGAAAAAAGCAAAAGAAAATAAAGCAAGGCTTGAAAGAGGTTGACCTTCCAGAAAGATCATCAGCAACTTGGTACTGATAGACACAGATAACCCGTCGATAGGCTATGCTATTCAAAGAGAGGGTGGGGAAGGGAGGAGGACCGGAGATTAAACATCAGACAAGTAAACTGAGTGAAAACACGGAATATTCCAGAAAAAAAATCATTTCCACTAAGGAGGAATAAGGGTAACATGTGGCTTTAGACTGACACCTTTGAGATCAAACATTTACTGTCATCATCACGTCTTTTCACATCCACTCATATCAAATCAAACACTCATAACACAAACAAATAATCAAGAGGAAAAGTGATATTAACCCATCCAGAAGGTATGTCCTGATTAGCAAAGCAATCCCAAGCACCAGCGAGGAAGCATCGAAGAGGAGGGGGAAAAAGAGGGGAGGGATGGAGAGAAAGAGAGAGAGAGAGAAAAACAAATACACGTTAACATAAGCCAATGACACAGTGCTCACTGCAGACAACCCTAAAAACATTACACGCTAAACACCAGTGTGGACAGTGGTGAATGTGTTTGATGACTTGCTTTTGAACATAGAGCCATGTTCTAATGTGATGTTCATGCAAGAAACCAAACACTTCACCGGTGCGAGAGCATGCTTTGTGCTGAGCTTATTCAGTGGCTTTACAGAGAGACAGACACTGCAGAAAGTATGTAACCTTGTAAGTCAATAGCGAGTAGTGAAGTGAGTTACGGGGAAACTTTGCTGATTTTCAACCAGCCATGTCACAATGTGTGCAGACGAACGGTGTTTGGCTTTCCTCCATGCTGTCAGCGCTCAGAGCTCCCCGCTCATCTGCCAGTAGACTATTTCGGTGGATGGGCGGGGACCTCTGGGAGTCAGCAAAGTTTCTCTTTAAACATTGTGTGTGTGTAGCTGAAGAACATCATGCAAGTGAGAGATACTGTCATCTTAAAAACACAACATTTATGCTGACCACCTGGTCTGAAATGTGGATGTTAATTCTATGACAGAAAAGCTGACATCACACTGTAAAAAATTGAGCCCAGGTGTATAAGGCTCAGCGGGAAAAACACATCCTCTACCTGGTCTCCTGCAGCCACTGGTGGAAAGCGTTTGCGTGCTGCGCAAACTCCTGACGCAACTTGTCGTTTTCCTCCTGCCTCCTCTGCTCCTTCTGCAGCTCCAGCTCTCGCTCCTATATTCACATTTACAGACACAAACACACACACACAAAAAAAAAAACAGACACCAGGAGGGTCAACTGTGCTGAACATTATTTTAAACTCCTGGAAATATAGATGTAACAAATAATGACAATGGATCTAAAAATGTATCTGTTCAATTTATACCAATGCCAACTCATCAATAATCTTTGTATAAAATGTATCAGGTTGTTTTCATTTTTAACAAATATAACCCGCTATTGTACTTGTTTTGTTTAACTTGCCTCCTGATAGGTGACTTGCAGACTGTTAAAGTAAGTGGCAAAACACACAAGTCCTGCATAAGGTCTGCTATTCATAGGTGCATTTAACAGGTAAAAATAATAAATATTCAATTTGCAAGTTAAAATAAATTAGTGGGTGAAATAAACAGAAATTAAAATAACAATACCAGGCTCTGTTTACCTTTATCTTTTTCGTTATCTGCACAGTTTAGCCCCGTTTCCACCAACACTTTCCGTAGAAAACCATTGGAGCCAAAAGTAACCCTTCAGACATGGTACCTAGACCCTAGTTCCATTTTGCGTTTCCACCTCAAACAGTACTCTTGATTGTGAGCAGGATTATTGTAACTCACTGCTGCATCCAGCACTCACTGTATTTCCTCATCTACCGTGATAGAGGGAAGTTTGCAACTCATTTATTGTCCACAAAACGAGGTTGCATGCCGACATTTTCAGAACATAATAGCTCCATCTTTTAGTACCAGATCTGTGTGCTATGTACCCCAACAGAGGAGTGACCAAAAATGGCAACAGTAAGGAACAGTTCCATTAGTACCATCCACAACTTTTCACTGTGGAAATGGAAAAAATGCATACCAAACTTAACTGAACCGGTCTGCTTGGTGGAAATGGGGCTTAAGTCTACAGTTACTTGATTACTGTGTGTTTTGTTGAGTTTCAGGTGTGCCCTATTAAACATCCTTATAGCCTTGTTATGGTTACTTTGATTACTGGTGACTAAAGTAAAAGTAAATAAAAAGATAATGAAGAGATGTTAATGAAAGCTCCATAAAAAAACAGTAAGTAGACCTTCAATGTACAAAACACTACATAAGTGAGTAGCCTGTGTATCTGATTACGTGTGCACACGTGTCAATGCATATATAATCATTGATGTAGAGACCTTGATGATCTTCTGCAGGTTCCTCCAGGTCTCTTCTAGGGCCTCCATGGTGAACCAGGTGTAGGGGTTGGACACCACCTGGTAGCTCTTGATCTGCTGGTCCAGCTCAGCCAGCTGGTTGAAGTCGGCCTGAGCAGAGCTCAGTGAGGAGCGGAAGGCCTCATGGGCTTCACGCAGCGCCCGGATCTCCTCCAGAGAGTTGCATCTAACTGGGTCTGTCAGATCCTCCTCTGCATTCTCAAACCAGCTGTTGAAGGCTGATGCCTTCTTGGCAAATGTCAGGAACAAGTCCTCAACCTGTAGAGGAGATATGATTCTTAATATAAGCTCAATGTAGTTGTATTACCTCAGGTTTGCTAAATGCTTTACCCATCTGTATTTAAGCCTTGACTGTGGACAGTATAACTTCAGAGGCTTCAGAGTTATTTTTGGAGGTGTGCACAGAAAATGTTTACACACTACCTCTTCAACAAAGGATGCTCTTCTGGCCTCTTTACCTTTCTGAAGTGCTCTTGAGCCTCCAGAAGCTTCTTCTTGCGAGCGGCTGAGTTGGACAGCAGTTGGTTCCAGCGCTTAATCAAGGCAGCGTGACGGGCTTCGATGGCTTTTGATTGGACATGCTTGGCGGCAACCAGCTGGTCCTTGAGAGCTGTAATGTTGGTGATGCCTTCCTGCTGGAAGGCCTGGAGACCAGCATCAAATGTCTCCTGCACACAGACACAGATGTTGTTGATGGAAAAAGTAATGTGGTACAAAAAAAAAGGTAGAATAGTGTTTAGGGAGGATAGTGTACCTGTTTGGTGAGCAGAGTCTGGACAGAGGACAGGTCTCTGCCATAGTCATCAGTCTTCAAGCTGTTCTCTTTCTCACCTGAACACAAACCACATCCAGAGATTCAGAAATGATGGAGATAAAGCCAGAGTCTAGTCCACACAAACGGCACCAAATACAGTTACACCTGGGTCAGACTTCCCATTCTATTATTAAAGGAATAGTTTCATATTTAAAATGTATATTTGCTTTGTTTCTGACTGAGTTGAGAGGATGTGTTAAGTACAGAGTTGGAGTCAGGAGCTGGCCTATGAACAGAGGATATCGTGTGTGGAACAACAGATATATAGTCTTGCGCAGCAATTCTGTTTACAGCATGGGTTTCCAGATGTGGCTGATTTGGTAGCACAGATTTGGTACAGCTGTGTTCTGTACAGGCACAATGGTAAAGCCCAGTTTAGACCAAAGATTCTCAACAAGATGAGCTGCATGTGACAGTCGGCTTGAGTTGAGCTCAGACTGGCCAGTTCACACCGCTGCAACTTTTCACTGCAACATTCTAAAACAGTTCCATCTCGCCGCGAATCATTGGTCTGAACTGGGCTTAAAAGGCTGACTAGGGACAATTTTCATGAGCTGTCTCCACTGAATTTTGTTTTACTGTACTGGACTACCCTCATCACTTATTATCAATGTTCTGCGAATCATGTGACCACTGATGACTGTGCGCTAGGGGTCACATAATTATGATAAAGGAAGCCAGATGTCTTTTTGTGTCCGTACCGATCCAGGACTCCACCACGTCGGCCTTCCAATTGAACTGCAGGAAGGCAGAGTTTTCATCCAGCTTAGCCTTCCTCTGAGCTGCTGCCCTCTCCAGCTCAGACACTTTGCCTCGCAAAGCCGACATCTTGGCACTGATGTTGTCTACATGGTGGTTGTTCTGTTGGTAACACACAGAATCACATTATCTTGGGAAACCTGCTCTGTAGTCATATATCACAAATCCACAGATGATTGTTTGACTGCTTTTAAAAGATTGCATTTTATCATGATGCTATATAATCAGTACCTTCTTGATGAGCTCCTCTCCATTGGTGCACACATCATTGACCCTGTCCCTGTGTACGGTGAAGTCAGTCTCAAATGCTTCATGCTTTTTCAACAAGCCCTATGAAAGAAACGTTTCCTGGCTGTTCAGTAAAACTTATCACTTATCACAGTTAAAATACTTACTGTAAGGTATATGACATAATGTGTGGTTATCTATGACAGAAAAGCACCTGCACAGCAGCCAGTGTATCTCCATAGTCCTCGCTTCCCACTAGATTCAACTTCTCATTAATCCAAGCTTCTTCCTCTTCCACATTCGCCACAAACTGCTGGTACTCCAGCGACTCCTCCAGCCTCTGACCTCTGAGAGCAAACACACACAGTGCACACATTTACACATCCAATTTTACCTGTATGTGCCCAAGCTGAGTCAGCACCTGCCTGGCGGGCTGAGTGTGTAGCTCGGCAAGCTTACCTTGCTCCAGATAAGTCTTTAAGTTCCTTCCAGTGGTCGACAAACTGGGCAAGCCTCTGCTGGATCTCCTCCTGGCCGATGGTGTTATCATCAGACAGCTTCTTCCCAGTGTCCAGCACCGACTGGGAGCACACACAACAGAGATGTAACCACTGCATACCAAAACTACAATACTTTCCTCAAAACTTCCCGTGTACTGAGAAAGTCAGAATGTGGACCAAACACCAGTTCAGGTTCAAGCCCAAGTAAGTTTTTCAAGAGTCAGAATAAAATAAACTTTGAATGCTATTGTGATATAATTTCATTTATAGATGGGGTTGCAAGGCATTTAATATTAATACTGGTAAATGGGCTTGAAATACAATATATCAGCATTTTTGTTTAATAATATCGAGCTCTGATTGTATGGGATTGTATACATTGTATACATAGATACATTCACAAGGCCTTGACAATACCACATCACCCATCAACTGCCACAGCTGGCTGAACTGGGAAATACACTTTAACAATAGTTCACTATTTTTGTTTTCTTTGTGAGAGTGAAATGAGAAGAATGATTCCGCTCTCATGACTGCACTGCATACAGGGCTGTTATATAATGTTCTGCTGGAGTTGTGAGCTGCAACTATTTCTTGACTAACAACAGTTCATCCATATGCTCCAATGCAACGTCTCTGCTGGTTGCCTGGCAACATCACAGTGACAATTGGACTCAAGGAAGTAACTACACTTTACCACTGTTCACTAAGAAATAGCTGTAGCATATAATACCCCCCTAAACAGGAACAATGCTGAGCTTTGAAGATGTTTATATCAAACTTTCAGAATAAAAAATAAAAGTAATTAAGTCCAAAATTTTTTTTTCAGCTGGCTCAGTATAAGTTCGGAATTATTTTTGTATCAATATTATTATTATTATTGTTGTATAATCTTTGGGTAAATCACTGACAGGAGCTCACACTGCGATAACTACCTGGTGATTCAGCTACAGTCACATCTGTAATAAGTCGATGCATTTGGGGGTCAGGTTGCCTTATTTTTTTGAGGACCTGCTTCACACAGTTATTTAAATTAACTGAAGAACTGCACACATCTCATTGTATAAATGGGATGAATAGATGGATGCTCTCACCTGAATGGCCGGCTCATGGGCTCCCAGCTCAGCCTCCAGCCTCTTGTGTTTCTTCCTCAGATTCTGTACTCCTGTCAAATCACGTCCGTAGTCCTCCGAACTCACAAGCAACTTCTTTTCTCTGTGTAGGGTTGGGGCAGAAATGTGTATGATTAAGTAAGTATGGGTCACATCCAGACGTCCTGTATTTGGAAGTCTCTTCTTCCTCTTTTCTCTTCTCCCCTGCTCTCCTCCTACTGCACAGTTTCCCCTCCTTTCCTCCTCATCTGTCCCTTCCTAGGGTCTCCAGTCCTCTTCCATAACTTTGTTCAATCTATGTCCCTTCTCTGTATATTAAGGTAGACAAACACTTAATATAAACATGAATAATTGTTATTTTTCCATAATACCATACTGAATAAATGTTTTTTTTTTTTAACAAACTAGGTTAGCACAGCCACAGCCTTCTTGTGCAAACAACCACCTGCTGCCACATTAAATTCTGTTCTCTAATTTAATCATTTAAATCTTCTTTTACAGTTTAAAGATTTATCACTTATCTAAATATTTATCAGTCCACAATCGACACGAACCTCTCTTCTCATTGGCATAAATTAGATCCATCACTCAGCACTTGCTTCATTAGAAAATATGTCACTTTTTAATTGGTTTGCCTGCTACTCCTGTTGCTGCCTTCTCCCAGAACCGTGGTGAAAAAAAACAAGCAGGACCAAATGCCAGGAGTTGAGTTTTAATTAAAACAAGTTTATGACTGGTGTGTTAACTGCATGCCAAATTATTGACAGCACACAAAGCCAAATTGCCCTCAGTTACCATATGACCTGTATGGTCTGTACAAATACAGGAGAAATGCTTGTCCAGCTAACTTAGCTAACTGAATGCCTGCCATGTTTACCTGATCAGCTTTTCTTTTCCCTGGAAGAAGTAAGCTCTTTTTATTACAAATTGTGGCATAAACTTGTAAGATCAACAGTTTGAATCATAGTTTAGTAATGTGTGCATTATAATTGAGCTGCGCAGGTAGGGTAACAAACGCAACAATGACTGTGCTTGTACTGGGAAAGTGGATCAGATGATTGATGCTAAATATTTTGGTTTGTGTGTTTTTTTTGCTGTGGCAGCAAAGATTTTGTTATCAGAAACACTGTTGCACCGAATCATTTTGAAAGAGCATGTGTTGGAGGGCACTGGAAAAAAGGATCAGATTGTCTCATTCCATCTACCCTCTGATTCTCTTTCAGATAACCACAAGATCCAAGGGAAACTCTCTTACTTGATCCAAGACTCTTCATCATCCAGGTCCCTGAAGAACTGATGCAGGCGGTGGGACTCGTTGAGTTTAGCACGGCGACCAGTAGCCATGCTCTTGATCTTGGCGAAGCGGCCATTGACAGCATCGCGCTTTTCCTTCACCTGGGAGGTGTCAAAGGCATTGCTGGCCATCAGGCTGTCAGCCTGGCCATTCAGGTCCTTCAGACGATCCTGTAGGGAGGAGGGAGGTGGTCAGAGGTTCTCTTAAATTGGCAAATGTTGTGAAATAATGTCTTTTGCGTTACCTGAGATACTGCTGACCCACATGCAGGGCCATTTATAGTAATGAGCTACATACCTCATGGGCGGAAATATCAGCCTCCAGCAGCTGGTGTTTCTTCAGCAGGTTGTTGACTGAGGCCAGGTCTTTGCCATAATCCTCAGAGGCAAGAAGAGCTTCCACCTGACAAACAACAACCATGCACCAGACTTTGAGATTATCTTTTGTACATGATGTGTCAGAGTTTTTACAAAGGTATCCTGCATGCAGTTTCTCACCTCAGACAGCCAGAAGTCAAAGTCCTTGATGCCGGTGTTGAAATTCTGTTGCTTGTTGGCCTCTTTGAGTTTCTGGCTCTTTTCTGCAGATTTGTTGACGAGGAATTGCCACTGTTCATCCAGAGCGTTGAGGCGAGCCTGAGGAACAGAAGAGTCATGTTTGAGGGATTTTCACATCTTCATTTAAGATTCTGTTCTCACATGTAACTTCTGGAAAGCTAAGAGATCATTTTTAGCAGAATCCATGTCTTGCAATACTCCTGAATAACTTAAAGAAAATATCTAATTGGGATTTTTCTGACAAAAATCCCAGTTTAGATTGTGATTATTTACCATGAACAGAATCCAAAGAAGTGATGCAGCTATTGAATTTCATTTTGCTGTGAAGCCAGATTTAATAGGAGTGTCTGCTGAATACCCAATATTTAATGGATATTTAACAATAAACTTGTATGTTGCTATACTTGATGAATATACCTTGACGGCATCCTCACTGCCAGCACAGGCTCCTCTCTGGATCAGGGCGTTGCCAGTATCAATGACTCCACGGATTCGGTCTGCGTTGGCATGCAGCTCAGCCTCAAATGCCTGATGTTTCTGATGCTTACTCTGCCAGCACACACAGAGGCAGGGGGACACATGGACACAGCATGAGAATCACAAAGTGGACAAGCTCCTGTTTTATGGTGCAAATGTTCAGACCTCTCTTTAAACTGAGATACACACTTAAGACCTAGCATTGCTTTCATACTTACATTCTGCACAAGAGCTGAAATGAAAGTCAGTTTGGCTATGTTTGTTTAATAAACCTGAAATCTGAAGCATTAGAAGGCTGACATTAACGTCAAAATTCTTGTCACTGTCAGCCTCATAATGTTTAAAAAATTGTGTTTGTTACTGAAAAACTAGAGGGTGGAATATAAAATTTGTTTTACTTCAACACAGGACATCGACCATGACAGACAATGTGTTGGACATCAGCAGACACACAGGACAAACAAGTGAAGAACACAAAATGGCAATGTAGAGGACAACATCTGCAACAGAGCTAACTTTGAAAAAACCTGCTGAAAGAAGACTCACTTCAAAGTTGCTTCATGTTTGTATCTTTCAACACTTTCACAAATTAGAATTTGTCCATTTGACACTAGTGTCATACTCACAGCCTGCTGTGCCGTTGGTCAGGAATTATTCAGTCACAATTTTATTTCAAGGTCAAATTTGATAGGTTTGACTGTAGAATCAAACATCTGAAGCAAGTTTAAAGAGAATCCCCCTCAAGAATTGAAAATTAAAACGGAAGCCACAACCAACACAACTACTAGCCTTCGATGACAAAACAATAATAAACAAGAATAAAATCTAAAAATGAACACAGAATTAAGCCTTTTTAAATTAACAAAATTAAAACCAGGTGGAAAAGAAGCTGGTACTCAACAGTGCCGATGAGGGACAAACTCAAGATGCACGGAGTGCTTGTTCTACATCGTGTCTACACACACAGCAAAGACATGGACACATGGAGGACAACCTGCTCGGCTGTTAGTTAGCTGACACACTACTCAAACTTACCAGCAGCTTGGACAGCTATAAAAAAAAAATAAGACAGTGGGAGAAAAATTCAGTCTCACTTCAGACAGGACACAGGGAGGGATTTGACACAGTTAACGAAGAGTATTGTCAATAAAACAGGACAAAACAGATTAGCAATTTTAATTTACCAGAGGACACACAGCTCAGTTACCTGCCAGTCAATTACCAGCCAGGTTATCATCTGTGAAAATGAATGTTTCCTGATTTTCTTTTAAGGTTTCTTTAAAAAAGAAACAAGTGCTATCATTTTTGTTCACTAAATTCACGTGGAATTTACACTTAAACAAATCTGAAGGATTCCATGTACTCCTTTCAGACTAACAGTGTTGTAGGGTTGCAAGGGTATGACATTTTTACAGTACGATAACCTTCTCAGAAAATAACGCCATTTCACAGTGTGACTGTATACGGTACTACACAATTATTATTATCAGTTCCAATGGCCCTTAAAAGAATGTAAACAGAAGGTTTTTTTTTTGATAAAACACTTCATTACTATAATTGTAATTTGATTTTTAAATGAAACTATGTGTAAAAAGTCTCCCTTTTGAAAATAACTAAAATTAAAGGTAAGCTTCTCCATCCATATGCAGTTATTTAAATACTGTAGACAAGTAAATGTACAAGGTATGATAACCACCAGTTTTCATGGAACCGGTACACTACTGCAATCTTACTGTGTTGCTATGAACTTGTGTGATTTGGGCCTGTGCTAGAAGAAGCCAAATGTGTACCTGGATGTTGGTGGGATCTTTGTAGGACTCATCAGTTGCAGTCTGCAGCTTCTCGCTGATCCAAGCCTCAATTTCATCCACATCCCTGCTGAACTGCTGCAAGGTCTGGGATTCACCCAGCTTGGAACGCTTTTCGATCATCTGGGCCTTCAGGCGACGCCACCTTTCAAGCATCAGAGTTTGTAGTTTAAAAGTGAGCTCTAACACAGGCATGTGTAACCTAAACCTTTTCTTTTTACCCAGTGGCTCTGGGACATATGGACTATATTTCTGAATAGTTTCTACAAAGGCTGAAATGTTGTTTGTGATGTCTTTGAGACAGGTCCTGTTACAGTTGGAACCGTAAGTAAATGTCTATTCTCATAACCTACTAACAAAGCAACTGGTTTAGATCTAATTCCGGGCAGTATTAATGTTGAAAGTTTTTGAATAATTGGTGTTTAATCAGAAGAGGAATATTTAGTCTGATGCAGTTTGTCTGGTGTTAATGCAGCATATCATATTGTCTATCTTTTTAATTTTAAGCTTGTTAGATAAAATGTTATTGTTGGAAGTCTTATTTAACTTTCATAAAGCTTTTGACACGGAGGACTACTCTCTACCAGTTATAATGTATAGGCTCTGATCATATTGCTGTAAAATCTTATCTGACAGGAAGTATATTTTGTGTGTGTGTGTGTGTGTGTGTGTGTGTGTGTGTGTGTGTGTGTCAAAACCATAGGATTTTACATGTGGGGTTCCCCAAGGCTCCCATTAGGGCCTCTCTTATTCCTTACATAAATGATATGCCAGCTGCTGTGAAAAGCAAGCTTCTGCTGTATGCCGATAATTCCGCTTTACAATCTGTGATATCTGTGAGATATAATCATCCTAAGTAAGTATCTAAGATGTGAAAGAGAGTGGCTAATAGAAAATAAACTTTATATAAATTTAGGTAAAACTGAATTGAACTCAAAAGATCACTTAATCCAGTTTGGAACTGAAAGGAAGTTGTTGAAGACGAACAGGTTGAAAGTTGTGTGTAATGTTACTAAATCTGTGTCTCCAAATGTGTCCTACCTGTCGAGGACTTCATTGCGGCGGTTGAAGATCTCAGGTTTGGCGTAATGGTCAGCTCCAATCAGCTGATCAGCAAACGACTGCAGAGCAGCAATCTTCTCCTCCTGTACAGCAGGGCAACATTTAATAATTAATAGAACATGGCTACCGATCAATTTTCAAAGCCTTCACTAAGTGGCAAAACCTCTTACTGACCTGCACGTTAATGGCCTTGTCAAAGTCTTCATGTTTCTTGATGAGGGCCTCCACACTGTCCAAGGAGTCACCCTTGTCGTCACTAGCAAGGAAGGCTTCACGAGCTGCCATCCAGTTCTCAGCCTGCTCACAGTCCCTGTTGAAGAGCTGCAGAGGGACAAGGACAGTAGTCAGTCAGTGAAGAGACAAAGACAGGGATGACATTGTAACAGTTTCTAACTGGCCATGTGATGTCTCAACTCCTCGTTACCTGGAGCTCGAGGCATTGATCCAACATCATGCGACGCTGCACCCAGGCCTTCTCAAGGTCAGCACGCTCACGGTCCAGAGCCTCCAATTTCTGCTGAATCTCAGGACTAGCATAGTGGCCTCGCACCAGCAGCTGCTGACCAAACTGTTCAAAGGCTTGGAAGGTACCGGCACGAGCATCAATCTCTGTGCGGTGTTCCTGAAAAATAGACAAAAAAAAAGAAAGATGGATTGGCAGTGTTAGACCAGCACAGACAAAGCAATTTTGTGCATTAACTGGAGGGAGGCGTTCAATACCTGGTGTCTTTCCAGAAGGGCCTCGGCTCCGGTCACGTCTTTGGCCAGCTCCTCCGAAGAGACAAGCCCTCGTATGCCATTAATCCAGGACATCAGATCTCTGTGAACAGATGAAGAATTATAGCCAGAAAATATCATACAATAACTGCATCTCTTTTGCTTAGAAATCTCTCTCTCTCTCAAAAAAATCCCCAAAAAACAAAACAACATAATTTTCCAATCCAGTTCTTCAGCCTAACAATAAATCTGACCCAGTGGTATCCACTGGCTGTTTTCTCCTCACCTAAAGTCAGAGAGGAAGCGCTGCAGGTCGTGGGAGTTGCCAAGCTTGTCTTTGCGCTGGTCAGCACGTCCCACAAGACTGCTCCAGGCAGTGTTCAGCTCAGTGCACTTCTCCTGGATGTCATCCACTGCCTCAGGGTGGGACTGGATCAGACGCTCCGCTGTCTCCCCAAGAGAGTTCACCTGGGCAGGGGAGAAGGAAAAATAAGTAAAAGCCTCAGGGGAAGTACTACATCTTTAGCCAGAGGCTTGGTTGTAGATCACCTCACTCTCATATAAATGACTAAAAGACAATCTGACCTTATCGCCCAGAGCTGCCAGGTCTCTCTCGAAGCCTTCATGTTTGCGCTGCAGAGCCTGGACACTGGCCAAGTCATGACCATAATTGTCAGTGTTGAGGGCCTGATTCTTCTCTTCGATCCACTCCTTGGTTTCATCGGCATCCCTGGGGATGCAGAAACACAACTTTGGTCAAATATCGTGGGGGTAATTTGTGTGTAATCACACATCTGGAGGTGCTGTGTGTGCAAGTAAGGAGTAAGAATGACTGAGGGTTTCACCGCTTCTCATTGTTTTGATTTAAATTTTTTCTGTTGAGAGTAAAAATGTCATTAATGCAGCCATTAGCAAAAGGGATGATAATAATTAATTGACAATCGATTACTGGGCCATTAAGAATTTAATCAAACTTGTGAAATTTACTTGATGAAACAGAGATCCGATTCTGAAATAAAAACAATGTGTAGTCTCCTATTACATTCTAGCTATCAGTAGAATGGTGCATTTTGAAAGTGTGTTTTAATTACTAACATTTGCAAACAAAGGGCACAATATAACAATTTTATGACAAGACAGCCTTCTTGGGGTCTGAAAAAGAGCATGGCGGTGACAATGGAAAGTGAAGCAGGCCAAGCATTCAATAGTATGGCTCTGATAATATCAAATATGGAAGAGAGGTACAAACACAAACTGAAGCTTCTGAAAAGCTGTAGGTGTCACAAAGACCACATATGATCTCCTACAGCCTTTGGTTTGTACCTGTGGAATCGCTGCACCTCGTGGGCACTGCCCAGCATGTTGCTTCTTTCTTCAGCCAGCTGCTGCAGGGACCGCCAGCGATTATTCAGCTCCTGCACATAAAAGAATCAACATTAAACAGCAATCTACACTCTTCAGAATTTGCTCAGTAATTTTTGTAGGTTGTGTCTTGTAGTTTTGGTGATAAAATTTGCAATGATTTTAAGTATGAGAACTAAACACAATCTCAATTTAAGATGGACACATCAAGTGATTAAGTCATTAGCATTAAACTGCATCGTTAGATAAACCTGGAAATCATGATTTAAGGAATGCTTTCTTAAATACTTCACTTAAATAAAAGAATTCAGATACAGTATGTGCTTGAAGTGCGCTAATTTGAATTGTGTGTTTGTTGGGCACAAACAGTGATGGACAACAAAAGCACATAGATGATGGTGTGAGGTGCACAGGACTGGATGCATGTTAAGAATAGGGCTGTCAAAAAAAAATTCGAAGTTCGAAATATATTCGAATATATATATTTTTTATAAGTTTGAATCTAAATTTGATAATTCAAATATAATTAATAATTAATTAATACTATTACTAATGTTGTATATCACGGCGAATCCCATTCGGGCAGAGATGGCTCGCGCACAAGCCGGGCCAGAGAGGGATGCAGCGACGGAGGGAGAGGCGCAGACGGAGGAGCCCGCTGCAATAACACCACCCACTGCGCTGTCCGCAAGGTGTAACCTGTTCGGGGAGACATACAGGGAGAGTGTTGCACCTGCTGCCTCCCTGCCTACCCTTTTTAAAGAAGAGATTAAACGTTACCAGAATGAGACACCACTACGAGCCGACCGGGATCACTCTTGTGGTGGAAAACTACGCACTGAAGTATCCAAACATTGCTCAGATAGCGGGGCAGAAGTTGGTCATACCTGGCACTTCAGTGAGGTCAGAACGGGTGTTTTCATCCGAGTGTCACTGTACATGGATTCATATTGCGCCAGCAATAAGCATCTTATTTTTTGTGTTTTAAAATATAAATAAATAATAATAATAATAAACTTGAATATTATTTGAACTCTACTAAATTAATTCGAACATATTTGAACTCAATTTCATGGTGCTTTTGACAGCCCTAGTTAAGAATATCACATAGTATAAGGACAAAGAAAATAACGAAAATTCTTCTTCTTCTTTCAATCTCCAAAAAAAAGCTGAAGACATAACTCATGTAGCACATGCCAACATTCATTCAAACTACAGTCAACTAAACGGATGATAACAGGATATGTGCAGGAAAAATGCCATGGGAAACAGGATGAAACCAAACAAAACTGACCACTGGAATCAGGTTTCACAGAACAGGACGAGACAGATCACGTGACAGCAAAAGGAAACTATGACAATGGGATTAGTTTTCTGATCACGATGCAGGACAGGACAGCTAGGGCAGGGACAATTCAAAACAAGGTCGGGGTAGACTAGTTAATCTTACCTTGATAGTATTAAAGTTAGCCGTTGTTTGAACAGCCAAGCGTATATTCTATAGTCAAAGTTGAACAAAACATGGTAGGAAGAAAGGAAGAATAGGACAAAAACAGAAAAACACCACACCAGTCAAAAGTGTTATGGAAACTCCCAGGGTTGGTGTTGGTCTTCTCCCAAGACCAACCAAGACTTTACACCAATGGGGACATAGTAAGCACTGCAACCATGGCTAGAGCAGAACCAGCCATTGACACTGATTATGATGAATCAAACAAAAAAAAATTTATGATCGAGACATCTTGAGACACAATTTTAAATCAAAGGGATATTACAAAAAAGGCTTAGGAGTTCCCAGGCTCCCTGGTTGTCTCCTTAATGTCTCATCATATTCCATGAGGACATGTAACATTGAGCCCCATGCCAGTAAAATGTCTTTGGGCATGATTGCAGTAAATTCCAGAAGTGACACACCAGTATCAAACATCAACCCAATGCTGAACATGTCATGCACAGTTACAGTATCAGATCAAGATTGACAGGCTGTCAAATCTTTGCAGTTGATGCATTTTGTCTAAAAATACAGAAACAACTACATGTTTGAATGAATCTTCCGGAGACAGATTGAACAGTGTTAGATAAAGCTTACCTTCCATGGAGAGGCAGTCTTAGAATCAGCTTCATCCTGTTGAATGAAATGTATACATTAGCCCAGAGTCATGCCTTATTCCTTGTTGTGATATTTGAAATATTTTTTTAATATCAAGCAAAATGTATGCAAAATCCAGAAAAGATCATACCTTGCCAGGAGCAGCACCAGACAGCTCTTGCTGCTGCACACAGGGGAAAAAAACATGATGTTCATTTAATTACAGGTAAAACATGAAAGATGGCTCCTGATGTTAAGCTGTGGAAGTAGAACTTACCTGAGCCTGAACCATGGGGGCCTCCTCAGCCATCAGGCCTTCAGACTCCAGCTCAGAAGCCACTTTGTTGATGTCCCTCAGGCGAGACTCATTGGCTTTTAGGTCCTGGACCAAACAAAGATTATCATATACTTTTTGTGAGACATGACATGTACAACACTGGTGGCTGCTGGTCTTTCAAACAGGGGACCCTCACTTTAAGTTTACATCATAAAATGTGTCATGTTGTAGTGAGGCAGTAACTTATAAAAGGAACATTTAATTGAAGCCATTTTTCAACCACACTCATACCATAGAACCACAGCAAAACACACCTCAAAGATTTTCAGATTGGTTTAAACACCTGAACTGTACTGCACAAACGGTGAAAATGAGCTATTTCACTTATGGAAATAAGGAACTCCAGACGGCACTCTGTCACAAGACTGGACATGTCCGCAATGGACTCAGCTCGAAATGCGAAGCGCCGTCAATCACAAAGGGGTTCAGCCTTTTAGACAATTCCTCCAATCATCATGCAGACACCGAGCATCCTCTCCTGTCTAACGCTCCTTTAGGTCCCAGGGAAGCTCGAAGTGACAATTTTGTCGCATTTATCCAATGACCGTCTTGCTTTGCTGCATGAAAAAAACCTGCTCAGCGCTGTCTCATAGGAATGCTTGGAGGCTCCACATACACCGTGCTGACACGAGAATGTATGACAGGGAGGTCGCGTTTGAAAACTGGTGATGAACAGCTGACGTTTGAAGATCATAGTCATGATGTTAAACGCATCCTCGCGCAAGTTTATTGCAATGTAAATTCTTATTTTAATGCAAATTCAATAGTGCATATTTGACCATTTCTTCTATGAAATTTTAGGGGAAATTCAGCCTCCCTGGTTGTCTCAGAGCAATTGCTCCTGATGTACAAACAATCAACAAATACACACGGAAGCTAAGAGTCACTATGTTTACATGACATTGGAGAAAATCAATTTATTATAATAGTCAGACTAAAACCGGACCTTTAAAATACATGTAAACATGTTAGTTCGACTGAAATCGTACCAAATCAAATTTACCAAAGTCGGAGAAACACACCCAGATAATGCGACTGGGAGTCCAATTACTAGGTCAACCGCTGAAAGGGGGCGTCTAGCCTCCTGTCATAGCGGAATCGGACATACTTCAGTCAATAAATCTATTCCCCTCCCATTGCTTGTATACTGGGACGAGGACAGTAGTCCAACTAAATGGCCTAGTCGAGCTGTAACCGTAGCTCAATTTAACTATGCATATAAATGTAATGAGTGCCATTACAGTCCAGATGTGACAGCATTTTATAAAGTATCTAGCTTCAGTGTTATGACGAATTTCCAAGTGAAACAGGATACGCATGTGAGATAACACTGGGGGGAGTTTGATTGTTGAAAAGTGGGCAAATGCATCATGTAATGTTAGTTACTAAAACAGTTTACTGTTAAATACCTTATGCATAATCTGGACCTGTCACAGATACCACTTTCCTCAAAGTGAATAAATTCTAGCCAGAGAGCCCGTAACCTAAGTATTTTTGGGAAATGAAGACACAGCTATATAGCATGCTGTTGCTAGCTAGCTAACTAGCTCTGTGCAGCTAAAAGTTGCAGATTGATTGATGGGTGGATGACATGACATTATTGCTTGAATCTGGTTGGTAGATGTCATATTTTGTTCTACAAGAAGAAAACTTGATGTGATTTTGATATAAGACTATGAAGCAAGTGATTTTTGTTATTTAAGTTTCAAAACATGAGTGGACATTACCTTCTGGAAGTCGTCAAACTTCTTCTGCAGGACCTCGACCTGCTCCAGGTCAGAGCCAACCTCCTCATTAGTGAGGGCGCTCTCTTTCTCATTGATCCACTGCTGCAGCTCGTTGGCCTCACGGAACAACATAAATTTCTTGCAGCTCTTCTCCAGCATGTCCTTGCGTTTCTCTCCCAGCTCCAACAGAGTACCGTACCTGGAAAAAGGGGCAACCATAAAACCAAATCAAATCATTTTGTGTGCCTTTAGAAGCTTATTGTCCCTCTTATACTGTGGCTCATTTTTTAAGATTTAAAGTGACTGTTCTTTTTTTGGGGAGAATCTGCTCTTTTGAGGAAACTGTTCTTATTGCTTGTGATTGCTGCATTTCTCTGCTAAAAAATTATGGCTGTCAAAATCAAATTTGCCAAATTACTCCTGTAGCACTGAAACAAACAGTCAATTAAGAGGAAACTATTTTGAAAATGTTGTTCAAGTCATTTATTAAGCAAAGACGGAGAACAGTTGCTGGTTTCAGATCGACGCCAGGATTTGTTCCTTAACAAAGACCTGACAGGTTTTCTTTTCATTTAATTTTACTGTTGACCAGGTCTCTTGCTTTTGCATGGACTCCTTTACTTAGTTATTTATTTATTTCTCATTTATTTTCTACACCATGTTTTGTAACATGACAGCACCTTGAGCCTTGGACAATGAGGTAACTTTCACAATAATGAATCAAAGCCAAATATGTGCAGAACAGAACAGCTTATGACATGACAGAAAATCAGAAAGAAACATCCATAGGCAAGCCTGGGATGAGCAGGAAGTGAAAGGTGTGAATCACTCTTCTATCCCTGTACTGAATAGAAGACGAGCGTGAAGTAGACACAGTGTCGCACAACATGAGGATTTTGGTGGGGGTTGGGAGGTATGTAAAACTGTGATGATATTTAGTGGCATCACGATCACAAGAACACGCAAAGGGTCGCAGATTCCTACTCACAGCTCTTCCACCTGCTTCATGCGCACAGACACGCTGCAGGCCTCCTTGGTGACAAGCCTGCTCAGTGGCAAGGCAAGGCGAACGCACAGCAAGACAAAATTAAGTTGTTAAATACAGCGAGAGGACAGCAGAGGAGAAAAGAGAAAGAGGCCAGGGGCAAGGTCATTAGTGTTAAAAAACTGAGCAGAACTTATGAATTGATGAAAGTAAAGAAAGGTTAAAGAGCAGAGAAAAGACAGAATAGTTAAAAAAAAATCCAGTAGGAGAGGAGAAATTAGTTAGTAAACTAAACTAAGCACAAAAAGTAAGGACATTTGTGTTTGGTAGATTATTTCTTTGTTGCAACAGTGCTTCTTGGCAATAAATCTTATACCACTGGAAAGCCTGGTTATTTCCCTTTTAAATGGTGCCACATTTGTTAGGAACATGCATTTGTGGGATGAGTAGCAGAGCTGAGTATGTGGGTTGCGGCCATGAAAAATTTGCTAAATCTTCTCTGCCAATGGCTCCCGTTTCTTAAAGCTACTCTTACCTTTCTTGCATTTCACACACCACTTGAAAAAATTTGAACATCCGCAACTCCCGCCTCCCTCCAAAGTCCCATCCTCCTTCTCCTGCAACTCCACCTTCCTCCAACGGCCTACTTCCCCCCTCCTCCATTACGTCTTCATTACATCTATGATAGACGTAGGCGATGGCAAGGTAACGTTAGATACACAGAAGAGGAGAGCAAGTGTAACGTTACAACCAAGACAGTCAAACGCAACCCCGGAGATTTAAAACTCAACTGGAGTCAGTGATGACTGATGAGTTTTAGAATAAGGTTACATAATGTTACGCGAGCGGTTACGTCAGTCAGAGACAGACAGGACGCTCGGCCAATGATTGGTCGGAGTTTTCTTAGAACCATATGAGAATGGTATAATACTGAGTTTTTATCTCTGGTGGAATTCACTTACATTTTAGTGTTCCATCAGCTTATTAATAGCATTTTAACCTAAACAAACAAAAGCGTAAATTTTCCAGAAAGGTAAGTGTCGCTTTAAATGAATAAACTGTTAAATTGCCAAATGTCTTGTTTCTTCAGACTTCAATCATCCAATCCACCAAACAACACCAAGCAAGAGTCAACAGTAAAAAAAAAAGAAAGCTGTTTGGCATTGGCAGAGAAGATTTGGCAAATGTTTCATGGGCGCAACCCACATACTTAGCTCTGCTGCTCATCCCACAAATGCGGCACCATTTAAAGGGAAATAAACAGGCTTTCCAACATTGTTACAACAAAGTAATAATCTACCAAACACAAATTTCCTTACCTTTTGTACTTAGTTTACATTCCGCTGCAAAATTGAAGAAGTTACGGTGTGGGTTTCTTACTGATTCTCAATCTGGTCTTGGCGCAGTGCAATGCTGCCGTGTTCATCCAGCAGGTTTTCCCTAGAGGAGGACTGGGTAGGGTCCAGCTTCTTCACATATGCAGCAGGAACAAAGCCCTGGCGATCGTTCACCTCCACCTTCCACCAATCCTACAGCAGGGAGGAGAGGGAGGAACATCAGCAAGTGATGTTGATGAGGTATCTTCTGTTGTAAATCATCATTTTACAAAAGTCTGCTCATTTTTAATCAATCAATGTGCTAATGGCTGGCTGTTTTGTGTTACAAACATGTTACATTGCAGGATATTTGTATAGATATTCTACATATTTCTATTTTTCAACAAACCCATGAGGTCTAACAAGTATTGTTTGTGTATCAAAGCCTAATACATCCTCTTTCTGTGTGCCATAGAGTTCCATTCCAAAACACATTATTAAATCACGTTCATGAGCCACACTGTTGAACTGGGAGACATGTTCCTTTATTACCATGAACACACACACTGTAGTTTATTTTCACTCGATCCCACATACACCATCCTGCTGCTACAAATACTCACCAGAATACCATTTGCTAAAAACTACAGTGAGTAAACAATCAATACACTAAGTAAATAATCCATATAACCTGCTTTTAAAATTTAAGTTTACAGATGTATGGAAGATGTATGGATGCAGGTTGGAACCAATGGGCCACAGACAGGGTCAGGATGTCAGAAAATAAAAAGAGGGCGACTAATGCCTCATTTCAACTACAGGATTTGGCCTAACTCACTTTTGATTTGGGATCCTTTTCTCTATTTTGTTTTGTTTTGTTTTGAGAGTACCCCTTTCAGTATAAGTGGAATTCTCAGCTGATCACCAAAGCAACATCATATGAAACTGCTGTGACGTAACTTTGAACGTGATACTTGTTGCACTTTGTCAATTGTACGCCATTGTGTGCAGCATAGTTCTGTGGCTTGCCATTTTTGAAAATCTGCGGTCAAGTAAATAACAAAATTGCAATTGCTTTTGGCGGTAGCTTGGATATTTAAAAATGGTGGGTTTTGTACAGGATGTCAAGTGTCAACTGATGATTCACTCTGACCAATCAGTGATCTGCAGTGTGGCATAACATGGGATTTGTCGACAAAAAAAAAAGGATATTGCCAGCCTTATCCTTTAAAGACTGGTGCATTTGAAACATTTTGTTTCATTTGTAACATGTAAAAAAAAATTATATTCCTGAGGGCAGTTTTTGTTTTTTGTTTTAGCACATTTGCTAAAGTTGATCTATTTGCATGATTCTTGCAATTTCTGGGTTGTATCCACTCCACTTATTGTTAGACAATTTGGATACAAGTATCAGCTAAAGAATGTAATGTAATGTAGGTTAAGAATTTTGGCAGTGGTAGTGAACCTCAGGACTAGAGGTTCACCAAAGATTCATGACTAGACTACCAGCCTCAGTTTTTGGTAGCCTCCATATTCAATCTCATCTAATTGTAACAGTATAATATACTAGTTACATAATTGTGTTAAATCTCTTGAATGACTTTTTGTTGAAGGTTAGCAATTGCTTTGTAATTGAATACTGATCATTATAGTGACTGATATATGAATAAATAAATGACTTAAAGTTTTCTTCTGGAATATAAATATACCTAAACCCTGAAAAACCTTACATGCATCACTGCAAGTAACATGCAGATTATTTCCAATTCAAAATCTCTTCAAGGTGGCCAGGTTAGTTTCAGCCGGAAGTCCAGTTAACGGGCTGACAAGTCTATTGTAAACTGAGCTGGATTTGTCTGTACCTTGTTGGTGCTGTTGAGCAGGGTGAGGATGTCCCCCTTCTTCATGGTAACTTCACGGGGACTCTTCTCCTGGTAGTCGTACAAGGCCAGGACCAGTTCCTTCCCGGTCTCATCATCAGTTGGTGCCACTTGTTGCTATTCAGATAAACAAACATTTTGAGTCACTGATTTGTGTTCCCTGCTTAAACTGAAGAAAGTATGGTAATTTGAGAACTCCCTAACAGTCCAGCAATCAGAGGCTTTATTGTGCATTAAAAACCCCTCCCATGAAGCTGAGCAGTGCAGTGTTGAGGTGTGAAGAGGGATCAAGTTTTACCCTGCAGGACTGGGCCTGTTCCTTCAGGCCTTGAATGCTGCTGCCATAGGCGCTCAGGTCAGACATCAGGGCCTCATGCTTCTTCAGCAGAGCCTATGGAAGACAAACTATTCAGTACAAGCGCATTTGTCACAAAGGGATACAAGCTCAAAGCTTGTGGAATAAATGTAACATGATCAAAAACAGAGCTTGGGGTGGAAATACTAAAAGATCAACAAATGATATACTTCATACTTAAAGAGCAAGAAGTTGACTAATTGATATGTGATACTTATATACTAATATTTTGTTATAACTCTTCTATTCACGTACCTCAGCAGAATCCTCATCTTTGCCGTAGTCTGTGCTCCCCACGATGGGCTCCTTCTCCCTCATCCAAGACTCTGCTTCGTTGGCATCAGCAAAGTACTGCTGGGCCTGCAGAGAGTCCTCCAGATCCTGTCTCCTCTGGGAGGCCTTGGCCTTCAGAGTGTCCCAGCGTCCATGTAGTTCTGTCAGCTTCACTTTCACATCTTCTCCAGCAAAGTGTCCTGAGGACCCCACACATAAATGACTCGCATTTTGAATGCTGGGACAATATTTCACCTACCAAGGTCACAATCATCTCATAGAAACAGCAAACAAGGCTTGGCTTTAAGTGAATACCTTCCTCCACCATGGCCTCTCCTTTCTGGGTGACCGCCTTAATGCGAGGCTCATGTCCGGTGATCTCAGCCTGCAGGGCCTGGTGCTTCTTCAGCAAGTTCTGGACACCAATCAGGTCTTTGCCTGAGGAAAACATCAAGAGAGACATTTTCTTTAGACCACTGATTATTTGAAATATCTAAATATGGTGGGCTTCAACTGAAACTCAAGCATCCTCCAAGTTCACTGCTTATCTATTCAAACTGACCATTGGAAGGAAACTATAGCTCATCGACCACAACATTTTTCATTTTATGGTACTAGCAAATATGGCTGAAAAGTTTTACCTCTGTTAGTAGAGGCAGCAATGGGCTCTTTCTCACGGATCCAAGTCTCCTCGTCCTCCACATCTCTGAACAGCTGCTGGAGCCTCAGAGAGTCAGACAGTTTCTGCTTGCGTGCAGCCATAGGCTCGCGCAAAGCGTCATAACGCACCACTAAAGCCTCTTGTTTCTTGCGAATGTTGTCAGCATCAAAGTGTCCAGCATCTTGGAACTGGCGAGCCTGGATTGTTATGCCATCAATGCGATCCTGAGAGAGAAAAATCCACACATTTGCTTTTCAACTATTTTGAGCGAAAGAAAAGGGCTAGCATCTATAATTCCTAGGTATGCCTTCATGATGTATGTCTAGCATTTGGTACCTGGTGAGCGGCCACATCAGCCTCCAACAGTGCATGTTTCTTTTGCAGGTTCTGGACACTGGTCAGGTCTTTTCCATAGTCGTCTGAAGCTAGGTGGCCCTCAACTTCATACAGCCACAGCTCAATGTCCTCTACGTTCCTGTTGAACTGCTGTTGCTGGTTGGCCTCACGGAGCTTGATGCCTAAAGTTAAATAGCAGAAATAAAACTTGCAATCAAAACTCAGCTCAGACTGTTCACATGTCATCAGCAATGGGGTGCTGCACGGGTTTATTCTTGGTCCACTGCTATTTACTTATATATATGTATATATGTATATATATATATATATATATATATATATATATATAACATTATTCATCCTCATCAGTACTACAGTGCTACATTACATAGCAGATGACGCAATTTTATATGACCCTGGTTCCACTCCAACCCAGACTCTGGGTTTGGTTTACCATTCAAGATTCATATTAAAGATTTCGCCAGAAACTGAAAAAACAAACATGATTGTGTGTTCGAGTTTCTGTCTTTTTGAACTGCTGTAATGCAGCAACATCCTCAAACATCTTTGTTTTTATTGCTTTTATTGTATGAAATTGCTTTTATTTGTTTTATTACTTTCATGGTATGACTGTTGTTTCTTTTTGTGTCATATTGTACTGTGTAGTTGTATTTAATTGTTTTGATTCATTGTGTTATTGTTTATTTTTTTATGTCCTATGTTTTAATATTTTATTTATTCTTGATGTACAGCACTTTGTTTCAGCTGTGGTTGTTTTTAAGGTGCTTAAGAAATAAAGCGGGATTGGATTGGAAATCAATGGTTAAACCCCATCTATCAGTGCATTACGCTTCATCACTTATGACAAATTTTGTGGTCATCACTGCTGTGTCACACACCTGTACGGACTTCCTTACGGACAAGAAAAAATAACCATCTCATAATATTAATCAATAAAGCTCCACTATTGAAATCCAAACTCTTCTCTCTCTGAAATCTTCTAACTAGCAGTACACGATCCAGTAACTACTGAACCTCCGATATTCCATTTCCTTCATCTTGGCAGAACTAGTTTCAGGTACTATGCACATTTTAAATGGGAGAAACTCCAAACTGTCCTCAGGCTAGATCCTTTAATTTCTTTTGGAGATTTTAAACATTTATTATTTTTTAATAATTTTTTAAATGAATTTTGTAATTGTTTTTAATTGTTGCTTGATTGATGCAGTTGTCAGGTTTCATATGTGCTGTTCTTGTGTGCTGGTTGTGTGGTTGTTTGACCATAAATGTTTACTAATGTGTATAGTACACTATATACAGTAGTACTGCCATATATGATAGAAAATTTCACATTTGACAATATTAAATTTGAACCTGGATGAAATCAAAACTATCCATATACTGCAGCACTTCCATTATCTTCAGTTCAGTTCAGAAGTGGTCAACCCAAGCTTTCCTATAGCCAGTACCTTTGAGCTCGGTAGCCTCCAGCAGTTTCTTCCACTGGGAGCTGACCTCCTCCATGCGGCCAGCCACCTCAGTGGAGGCGTAATGCTTTCCATCCAGCAGCTCCTGGCCAGACTTCTGCAGGGCATCAATGCGGCTCTGATTGGCTGACAGCTCAGCTTCAAAAGCCTGGTGTTTCTGCACCTTGCCCTGCAGGTTGGAGGGGTCCTGTTGTCAAGAGAGCAGAGGCACAGAGGTTGGAGAATGGAATGGTCAGAAACAGTGGGCATGACACAGGGGGTGTTTCTCAAAGTCAAGGAAGGATCCTTAAATGGCCGAATTTGAAGGATGCTACGTCATCAAATCCCACCTAAGGACTGTTCCAATGTCAAGGAACCTTCAAATTCTACCAAGGACTGCGTCCTTCTTTCAGAGAAATTTCAAAGATGCATGGGTGCATCCTCAGTGGGTATAAAGTACCCACAATTCTTTGCACATGATTTGCTGGAAGGGAAGGCGGGGCCTCTTCAATGAAATCTGCCCCAGCGGAGCTCAGTAGGATTTAGATAAATATAGCATTTACTTGGAATAATGTCTCTAGGAGTTTTTAGCATAAAGGCATGAAAACAATATTGGCAGAAGCCCTATAGTTTTAAACTATCAAATGTGTCCACTGCCAGATAATGAGCTTCTATAAATAACGTGATTTAGATATATATTATTTAGGTATTATTGTAGCTGCGTTTGCGGTGATACAAATATGAAATCTGGAACAGTTTAAAATCACTCTGTGATTCTGTGTGTGAATCTGTGTACATACTGTAGTTGCTGTGGTGATGTAGGACTTTTTTCATATGTTGTCTTAACTGCACTCTGAAAAGGAATCAGGGTGTGAATGTGTCTATGAGTGTTTGTGGGGGCTTTACCTGGCCTCACCTGTGAACAGCAACTTTTGCATATTCAGTGAAAACAAGGATTATCCCTCCCACTGTCAAAGCTTTATCCCAAAACACTTGGGGGCACCTGTTCCAATGTGTGTTCACTTAATGCTAGGAAGGACTCTCGCCCTGCCTCTGTAGGATCCTTCCTTAGAAGGACCTGTCCTACCAAGGAAGGATCCTTGACTTTGAGAAACACAAAGGGATGTACAAACATTTCAAAATGGAGGACACATCTCTGCACAACAACATCTCCAATGCTTTAATGAAATACCTTGTAAGCTTCGTCTGTGGCAGTCTTCATCTTCTCATTGATCCAGCTCTTGAGCTCATCGGAGTCCCTGAAGAACTGCTGCAGGTGGAAAGAGTCCTCCAAAGCAGCACGACGAGACTGAGCACGCTCATGCAGGGCATTACGACGGTTGAGGAGCTATAAATGTGAGAAGGGAGAGAAAACAGGTTGCTTTTGAGTTTGCAGTGAGATAAGTTACAAAATCATGCCAGCTGCTGTAGCATTCAGTGCTCATACTTGAGGTGGTTCATACATTTCATTTAAGGGTACTTACAGCATCTCTGCGAGTAGCCACATCCTCTTTGGCATAATGGTTGTTCTGGATTAGTTTGGTGGCAAACTCATCCAGGGCCTGGAGATGTACAAGACAAGGAGATTTAAAAGATGTCCTATTATTAACAATACAACTCTAGAGACAACTGCATAAAATCTGGCAGTGACTGTACAACTCCCATGCAGTAGTAATGAAATCCTTGCTTAAGAGAGGTGGAATGTGGATGTGGCAAAGTGGACAAACTGGAGTAACTTACAGTGATCTTCTCTTCCTGGGCACTAAGTGACTTCTCAAAGTCCTCGTGTTTCTTCAGCAGTGCCTCTACACTGTCCAGGGAGTCACCAAGGTCTTCATTCAAGAGGAAAGCCTAAACAATGCACATACAACATTAAAACATGGCACATCACATCAACCATACAATATGCAGGGGGGGTTATTCTTTCTTGAACTAAGGTTTTGGTGTCAGTTGGTATGTCAGGTTACCTCTTGCTTGCTCATCCAGTTGTCAACTTGCTCAGTGTCCCTGTAGAAGAGTTGCAGGTCCATACATTGCTCATACTGCTGCCTACGAACCTCCCACAACTCCAGCAGAGACTCCTTCTCTTCAGCAAGGATGCCCAGCTACGCACAAGACAAGACAAGACAAGACAAGACAACACAACACAACACACTGTTATAAACATGTTCAATGTTAAAACATAATACATGTTAGTGTGCTAATGTAACCACAGTCAGATATGTTGCAATCCACTGCAAGTCAGAAGACAGAAATTCCAAATCGGTAATTCCAAATTTTGATCTCAAAGTATTCTTGTGCACCTGCTAGGTAAAACGTGGACACCCGCAGCAAACCGACATATGTCAAATCTCTGGTCATCAACAGCATCAACAGAGGCATTCCATCAATTACCACAATGCCATTTGCGAAGAGAGGCAGCATACAAAATAAGTCAACTGTCTTGCTCATCTTTGCTCATTTAAATAATAGCCAACAGCTCAATATTGTGTGAACGGGTGCCGAGTATAACAAAGTGAACCACAGCCAATTACGAAGTTGTACGACTTGGGTGCACAAATTATGCTGTGGATGGAGACAGAGATGGGGATAAGCATGCTTGCAAAGACTTCTATCAAGCACAAGTCAACTGAATGGAAATGGCAGGTACAACATTGTTAGGGTACATTTCACAATGCAAAACACTACATAAAATATATTAAGTGAATATCAATAAAAGGGCTGCTCAGTTCACTGTGTGCCCTGTCATGTTGCTGTGACATCAGGTGTGTTTATGTTGACAAACTTGGGCTAGATGGATTTTGTCTGAGTTTCAATTTTTTCTGTGTGGGGAGGGCCTTTTGTCTGAGTTCTGAGTACAAGAGATTGCAGGAATAATATTACATGAAAAAGAGAAAGTACAATCTGAGTGCTGTAATCGTCGTACCTTTTCTTTGACCTCCTCAGATGCGTAGTGTCCTGTATTGAGCAAGGCCTGTCCGGCTTCATCAGTGGCTCTAAAACTGTCTTCGTGAGCATCAATCTCTCCCTGGGAAACACAGAAGACAACCTTGCATTGCTTCTTTTTACATGTGAAATCAACATTGCACATTCGTCTGTATTCAGCTTTTCAAAGGACGATGCTAAAATGGTGATCAAATTCCAAGATTGTGTGACCTGGTGTGTTGTGGGAGATATTACCTTATGCTCCTGGTGGCGGTCTAGCAGAGCCTCAGCTCCAGCCACATCATTGGCCAGTTCGTCAGCATTGATCAAAGCTTTCATCTCTGTCACCCAGCTGGTCAGATCCCTGAAGTCAGCAGTGAAACGCTGCAGCCTTAAAAACAGATTGTGACAAGAGGGCAGGAGTGAGCAGAGTTCTGTAGAGAAACGTTAAACAGTAGCACTGAGCAAATACCTGCCTGTGAAAGAGAAGTTTTTTTTCCTTATAATTAGAAAAACAAAAAAAACAAAAAAACATTTGTAACATATTTGATGTGTCAGATAACAGTGATGTAGCTCAGCAGACAGTGCATCACCATGCTGTGTCTGGTATTTTACCGGTAGGAGTCGTTGAGTCGTGAGTGGCGCTCAGCGGCCAGAGTGCGAATCTGTTCCCAGTTTGTGATTAGTTCGTCCTTCTTCAGATGGATTTGGGAGGCATTTTGCGGATGAGTCTGCTGCAGACGCTCTGCATCACCACCAAGAGTGTTGACCTGGATTAAGAGAAAAAAAGGGAAACAATAAGAAGTTTATAGAAGTTTTTAACTTAATGGCTGTGTTGTATGCATTGATATCATGTAAAGCATCTTCTTACCTTATCTTCCAGGGCAGCCAGATCTCTCTCCAGACCCTCGTGTTTGCGAAGCAGAGCCTGCACACTGGCCAGGTCCCGACCAAAGTCATCAGAGGCCATCAGCTGCTCTTTCTCCTTGATCCAACTGATGGTCTCATCCACATCCCTGTTGTTGGAATCAAACAAACAGGTTTGTATTTACACAGTCGCAAAACGAGATTTCTTACTGGAGTCTTTTAAAATTACCAAAGATAGCCAAGTGTCCACATTTCAACAAAAAGATAATTACTTAAATACTATGTTGTTTACCTGTTGAAGCGCTGCACCTCAGCTGCCCCAAACAGCTTGCCCTGCCTCTGCTGGGCCAGACCCTTCAGGCGCTGCCAGGCTGCGTTCACCTCGTCCTGCTTGCGAACTATGAGCTCAGCCTCTGGATGGGCTTCCTGTATCAGCTTGGCTGCCAGCTGGTTCACCTCGTTCACACGTTCCTCGTGGGCAGCCAGATCGGTCTGGAACTCCTCAAACTTCTTCTGCAGAAGCTCCACATGCTCCAGGTCCTGGCCCAGCTCCTCGGAGGTGGCTATGGCCTCCTAGAAGTGGACATGGATGAACATCATAGGCAAATTTTATACTTAGGTCAAATGTCTATGCTTTAAAAGGTATATCAATTTGTGTATTAATCTTTACGTTTCACTTACAAGGTCTTTGAACATTTGGGCACCATTTTATCCTTCCCACTACCAACTGAATTGAATAACCTCACAATTCAGTCAACTTCAAGATTCTTTGTGCACTTACAGCTACAGCTTGTCATCCCCCTTGAATTTAATTTTAGTTGCTTGATTTGCTTTATGGTTACTGGTGAATCAAAAGTTTTCCTCTTGGGATGTTGATGCCGGACAAAATTGGTTTTCATTCATCATTCAAATGAATTAGTAGCATTAATCTCAGGCAGTCTTTTTGGCTTCATCACCAATTACAATTTCCTTTAAATAAGGACAGCTCTTTTCTTTCTTTTTTTTTTTAACTTTCTAATGAAAGCAAAAGATACTTTAATTAGAGCAGCTAAAGAGCAAATACAGAAACTGTATTTCCTTTATTCTGCCAATGGCAAGAAGAACTGAAAGACTTAAATTGAAAATTCTAAAGAATGCCCCTAAATACCGAAATACATGAATATTTGTTCACTCCAGTAGTAATATTTTTCACATGAGCCAATTTTTATCTATTTTTTTGTAAAAAAATTCAGATGAAAATCTGACCTTGTCACTGATCCAGTCCAGGGCATCTTCACACTCACGCAGGTACTGGACCAGTTTCTGGGCCTGCAGGAGACGCATGCCCTTCTCCTTGGTCTTCTGCAGCAGAAGGTCCCATAAGCGATGCAGCTCCTCAAGACGAGTCTAAGGCACAGGAAGGAAGCAGAAGGATTTTTCAGATCGTTAATGCAAAGAGGAGATGAGGATTGAAAGATGTGAGAAAAAAAAGTAAAAGGGTTAAAGACTGGTGGGCAAACATCCCCTCTCCAATATAAGACACAGTATCATTATAGTTTTTCCTTTATAATGAATTAGAAATTTCCATGTGTTATCTAATACAGAAAATTGCGTCCTGGAATTTTAAAGGCATTTATTATACTAGAACAGCTGTTTAAAAATTCCAACAGTAGGACAAAAAAATTCCCTTCCTTTCTGAGACACAGTACATGCAATAAAACAACAGAATGACAAGATTGGAAAATGTTCTGCAAAGAGCCAGATCTGGAAAAATTTCCACTGCACTCAAGAGTCACACGTCCACAGCAGCTCAGCACCTACTTGCATATACTCTCCAATATTGACACTTGTAACTATGGGTCTTTGTTGTGTCCGGTAAGGCGTGTAGGACTGAACCACATGGAGCAGGTTAACAATGGATAGGATATTCAGGAAACATACATATGCATCCTCAGCACTGTGTGACTTACTCGAATTGTCTCAGAGGAGAAGTGGCCCTCGCTGATCATAAGGTTTCCAGTCTCATCCAGTTTGATAATGGCTCCAGCATTGGCCTGAACTTCGGCTTCAAAGGCCTGATGTTTTTGCAGTTTACCCTGTGTACAAGAAAATACATGAGATATATAGTAAGGGGAAGGGAAGGGTCACTCAAAGGTTCAACTAAATACTTGACAGCAGATTTAAAATATCGAAATGAATAAAAACATACCTACCCTGGCTAACAATTTTTGGCACAGTAACCAAGGCAAATTAAAAGTCTAATAGGGTTCAAATACTGTACACAGAGACATATTAAAAAGCAGCCTGACAAACCTGCAGGTTGGAGGGGTCTTTGTAGTTCTCATCAGAGGCGATCTGCAGCTTCTCTTGGATCCACTTCTCCAACTCATCCGCGTCACGGCGGAAGAACTGAAAGCGGTAAGAGTCCTCCAGCTTTGTCCGACGCATCATCGACAGCTCCTTGAAACGCCGATAGCGGTCCAGCACCTGCTGTCGGCGCTCCTGGATGTCTTCGGCTGTCTCCAGCACTTTGACCCCTGTGGTGTCCATTTTCTGGAAACACATCATATAAGACTTGTGAGTAAGTTCTGAACATGTAGTGTGTTTTTTTTTACTATATTTGTTTAAAGCTACATCAATGAAAGATCAACTCTGTGCAGAGAAGCAGCTGTAACAGGTATAAGACATGGTTTTATTTGAGTGATTTGACATTTTACTCACTCAGGCCACCCAAACATTGACATTATATGAATAACAATAGGAATAAAAGAAAAGTTCAAACAAGCCATCACAGTAAGACAGCTGTGTTCATTTGAATAGGTTTATGCCGGCTTTTTGCAAAGTTAAAATCAACCCTCACTTTTTCCAGATTACAAATACCAATTGCAACAGTTCTCAGATATCAAAACATTCATAAATTCAACCAAGCTGCAGATAAACTCACACAATGCTCATCAAACTCTGACATTTTAACATTTTATCCCTAATAAGACCACATAACTTAAAGTCCCTCTCAAATCAAAAGGCCAATGCAATTTCTCTTTCAACACAAACTTGGCTTGGAGCTGTAAGGCAGGATACAAAGAACAAGACTCTTTGCCTTCGCAAAAATACCCCATCCTGTCTCAAGCTGAGCAACCAAGGGGCCAGCAGCTGAAACAGTAAAATGCCAAACTGGGGTGGGGGCGGAAATTCCACATGCATGCGAACAGTGCCTAGGCTTCACTACACAATGGAATCACTGCAGTCAGCTTCTCTGTCCACTGTGCCTCTGGCCACATGGCCACTGTCGCCTCTAACTGAGAGGAATGTGTAGCTAGTAACCTTGTTGAAACACAACAAACACATGATCTCGAATAGGCATTCACACCAGCTTAATTTCAGGGAACTGGGAAATCAAAAGAGTATGGTTAGCACAGTCTGAAGGGCTGAGATGAAAACCACTCAGAATTTCAAAATTAAAGCAATCATTAGTGAAACTGATCAAGGTGTGACTGCTGGTAGTCTTACCAGACTGAAACATTCACCCTGTAGTTATCTGGTGGTTTATAACAGTTACAAATACTTAAAAACAGCATAGTTTCTGTGCCAGACTCAATCCATTTTCATATGGACACAAAGAAGAACAAAGACAGATATTGATCTGTCTAACCAAACCAAGGTCAATCAAACCCCAAGCACAATAGCTGATGTCCAAGTTGAGTGCAGGCTGAGGGTGGTGCTGTGTGTGGAATCTGTCAGGCCTAAATGTAGATGAATGTGGGTTTTTGTTGATGTTGCAGATAGTGAGACAAAAAGCGACAGATAGTGAGACTGTCTCCTGGTCCATGTCTACACTCAATGGGAGGATTAGTACAGTCAGCAGTGCAGCTGCAGTGGGCTTTTTCCACCAGACCCAGAGGACAGAGATGCTTCGGTCCCCAGAGGCACCATTAGCTTGCCAGACAAGCAAACATCCCAGTGAGCCCAAACACATAAACATACCCCACTATATTATATCACTGAATGTACTGTAAGCCGATTAGCGTTGTCCACTCAGTGCGTTAAAAACATGACAGTCCAGAATTTTAGCCAGCACCCCTCCCCCATCTCCTAACTTGTCCCAGTTCACAGAGAGCTTAAATCATCTCAGGGATTGAACTGACCTCAGCCTCATTCTGCAGTGATGTCAGCAATAGGGGACAGACAAATGTTACTGACAATTCCTCTGATTTCAACATCACAAGGTCACACGTGTGAATCTGATCCTTCTCACCTCCCCACCCCTATACAAAGAGCCATTTGACATTTAATACCTCTTTGTTAGCATTTTTTTTTAATTACAGATGCAGATTCTGTATTACTGCAATAAAAAAGCTTTTTTTACACTGACCCAAACTAAACTGGCACAATGCTGCCCCAGTGTGTGTTTTTAAATATCATGCTGGATTCTGGAAGCAAAAGAGGCATGACATGGAACACATCAGCATCTGCTGTCATTTTATACATTTGTCAATTTGGCTCTGTTACTACCTCTGCTGCCAGCTTAATGATGGACCAACACTGCTCCACCCATTCCATATTCAACCAGAACAAGGAGAAATAACTGCACAAGATTCCTGCCTTGAACAGGCTGTTTAAAAAAGGGGCTACTGCCAACATTTATTAGCCTTACTACAACCTGCCTTGAACCAGTCCCATTAATAAATCAATCTCTACCCAAACAATGATGACACAGGGATCTCATTTTCTAGCAACCCAGTTTAACAGCTTTCAAAGTTACCATGATTTAGGTTGCAATTTTCACAAAATGTATATAATTTGCCTTTCATCCCAGGAAGTTTAACTGAGCAGACACGGTTTATTTAGAAAGTACTGTGCTTTACAGTTACTGCCAGAAGCCCCTAAGTACTTGGGGGCAGTTTTTGATCATATTACATGTTAGAAAATTTTCATTTTTATCAAATATTTTGGTTTCTTCTTCTTAATGTCTTTTAAAGCAGGAACCTATAACAATTTTCCTAAAAAAAAATGTTCTGGGTTATCTGACGTTGACCTATGACCTATTTCAACAGCAAATTATTATTAGCAAAATATATCTAGCGGACTGAAAAAACTATTGATTGTATTATATTAGTACGCTACCAAAAGTTGTATTTGTAATATTAATAATGGATATGATAAAAAAAAATCAATACTTGGCCTCTGTGTAACGATACAACACTGCCACACAAAAATACTGCAATACTATGCTGTATCTATTTTTTCCTTCACCTCTACCTGCCATGAACCTACTGTCCATGCACTGATAATTAGTCTCAGTCAGTGTAATGGTACATTACTGGTCTGGCTGACACTGTCTATAAGGGCTGCTCAAACTAGAACTTTTTAAACACAAAGTGATAAAAACATTTGTAATGCAAAGACACAAAATATTTACAACCATGTGCCATCCTGTCAACTCAATGTAAAGATGACTAGTATTTTTAGAGGACTAGATACATACTGAATAAAAGGGAGGCAAATGGATATTTGGTTCAATTTTAAGTCTGATTAAAGTATTCAGAACTTTAACGACTTAATGGAGTATATCTGAAAAATGAGACATGAGCAGGACTGCTTACAGCTCTCTGACACCCCTTAAAACAGCCCTGCAACTGCTGATAGTGCTTCCTCCCATCTTGCATCAGTAGATAACAGTTTTCCCTCTTGACACCTCACTGCTGCTCTGCGGGGGTTTTCTGCTCTCTTCTGCAAACACCCACGCACACAGATATCAGCCAGCAGTACAGCTGGCCTCTATTCCATAGATGGTTGTCGTCATGTAACTGTAATTCCCTTTCTTCCATCTCTTACAGGCATTTTCAAAATGTAATACTGGGTGGGAACTTTGAACTTTGCCAGCTGCATGTGACTTTTCAAGTCATCCACTTCCAAAGTCCAATTTTACAGGCACAGAAATGGCCAGTGCAAAGTTACTGCCACTATCATTACTTTTCACTGTTTGAAAATTATGTGGGGATTAACAATGTGGTTAAATAATCTAATTGTGATTTCCTTTCTTCTTTTGAGAAAACTGCATTCTTTAGCACCACAATGTCTGTTTGAATGCGATTAATCGTTCAGCCTTAAATTTAAGCCAAAGAATTGGTGGCTGTTAGGAACAGATATATCCTATGTACTATATAGACAGATATAAATATTCTCTGAGCAAACTCTGCAACAAAAGCTGTAGCTGAAACAATTACTCAAGGAACTTGAACAAGCGGAATATAAATTTGCCAATTAAAATTTTCTCCCTCAAAGCCAGAAATACAGGCTGACAGACTGTCTTGCTAGCTTAGCTAGCTAGTTATTGATTCACTCCATTAAAATGAATGACTACACACTTTAGGGATTACCTGGATTGTTCATTTAACAGCTTTTAACAACACTGATCAAGAGGTTGACCATAAATCCACGTTTAAGCTGAACTCCAGTCTGAATACATCCCACTTTCTAAATAGAAGCTCATAAGCTAAGTACAGAATGTGTAAAGTCATCTTGAACTCTGCTGTTGTTACCATGAAGCATGGCTACGCCCTGTAATCGGACTCTGTCTCAGAGAATACAGCATCTTTCCAGAAGTTTAACAGATTGCAATGACCTTCCCTAAACCCTCTGTCATCATTAGAAGTCCCGAGAGGAGTGGATGAAGTCATTCACTTAGCAACTCCCAGTTACTATGGTGAACCATCTGTTATGAATAGGGGTCATACTGACGCCATACTGGCAGGATGGAAGCTACAGGAATTTGCAGGAAATGAGAGAGTCTCATGAGACCAGGCAAGCCTATTTCCCTGCTGTGGAACAGCGGAGAGAGAATGAAGATGATGATGTAACAACGGCAACATGTCTTTTCCCCTTCCTCAAACTGAACTTTGTACAACCTGCAGCTGACTGTTATTCCCTTTGTTTACAGCATGGCCAGCCAGGAAAATACCTTACTGGGGAATCAGTTTATTGAAGTAGATGCATCTGAAGAATCTTAGTAAGTCATTTTATTATGTACAAGTACACAGTAAGCGCTGCTAGCTAAATCGGAGTTTGAAGCAATCGTAGTTAGTCAGCAAGATAGTAGCCTTCAGAAACCAACTGCAAGTGTTAACACCATATCTAAAATTGATTTTACATAGAGTCTACAGTAAAAGGTTTTACAAAAAAACATAAGACCAGTGGCCCTGGCAGACACAAGCTGTTAATATTTGCAGAGCTCCTGTCCAGCCAGTTAAAATAGCCTTTCACTCTCCTATTATGCTGCATTCACATGGAAGCAGGCAGACGGCAGACTGCAGACGGACAACACCTTCTGGACAGCACAGGAAAAACAAACAAACAAACAAACAGCCTGACAGAATGTCAGGACAGCAAATCACACATGACGATATGCTGTGATGATGATGATGATGATGTTGCATTGTTTACAAAGTACGGAAGAAAATATATTAGATGAGATTGTATTAATTATGTAATGATTCTGGTAACGTCCAATTATTAATAATAAATAACAATAATAATTACTTTATTAAGGACACAGAGAGAGGTCCATAGCATACCACACAAAAAAATCATCTATGTACAAAAATACAATATATTAAATATATAAAAATATCTTTAAAAAAAAAAAGACTGTTAATGCCGTGATTTACTTTGGAGGACAGCTTCTCTACCATTACAGTCGCTGATATTCTCTGCTCGCCTCACCTAATTTTACTGTCCTGCTCTTGTCAACTAAATGATACATGGTTTGCTGTCTACCTTCTGCCTGATTCCACGTGAACTTCGCATTACACTGATAACTAGTATCTATCAAACAGTAGGCCAACGAATCTCAATGTTTTCTGAAGCACTGAACACTTTCAGATTTTGAAAAGCACGAAATTGGGTTCACCTCTACCTTAGTCCAGTGATACTCAACGAGCAGCCTGTGACAGGGTGCCGGGCGTCTCCCCAACCATTTTCTAATTCACAATGAAAATAAGTTGATTCACAATGGGCATTTTTTTCCACTTTCAATGTAAATAAGGTGCCAGGGTGCATAAAAAGCATCACAATAGAGCTTGTATATCAAAGAAGTGCATGGAGAGGGTCCTCCAGACTCTGAAAGAGGTCCAGGCTAAGCCCCAAATTGCCTCAAACCCAAGAAACACCCCCGCATACACCTGAACTGTGAGGGGCTTTTGCCAATGGCCCTTGGCCATGAGTCATTTTGCAAAAGTGGCCCCCAGGTAAAGCAAGTTGAGTATCTCTGTGTTAATCTATTCTATTTTAAGCAAAGAATGCACCTTCATTTTCACGCAAAGAATATCACACTAACAAAAGACATGCAGTAAAAATCAACTATTCTTTCCATACTGAGTGTATGAGACCAGGATAGTCCTAGTTCACTACAAATAAGGGCCAACACAGTCAAACACATGCATAATTTACATCACCAGCCACTTACCAAATCCTCATGACATTCAAATGAAATCAAACATAAAATTTTCACACTGAAAGATCTGCGTTGGTAGCTTTACAAGATGAAAATAAGAAACAGTGCAAACCAAACCAAATCATACACACATTAGATTTTCTAGTCTGGATCTTCAGGTTTTCTTGTATCTTGGCTGATCAGATGGCTACATCCATGAGGAAGTCATAGTCTTCAGTGATGTGTACATCTGTAGTACACTCCTTAGAAGAGTCTGATATGATTGAAGAAGCAAAATCTCAGCTGCTCCGCAGCACAGACAGACGCATTGCACCTGCAGTGACTATGCTGTACAAAAGAGCAAGCCAAGATGTAGCCCAGCCCATGCGTCTCTCTCTGCTCGGTAACCCCTACTCCTCCCTCCAGCTCTCTCCCATCCCTTTACTCAGCAAAACAACATCACCGCTGCCCTACACTTCTCTCGAATCTTCTCTCCTATACAAACTTAAAGACACACCGGCACACACAAACACACAGAAGTATGGTGAGACAAACATGGATGTTACCTTGAGTTTGGGTTTAGTAAATGTCGTCATGTTGTGTATCTGGGTAGGGCATAACATTGATCGCACAGTCAGTAAGAAGCAATCAGCAGTGAGTAGTCGCAATGAGAAGATGCTTTCACAGGAAGCATTATGTATGAAGTTCATCATGATAATGTTTCAGCAGTCAATAAAATCAAGAATCACTGTACATTTGAGATGGAAACAACCTGACTCTTCTGTACAAGCAGAGTCTCAAAATGTCTGGAAAGTAGTTCATGCCAGCACTAGAATGACAATGAGTTAGCAGGCTGTACTGTGTCTGCAGGGCCAACACCAAAGCTGCCAGCCCCAGAGACAGGGAGGGCTATTTTTCATTTGGGTCATGGTCACCCTGGAGTTACAATGAAATGGGAGTTTGGAGAAGAGAAATATGTAGGTTTCTATTCACTGTAGCACAGACCTTGGCACACAGCAAAGTCTATAAAGCTGTGTTCAAATGATGCAAGTTATTGATATTACTCAAGAGTGAAACAAAGAGGTTGTTTACCAGTGACTGCAGAGCTGACCCTGCAGAAAACACTGACCCCACCCTCCTCTTCTAACAACATTATTACACACTGAATGCATTATTTTAAATGGCGTGATAGGTCCGCTTTGCATTACAAACACTGCCTTGAACTACAGCTAACTGAAGTACACTGATGTAGATTGGATCACATCGGTGATCAATTTTGGATTCATAACAGCAAATTTCACTGAAGGATGATCAGGTTTGATGCCTGTTTTGGAGAAAAGGAAAAGAAACTCCAATCATGCTGTCTGAGTCAGTTGTAACATGGAGAACAATATTCATATGTCATGTGATCAAGTGATGACTGTAACACGATCCAATTAAAATTAGGCAGCGTAGAGGGACTTGTAATTTGCCCTGGGAATATCTAGGAAGTATTTCCAGTGGTACAGCTTGAAGAGCTGCCCTATTTTGCCATTTTGCCAACATTAGGTCAGGCTCCAGCGCTTACTTAGTTTATGCTCATACAATTTTAAGCCGAACGACTAACTGTCCTATTCATACTCTGCTTTGAATAGGCTAATTAATGAATGTCTGCAGCAATAATACTCTCCTATTCTCTGCTGCTGCCATTTTACATTTGGCTGATAGGGAGCTACCTAGAGTTGAGGCCGATATAACAGCCAAAAAACAAATGAAAGTCATATCTAGCAGTGCAACAATGACACTCATCAGGGAGGGAGGGATAGATGGATGGATGATGATTCAGTATCATCAATGCAAAGTGAAAACATCAATTACATTTTGTCAATTTAAGGATACGCCTTTATTTTGAAATTCCCATGCCATGTTTGTGTGTAATTTCCATCAAAGCACACCTCCTCCCTTAACATTCAAACAGTGTCAGCAGCCTAGCACCAGGCATAAAATGGTAATCATCCAAGAAACAGATAATAAGGATGAAGGATGCATGATATTGATTTGTTTGCCGATATCTGATATGCTGATACATAACAACTCATTTGGCCGATAACCCGATATCGATATATCCACTTTCCCCCCCCCCATCTAATCTTAGTGATCATCAAGTCTCTTCTGTAGTGTAATTAACATCATGTTATGCATGCATACTCTTATTGTGAGGGCCAACCAGTAGATGGAGACACGAAGTGAATGCTTTTCAATGTACATAATGTTCATTCATTGTGCAAGTTAAGAAAAAGAATGTAGGCCGACTGTGATAGTTCATTATAAGGCCAATATAGGCTGATACCGATGACATGCCGAAATTATTGTGCATCCCTAATGACCATATTTACTGATATTGTCTCATTACAATCACAGCCTCCTGGATTTAATCAAATCGCAGTATAGTATTGTTGTCCTAAGAATCAGTTTATCACATCATGATGAAACTTGTGATTTAGACCCCTAAGACACAATACATAATAGTGTTTAAACACAACTATTCATTTTTTTCTTTAAGAAATTTTACGACCACCCTGTGATTAACTGTTCTCACGCTAATCAAAAGTTTGTGGCACATTACTGGAGAATAACAAGTGACACATTCCAATCCTTAGAACCATACATAAGAAACAGCACAAGTAAGTATGAGCTTGAGATCTTTTAAACAGTGTTTGCATGGTTAATAATGTGATTCTCAACAATAACTATGGTACTACATGATGCTTAGTATCTTATAGAATATATACTGCAGGTTTCTATCTGAATTCCTCTGAAGAGTAGAGGGGGCAGTTGGTATGTGAAGAACTTGGCACCACCCTGACAAAGTCAGTTGCCTGGAGAGTCAGTTACAGAGATGTGAAATAGCGCCTTCACGTTATCAGGAGCCCAGCTTTTTTTTTGACTGTCAACAACCGTTTTATGCAAACTATACACTATTATGTAAAGTATATTCCGTTATGGTCTGCTAGAGATACCAGTCTTTTTATAACCTTGGCCCACTCCTTAAAGACATCTACGCTAGCTATTGTCAAAACTGCCTCACACATTGTTCATTCACTCGATATATCCCTCCACCAGAGATAGCGTGTAAATGATTGAACAAGACACTGTCCGCATGTAAATTGCAGGGTAATAAGAGGAGTGACAGCTGGGGCCATATGTTCAAAGGTATTCAGCTTCTCTGGGCGGCTCCCTTTCAGTCATGGCCGACCAGCTACTGTAGCCACCCACATAACCTTGCCATTTTTAATCCGATGGCATTTCATTCATTAGTTCAAAACACACAATGTACAGTCTGAGCTTGAAAACCTGTTTCAATGTATATTGGTGAATCATATTTGGTTTCTGCAAATGTACGTAACCAGCCGACTTAACTTACTAGTTAGCAGATAGAGCTAGCAGCTCCTGACAAACCCCTGGGTTATGTTTGCTAACGTGAACATTGTAAATAAACCAGCATTATCAAAACGTCGACGGTACACAGTCAAGACGGAAAGCGTAATAATTATGTTAAATACATCAATTTGTGAATGTTTAAAGCAATCATTTTGTGTGAAAGCAACGCAGGTTGATGGATGTCAATGCAAGCTAGTGTCATTTTGCAGGGTGAATAATGTTAAGATTTAGTTAAATACTATCTAACTCAAAGGCAGCTAGCAAGCAGTCTATGGTAATTTTACAATCCATACAGTAAATATCGTTCAACAAAAGGAATGCTTGCAGCTAGCTAACGTTAGCCACCGAGCTAGCGAACCCGGAGCAGGCAGGAAAGACAAATTGAATTAACAGAACAGGGCACCTCGGAAAACACGGTCATCTTTTGCAATCAATCTGTCTTAAAATGCCCAACGCAACAATAATGTAAGCATTTTCCATACCTCTGTCTGTTTACGAAAGAGCTTACTAAGTGGTGGTTGACCAAGCGGATCGACGGCGAAGGATGCAGCGAGCCTGCTCTCCGGTATGGCTGTTTCTTTTTTTTTTCAACCAAATGTGACGCAATTTTCTGCAGCTGTACGGAAAACACCGATAAATACCGAACATACCCGAAACTGTCAGAGCATAACATGCTCAACACAAAATGTTCTCAGTTGTGTTGAACCCTAACTGTCATATTCTTATAGTGTTCAGGCATAAAAATAAGAGTGGTTTAGACAAAAATCAGCATTCTTAAATATCAGAAGTGAAAGCTGGTGATCTGGCATTACCTTTTTAGACTAATTTATCAAAAAAAAGCGTTTGCACTAACTTTTCATGACAAGAGTGAAAAACCAACACTTTTTTTCAACTCCAGGATTTTGTCTTAAACTGTTAACGTTCAAACATCAAGGGGTAAGTTATAAAAATCGAAAAACAATTCTATGGTGTAAGGAGGGTCATGCATTTTTCACCAGTCACTCAGGGAGGCTTAAGGAAAAATATTAATATTAATAGCCTCAGGGAGGATCAAAATAATGCCACTACTACTACTACTAACAATAATAATAATTATAATAATAATGACAATAATAAACACAGTCATGCCCCAGGGACTAAAGAAGAGTCCCTTACACTACCTTTCCAACTGTACAGGAATAACATTACACTTTGTAAGACAAACAGTGAATGACGCAGGACAAAAAGACTTGCTGCTTGCTGCTCATGCACACTGTTAGTCATGCATAATAGAATTAGTGCTCGTCAGTGCAGGGCTGGGTGTTTTAATGTTATCTCGAGACATTGTGCTCCTATCCCTGCAGTCTCAGACAATATTGCTGATGCAGAATGCACTGTAACTGTACCAATAAACCGGCTTTCAGTGAGTATCAGTTAACACTGAGCTGCAAAGTGAATACATGATCCTTCTATAACCACCAGTGTTGTCTGCGTGAAGTAATACATTCAGCAGCCTCTCTATCAGCTGACTACCACAAGGATTTACCAGACAGTACATCATCTGTTCATGAGCTTCTACACATTGGTTGATGAATTATTTTGCCTGCATCATTTCCATTTTTAACTGTTCTCTCCTAATGTGAAGTAAAAATTGACATTTAGTTGTTAAAGGGACACTTCAACCTATATCTTTCAAACTGACTATTTTGTGTTAAGTTCACTTAAACTTTGTAAATTTCAACAAGTTTTTTAAGCTAAACTCAACAAAGACTGGTGGGATGAGGCTTCTCGTAGACAAACTGCTACGGGATAATACGACAGCAGTTGTGATGATTGACAGCTTCTATGGATGACAACCACATGACTACAAAACAGCCCCACAAACTCAATCACTAATTGTAGACAATGCCAGTGGAGCAACACCAAAAAGTGCAATTTGTACCCTTTGTGTAACAATGTATGATACATAAAAAAAAGAGATGAGAAAACGACAAGTGCATTCAATCATCAGTCAGTTTGACAAAGGTGGAAAAACATTTTGTTGTTTTATTGACACTTTTAATTTACCCATAGTGGATATAAACAATTCAGTTATTAAACAACTATTGATTTCAATAATGTTGCATGTCAATCTGTAAACCAAAAATAACTATTTTGACACACACTGTCTTGTACCAGCCAAAGGACAGCGATAGCACCAATGTTTTCAGCTCCATACAATCAAAGAGCGTAGATACATTTCAGCACATAATGCGTCATAGATGGCTTTGTTTGAGTTGTATAAATGTAAAAAACAAATCAATAGTTTTAGTATACAGCAGCACAAGTACAGAATGCAGTCTTATAATTCTGGACATAGACGCATTACCTTATGTCATGACTAGCTGAGGTTGAAAATAAAGGATACTGTGAAGGCTGGATAAAGAAGATGAGCAATGTTCATTGGGTTTGGCATGTAAAATACTTCAATATCCAATCATACATTTCGGCAGAAAAAAACATTTAATTTGAAAAGCTCCAAGGCGCCATCATGTTGAAAACTTTTGTTAAGTACGAATATACACGACTATTTAGTGTTGATAATTGGTCTTGAAGATCCAACACGAAATTCTGATGAAATCATAAAGCATATAGGAAAAACAAGAAAACACTGCTTTCTCTCTGAACCTCAGCAGCTTTTGTTCAGTCTGTCACGACTCATTTTTGAATAGCAGTGGGGTAAACACTGTACAGTAAGGCTCCTTTTGTTCATCACCGAGATTAGTGCCTGACTGAGACTTGTGCCTTAGTGCCAACTTGCAAGGCATTATAATGGGATGGTGCGGTAAGGAATGGTAAAAACAGCAGCAAGAGTGAGCTGGATAGATGAAGGGCTGCAAGTCACAGGTGCTTGGTGCAGTTTGTGTGAACCATCAAACGTTTAGCATGTCATAAGGGTAAAAAATACTTTTTAACTTTGTGTCCTTTCATAAAATTATGTGTACTTGCATCGCAGTATTGCCTCTTATCACAGCTGTTCACAGTATGGCCTGAGTATCCCAAACATATGGAAAAGTGACATAAGGTGTAACTTATATCTCCTTTTACGTAGTAAGAAGTTGTGGTTTAATATGCCAACAGGTATGCAGTCAGAATAGTAGTGAAGCAGCCAAATTAGTTTATACACTATAAAAGCCCAGATGGGCATAGTTGATGTACATTTGTTTCAGTATCAAAATTTGAGGTGAGATGCTGGCCGTACATAATTCTCTACACCTGCACATTTTGCAGTGCACACTTGAAACCAAGCCTATAATATATCAATGTTATAATTTGCTTTATGCCTGGTAAGTTGTGGAGCCCTAGTCTCCTCCCCTGTTCCTGCACATGTTCATGGACAAATTTCCAAAATTTTTCCATAACTTTTCAAGTGCCCATAATAAGATTTTCATCACCACTCACAACCTTTAATATAAACAGAACTGTATAGCATACTTTACTTCAAAAATTAATTATACTACTTACAGCAGTCCTTGGACACAGTGGGGGAGTGAAAGCCCAAAGTTCCATTGTGCTGTTGGTTAATTTGTTTGGAAAAAAAAAAGAATGCTCAGGACATTCAAACTACCATGCTCTACTTTCAGAGCAGTTAAAATGAGACCAAAGTGTGCATTGGCACTCTGGATGCCAATTGAACACCCTATGCTGCCCATGTCAGTTCCCCAAATTACAAAATGCAGTACAATTTAAAAATATTAGTGGGCCATAAGTAGGGTAACTTTGGAATACATGACCCTACATGTTAAATCAAACTGTCACAACATTATTTATTTTGCCCCACTTGCCTGGCATTATTCAAACAAATCAGATTCACACAATAACAGCTAACTGGCATACATGGAGGTAGAGACAAAATGCAGGGGAAAAATCAAGAAATGTACATGATGGTAAACATACCATCCTGCATCCATGCATATTGGAGGTACGTTACTTCAACAGCTACAGAAAATAAATTTGCTTTTATGTTACATTACATGAAAGGATTTTCACGGAAGATTACTTTAACCATTTATGTCATTACAGAAATCAAAATTCCATGAGTTTTCCAAAACTTTCAAGGATTTTACTAATTCCATCCATCCAGTCATCAAGATTTTCAACAAATGACTTGTCTCGTAAATTTAAAGTTGCAACACAGTTTACATGTGATTATAGTGAAAAGGGATGTACACTGTGAATTTGTCTGTCACTAAGCGGCAACCTCCAGGCTGAAAAATGAACATGGAAGTGATAAAAACTGCAGTTCCTCTAATGGCCACTTGAAGCTGGCTCCAAAAGCCAGTCAGTCCCCATAGACCCGCATGTTAAAATGCCCAAATTTACAGCAGAAATAAACATGTTTACAGCCTGGTACAAAAATTGTTTTGGTCTCTATAGCTAATTTCAAAGTTTATGACAAGTGTGCAGGGAGCGAATTTTTATATAACTTAGCCATTTGAATTTTATTAGGGCTTGAGATTATGTATAATTAAGGGTGCGGCCGCTTTGAATGATGGGCTGTCTGCGGGAATTCACTACAGTCTGATTGAGATCCACCCTGTCATCCAAATACAGTCACTTCTGGCTCCAAAAAACCAAGATGGTGACGGCCGAAACACCACACTTTAGGCTTTTTAACCAAAGTCCATAAACCAATGGGTGACGTCACAGTAGCTACATTCATTATTTTATACAGTCTATGTCTGTCACAATGTTTTTTGATACTACCACTAGAAGTCACCAAGGACATTTTTAAATCCTACATTCAAGAGCTTTAAAATCACAAAGGATCATTTTTTTTTTAAATTTTTAATCTAATGACATATTATATTGCAGTGATTTGGCCCGTGGGACAAATGTGGCCTGCCAAAGGGTGCCGGGTAGCCCCCCAGTCATTTTCTAATTCACAATGAAAACAAGTTGATTGACAATAGGATTTTTAAAAAACTTTTTATATAAATAAGCTGCCAGGGTGCATAAAAAAATTTAAATAGAGCTTGTTAATAAAAACTGTGCCAGGGGAGGGTCCCCCGACTCTGACAGAGGTCCAGGTTAAGCTCCAGATATCCTCAAATCTAGAAAACACCCTTGCGTAAACCTGACCTGTGCGGGGCTTTTGTGACTGGCCCCTGGCCACCTGTCATTTTGCAAAAGTACCCCCCAGGCAAAGCAAGATGTGTATCCTTGTTACATTGTCTACCAATTCAGGTCTAATCAAATGTTTACTGAGACAAGTCTTACATTCTAAAAACCTCACTAGCAGCCAATAGATACTGCTGCTCTTCACCCAACTGGTTTAAAATGGAATGACACAAGCAACCAGGCAACTGACCAAGCACGTCATCTTTACAGCCTCCAGCTCTTAGCAAATCTTAAAGTAACAGGCTCATACCATTGTACTGTTTTGGAATGTGTGCTTGTAGTACACCTCTGACAGACAGGATGTCAGATGGGTGAGGGGGCACGCAGTGAGCTGCCGAGGGCCAAGTCTCCAAACACATTGGCGTATGAGGCTTTGAGGAACTGGACATAGTTTTGCAGGCTTCGGTTGGTGCTGTCTGACTGCTCCAGGCGATCCTTCACATCCTGCAGTCGGCTCTGGTACCGCCGCTCTACCTGAGAATCACAAATAAACACCTTACAAACCTACTAACACAGCTGATGCCAACACTTTGTAAAGGGTTAGTTCGGGAGTTTTGAAGTGGGGCTGTATGAGGTACTTATCTATAGTCAGTATATTACCTCCAGTAGATGGTGGTTGTGCACCCCCAGTTTGCAATAACAGGCAGGGAAGCTCAGCAAAACAATGCTGTGGACGGGGGTTAACCTTAAAACAGCCTCCTGTGGAAAGTGATGGCCCAGAGTAGGGATGCGCGAGATTAAATGTCTTAACGATTAAAAGTACTTCTGTGTCTCGTGTCTCATTCAGCGGCGTTTAGAATCCGACATGGTTGTTGAAGATAGTGATTAAAGGCTTCAAAGGGCTCTTAATGCACACAATATTTTTGGGGGACAATGTTCAAATACTTAACAATAAACTGTGCTAAATTTTGACTGTTTTCTGAGTGTTTTCCTTTTTTCAGACCAGTCGTCTTGTCTTAATTAAAATTTTCATTTACTTGACAGGGAAATTAGTCACCAGGAACACCCCTAGCCCAGAAAGAGCAGAAGCTGACTGTGAACTGTAAATGCATGATCACAGACCTGGAGAGCTAACGTTACTGCTGCCATGTGTGGGATTTGGTAACAACATAACAACAGGATCTTTCTGAATCAGATCAGAGGATGCTAGTGCTTCACATCCAGTCTGCAAGCTCTCCATCACCAACCATCCACAGCTCCCTGCCTTACTGAGAGCTGGTGTCTTGCAGACCTTCTTCAGTTTTCCAAAGATAAATTGGGGAAAAACGTCCAAAACCAGAAGAGCCTAATAACGATTTGTCTTCAAAGTAAATTTTTGGCTCTGATTCCATCCATCCATCCATCCATCCATCCATCCATCCATCCATCTTCATCCACTTGTCCAGGGCCAGCTCTCGGGGCAGCAGGCCAAGCAAAGAACCCAGCCACGCTTTCCAGCTCCTCCTGGGGGACCCCAAGGCGTTCCCAAGCCAGATAAGATATGTTATCCATCCAGCGTGTTCTGGGTCAGCCCCAGGGCCTCCTACCAGTGGGACGTGCCCAGAACATCTCTAACGGAGGATGCCCAGGAGGCATCCTGATCAGCCACTACCCAAAGCTCAGGACCATAAGTGATGGTTGGGACGTAGATGAACCAATAAATCAAAAGCTTCCCCTTCCTGCTCAGCTTCCTCCTCACCACGATGGCCTGGTGCAGCACCCACATCACTGCAGACGCTGCACCAAACCGCTGAACAATCTCATGCTCCATTTTACCCTCACTTTTGAACAAGACCCCGAGATACTTGAACTATGCTATGAACCATAGCCTACAACATTTTATGTTGTACTATGTAACTTCAACAGAGTAACATAGGAATAAAATGCGCAGCAGCAGTGGCGCAGTAATACAGAAGTTTTGCGGTTGGGAAAATGTAGTGCCAAAGAAAAGGGCTGTCTGATTGCAAGGTGAAGCAGTGAAAAAATTCTCAATATAGCGTCCACTTAGACTGATACTGATTTTTTTAGGTGGGTCTCTTTTAAGGTGACTGTATGTGACAGTATGTTTTGATGTCAACTCCCTGTCCACGGCAATGTAATGGTGGGACTCTTGCCTGCTATTCCAAACTGGGGGCGCACACACTACCACCTACTGAAGGTAATACACCCACTACAAATAAATACCTCATACAGCCCCACTTCAAAATTCCGAACTATACCTTTAAGTAAACTAATATTGTGGGCCTTCACCTCCTCTTTGCTGCGTCGCAGTTGGTTGATTTCTGAGTTAGTCCTGCTAAGTTGGGTCTCGAGCTCCAGTATCTTGGACTGGGTGGAGCGTTCTTTGGTGGCAGCAAGTCCTCTGGTCTCTGATATCTGGAAACAAATGACACATTGTACTTAATTGCTGGGGCAACAGTGGGTGGCAAATAGTACATACCTGATATATCCCAATATGCACCTAACAACATGCACCTCAAGACATGCAAGCTCACTTTAACTATACACAGCCCTGTCCTGGCCTCCCTACACTGGCTTCCTGTCAGCTTTAGGATCCAGTTCAAAATCCTTGTTTTAACATATAGAGCCCTTCATGGTCAGGCACTTGAGTATCTGTCTGACTTGCTGCATGTATACGCTCCTAGCAGGACACTTAGGTCGGACGACCACGGCGTGTTGGCAGTTCCTCGCACTAGGCTCAGAACTAGAGGTGACCGGGCCTTTGAGTCCATTGCACCCAGATTGTAGAATGCCCTCCCACAGAATTTGAGAGCTGCAGCATCTGTTGAAGTTTTTAAGAAGCACCTTAAAACCTACCTGTATAGGCAGGCATTCTTCAACTTGTCTTAAGTGATTTAGTTTTGCAACAACTGCTGCTGTTTCATTTTGGGTCTCTGTATGTTTGTATGTATGTATTCTTGGTTTGTGTTTTAATCCTGTGAAGCACTTTGTGAGTTCTCTCTGTGAGAAGTGCTATACAAATACATTTTACTTACTTTACTTACTTACTACACACCCAAGCTGCAGAGGCTTTCCACTTCAGTGGAAGTGGGCTCAGGTTCACAATTTTTTGCAGGACAATGCTGCTTTTTAGAACCTCTGCATCTACACTCCTTTTGCATCAATGCAGAGGTCTGACTGAATGTTTCCTGATGCAGTGCAAATGATGATCTACTACTGTATCCTTTAACCACACACTTTGTTTGACCAATGTTCAGTTTCAGACCTGTTGGCGAGCATCCCCCAGAGCCTCCTCCAGCTTTCTGCTGAGCAGGGAACATTCCCTTGTTTTCTCTTCCAGACGGAGCTGATTACTGTGGATGGTGTCTTCCCGTTTGGCAATGACTGCCTGCAGGTCGCTGTTCTGACTGCCAGCCTCCTCCAGCTTTCTGCAACATGACACAAGACAGAAGAGTGACAACAACTATGAACAGTCAGAATAAACAGTTAACCAGTGCACTGACTCACATCATTAAGATGATTACATTCTTTTTTCAAGCCATGTTTAGGAGGCCAACAACTGCTTGAGAATGACATTATTGTGTAGCTTTAAAGGGACAATTCAACCTAAAATCAAAAATTTGTATTTCTTCCTCTTACCTGTAGTGCTATTTATCAATCTATATTGTTTTGGCATGAGTTGCAGAGTGTTGGAGTTATCTGCCTCCTCTCCGATATAATGGAACTAAATGGCGCTCAGCTTGCGATGCTCAAAGCACCAAAGAAATACATTTGAAAAACTAAACAGAAATGTCCCTTTCCAAAAATCATGACCTTGTTACTCGAGATAATCCACAGACCTTGTTTTGAATAGTTAAATGTAGGAACTATTTTCTCTCAACCTAATCACTGCACAGCAGGAAGAAGCAGCGCACACTTTGGCAAACTCCTTGACCTGTTGGGAGAAGTTTGCCAGGAAGGCTTTCTTACAGAAAGGGATTTCTTGGTTAAGGTTACCACACAAATCTTGGTTGGGGTTAAAGTCAATAGACTTCTGCCAGAGAGGGCTTTCTCAGAGTAACTCGGCTAGGCAAACTTCTCCCATGTACTTTTCATGACAGCCCTGCTCAGCCTGTGCTCTGAGTGTGCATTCATGAGTTTTCCACGATGGAGGGTGAGTTACATTAGTTCTATATAAATAATAAGCCCTGGCAGCCAGCCAGTTAAGGGTGAGGTATGCTTTGGGTTTAATCTTGGGGTTAGGCCAAGACTTTTGTTGTTGTCTTTTTAGGTTACAGTTTTGCTAGCTTATTCAAAAAGTGATGAGATGACCCAAGGTGAGCCGATGTCAACATGCATCAGGCACACAACACAGGGTGATGCAGGATGTAAGGCCTCACCCCAGAATGTTATCCTGTGTTTGTCCAGTACATCCATGGGTACACTGCAAACAGGAACTGCTAGTAGCTCACTCACTCCATTGCAACGTAATACCTTCTTTTAACATCCCCCAAAGTTTCCAAACTACGGAAACTGTAGCTCCAAAACTTAAAGCATGATTGTGTTCCAAATAGAAGAGGCGTCTTCCCACAGTCCAAACACATGCCAGCGAGGTTAATTGGTGACTCTAAATTGACTGTAAGTGTGAATGTAACTCACAAATAGAAGAGGGACACAGTCTAAATTTTAAATTTTTTTACAATGTAAGATGCTGAAAACCCTTGGTCTGAACAAAGCACTACAGCCAGTAGACAAAACCATAAGCAGTGACTGACCTTTCCAAACTCTCCACTCGCTGCTGAAGCTGTCTGTTCTCCTCCAGCAGCACCTTGTTCTTCTGTCTCAGAAGTTCTACTTGGCTGCCCTGGGTCTCCACCTAATACAACACAAGATGAGTCCTTTATCACATGACTTTCACTGTATATCCAGGTATTTGGTGTCCTATGTAAATCTGCTACTTAAACTAACTGCATGTGTGTAGTTTGACTATAAGTACTAGCAAGATTGATGTGGTACCTAAAAAATACTTTTTAATGTCAGCTGAAAGACATTTCTTGGCAAAAAGTGAACCTCAACAATACATTTGTTGGACATTAATAGTGGCCTTGATCACATACCAATGATGCTTTCAGTGTTACTAATTTGCAATTTAAGCCACCCATTTCCCATAAATCCTATGACTTCCTTTCACTTATTAGTCTCACTTGTGTTATGGATAAAAATGTTTTAAGTCTTTTATTTGCCAATGAAATAACCTTTGTCTGTGCTGAAAGTAGGGGACTTGCGTCACACAACTTGACTAAAGTCTGACACAATTGCTGAGAACTTGCTTGACTAACAATTATAAAAGACTTGACTCTGACTTGATATTAATGACTTGAGACTTAACTAAGACTTGAGAGAGATAACTTGAAAGGACTTGACTTGATGACATCCAACTTTATTTGCCACTACAAAAGCCACACTGAAAGGTGTGTCAATGTATCTCTTTTGCTAACTTGTAAGCTTATTGGCTGGTGAAACATTAGCTAGAAAGCTGTGTTTGACAAGATTATCAGAATTTCATATGACTTGACATGTGACTTGCTTGACTTGTAGCAGCGACTTGACTTGACTTGTTTGAGTCTCACCACAGTAACTTGGGACTTGCTTGAGACTTGAAGGTTAAGACTTGAGACTTGCCTGTGACTTGCTTATGTGTGACCTACTCACACCTCTGAAATATAGCACTTAGTTTGTTTTTAGTTCCATAACACAGTTATCTTTGGTGTCATAAGAATTCAGCAAATGTTCACCTAAGTCTGAACGGGTGTTACAAATTACAATGAAAAATGTAGTATGGTTCCACTGTTTAAATGATCATCTTCTCAAAATCAGTGTTATAATATCTGATGCATTTTCAAATTAGCACTTTAACTTGGAATTGAAATCCTTATTTTGTGATGCTAACTGGGCTTGCATATATAGGACTGCTGTGACCTTCATTCGGAGATCAGTCAGGGTTGTGCTGAGCTCCATGCTGCGCCTCTCCTGGTTGCGCTCCCTGTCCTGAGCCTCCTGCAGCTGGAGTTCAGAGCGTCGTAAGGCTTCAGGAAGAGGCTCCAGCTCTGCCAGCCGCCCCAGCAGATCCCTGCGCACCTCCTCTATTTCCTGCTCCAGCTCCCCGCGCATTGCCTGGGCCTCCTGCTCCGCCTCAGCCAGCCGAGCACGGTACTCATCTGCTTCGGTCCGGGTTTTTCCGACCTGTACATCGTTAGGTAACAGAAAGAAAAACTGGCTTGAGACTTCATGAACATTAACACTGTCAACAGGACTGTAATCTGCTGTGCCATCACAATCTCATACTGTTGCACTCCTAGTAGTGCAGTATGCTTCATACCTGGATCTTATAGCTGTCCAGCAGGCTTTCATATTGCTGGATTGAAGCTTTGACCTGCAGGAGCTCTGACTGAGACAAGGCCAGCTTCTCCTCCACTGCAGACGCTGTAGCCTGACATGAACACATGATATGTCATCAGATATCAAATTAACAAGACAGTCCTTCCTCCAAATGTAATATAAGGCAATGTAAGTCTAATAAAAAATGAGGACAGGAGGGACATTATCTAAGACACAAAAGTTGAATGGATGTGTAGGAGGTCCATTTAATAAATGCGTCCCCAGTGTAAAGTGAATTACAGCTTTCTGTGGACTGCTGGGTGTTTCACCTTGAGGGACTGGTTCTCCAGTTTGGCAGCAGTGCTCTCTTTGGTCAGTTCATGCAGGTGATCCAGCAGGGCTTCTCTTTCTGCTCTGCCTTTATCCCCTGCACCCTGCAGCTGCTCCGTAAGCTCTGCTATACGGCTACATCGTGAAACACAACAGCTGTCAGATTTGAGTTTCAGTTGAAGAAATGTGCTCATTAGGGTTTTTATTGCATCTCAGGTTTTCCCTGTAGTTCAGCCAATACACTGATTTCATGACAAGAGTTATTCTGATAATGATACTAGTATTGGAAATGCCTCCGATACTGCTTTAAATGCTGGATTGGGTATATGCGAGTACACATGGTTATGCACCAATCCAATACCACATACAACATAGTTTAACACTCATGAAAAAACAGCAGTTTACCTGGAATCCAATCCTCCTCAACCTTTTTAGCCTACATAGCAAGTTGTGCTGTGCAGCCACTGGCAACTACTGTTTTACAGCAGCAAAAAAGAATTGATTTCTGATAAACAGAATAACATCAGATGTCAAAATGTCAGCAATTGTGAAATTTCTATGGCATTCATTCAGAGAATTCTGTATGTATTTGGTCACGCTTTACAAAGGATTTAACCCGAGCAATGCCACGCACCAATCATAACAATCAATTCACATCCATACAGGGTTAATGGCTATTCCAGCTGACAATGGGCGAGAGGCGGAGTACACACTGGACAGGTTGCCAGACTATTACAGCATGTCTTTAGATGTCTTTGGACTGTGGAAGGAAGCCGGAGTACCGAGAGAAAACTCACGCTGACACAAGGAGAACATGCAAACACAGCACAGAAGGGCTCCCCCACCCCTCGGTTCAAACCAGGAACCCTGTGAGGCGCCAATTCTTAACCACTGCACCATCGTGCGGCACAGTATACAGTACAGAACAAGAGTATTCCTGAAGAACATCACTACCCCCTTAGAATAATGTCACTCTCCTCTCATATCTCTTTAAAGGAGCAATAAGCGAAATTCATCATTTCTAGATTGAACGAATTAAAAAATTGCTATGTGAAGAACTAGAGGTGTAATTTCATCTGGAGTATAGCATGACCTCACACACCTTCTCTCTGTGTTGATCTCCAGCCCATTGTTTACAAGCCGGTCCGGCTGCGCGTTCATGTACGTTCATGTACGTTCATGTGAATCCCCCCTCCTCCTCCTCCTCCTCTCCCTCCTCTCGGAGCCCTTGGCCCTCCCTCCCTATAAAAGGCTACAGCCGGTGAGCAATGGCAGCGCATATTTTCGAATGAAATGGCAGAGAGCGGAACGTCCACCTGAAGACGACCAGGATCTGACATTACCTCTTAAAAAACAACGGTTGTTGGCGAAGAAGTTGTCGGATAAAGAAAGGGACAGAACTCGGATTAACATTGGCCTTGCATTTCCAAGGTGGAGAGCACTGCGAGAGCTAAAGGGGCTACAATCTGACTCGGAGCTAGCTCTTCTTCTCCTGGACAGGTACAACATAAAGT
>NC_065514.1:34424593-34516004 GCF_006386435.1 Epinephelus moara
AGGACACTCGGCCGGCCACGACATAGCCTACTTAAATGATACTCGCAGTTTACTCAAAGATGCCTTATAATTTTAATATATTTAAAATTTATATGTATGGATAGAAAATTCAGTTATATTACAAAATAATATCTCTCAAAGACAGAAATTCAGATAGGCCGACGTGAAAAGTGGACATGTCCAGGCTAACTGCTAAACTAAGTTGGCTGTATAGGTTTTACGGCTCTCCGTTTGGATCCAACCGGAGCACCAAGCCCTGGTTTGTTATTCAGGTTAATGTGGGCAGTGGGTATATCAGGCAGCTGAGTGAAGCGGAGCCTGCGGAAGAAACACCGGGACCGTCTGGATGTGATAGTCCGTGGAGATGCTGCAGTACTCACTGGCACAGAGGAGGCGAGTGGGGTGGGGGGTGGAGAGCAGAGGTAGAGGGAGGAGTGGCTCATGACACACTTTGTTTTGCTCTACAGGCAGTGCACAACAGCGAACCTAGTGGTGAAACGATTTCGCTTATTGCTCCTTTAACTTCCCATTGTACTTCCCATTGTATTATGTCATATTTATACATTTAATAACTCTGAAAGCATCTTTTCAATTTAGCCTCTCATGAGTGAAATACTAATAAGAATAATTGTTGATTATTATTTAATTTTCGTATTATTCTAATTAATTAATTGTTGTAAGTCTTTGTGAAACTGTGACTTTGCTGCACTACTGCAAATTTGAAAAGCTTCAAAATAAAGCTGATGGAATTTTTTTAATGAAGATTTGTTGGATGGTTTTATCATTTTCCAAATGGTCACCACAGCTATCACTCCCCTGCATGCCATTATTTAGCTTTCAGCTGTGAATAACTTCCCCATGCAAACTTAAATTAGTGCCAAATTTTTTACTTCCACAGTGTCTGATTATCCTAACGACAGACGCACTCGTCTGCAGCTGGAGTCGTAACAGAGCGTAGTTACCTGTTCAACAGTGACAGTTCAATCTCCAGTTTACTCTTCTCTTTCGCTTCTTGGGCATGGCGACTTTGCCAGGTCTCAGCTGCTGACAGCGCATTGACCACCTGCTTCTCCTGTTAAAAAGAAATAAAAATTGATTTTTGGATTGTTTTTACTGAATTCTGTTACAGTTACCAGTGCAAAAGAAGAGACGGTGTGTGATGGGACTTGAAACAACCAGTGGCAAGAAAAATACCTAACATATGGCCAGTAATGTAACAATTAACAAAAGCACCTTGTGAGGATGTTATGAGCAGACACATGCAAAGATAGACCCCAGGTGGTGCTCAACCACCTGTCCTTTTGCCCTCTGTCTAGATAAATGCCCTTTTTGCAAGATGATTTTTTTTTATTTTATTTTACATTTTAGTTTTTAAATTTGGCACATGGCATCAATTCTCTATTTCAAGTGTGCTGCTTGCCCAACAACTGCATTTGAGTGGTGTTTTCCTTGTTGTTGCCTGATATAAATAAATGATAATTGTAGAAAGTGAATGTGTATGTGTAGCAGCTGCTAGGTGTATATTGTATAGATATTTAGACATCTCATAAGTCATTTAGACAGACATTTCCCCCACTCATTACCGTGCACAAATATATTGTATGTACTTAGGCCTCAAGAAACCCCTTGGTGCTGGCAGATAGAAACCACCTGGCATGTATTTGACGTGCGCAATTTTTTTCGTGCGTGCAAAAAAATGTGTAAGGGATGCCCTTTTTTCCCACTTAAGCACCTGCCCTGCAAAATCTCTGTGCATGGCATTAATGTTAAGCTTTAGTAGAACAGCCTTCCTGCTCTGTGGCACAGCCATACCATGTCCAGCAGTTGGACGCTCAGTTGTCCTGCCGTGTCCTCGCTGCGCTCAGCTCGCTGTTTCTGGGCCCGCGTGGCTCGTTTCAGAACCTCTCGATCTGCACTGGACTGCTGCTTCAGCCTTGCCAGCTGCTCAGTCAGATGCTCCATCTCCACCTTTTGCTGGTTGGCTGCTCGTTCCAGGTTCTGAATCAATGGAAGGAACAAGACCAAGGATTACAGCTGGGTTCAATGTTTGTTCCCTCCATTTGTAGAGCAGAGGATCAGAGTTCAGACATATTGAAACATAAGTTACCAGTTACATAATTCTAATACACATCAACAACAATACATAATTACACATGATGGCACATGTTAGCACAGACAGCTCCCATGACAGACCTTTATCTGCAAAGTAAGTCGGTTGTTCTCAGCTTCTTTGCTTCGGAGCTGTCCCTGTAAATGAGCTCTTGTTGACTCCAGACTCTTGGACAACTCAGTTGTGCTCCTGGTATTGTCCTGCATTCCCAAAATACAGCAGAAATTAGGGACATTGGGAGAAAAAGTGTATTCTGTTTAACCTGCAGACTGTAACTAAATATTGAAATGCCTCAGTGAGATGGTGCTGTTTGTTTGACAGAGTCATATTTACAGTAAAAAGCATCGCAAATATTGACAGCTGTGTTCACAGTACCTTTTCAGTGTCTAAAAGTTTGGAGAGTTCATTAACCTCTCTGTCCTTCTCTTGGAGTTTTATGACAAGATGCTGTAAAATGAAAAGTGAGGCAAGCTTCATTTATAGGGCATGTTTCATACACACAGAAAACTTTTTGTGTTTAACAGGAAGACAAAAAAGCCCATAATACATCGGTAAAATATATGCCAGGTATCAGCCTGTCTAATGAAGAAAAAAACAAAACAACTGAAAAAACATTATGGCCAATTAAAATTAAATAAAGTAGATTTATTAGGCTTTTATCACACTCACAGCATTTTCTGCCTCTGTGTCCGCCAGTCTCTTGAGTAATGCATCTCTCTGTTCTGACACTCGGAGTGACTCCATCTGCTCAAACACAGTCCACAAAGATGCATCAAAGTTAATAATGCTAAATAAATATGTGCTGCGTGTTGTTCTTGGAAATCACACAGATAACTATTTAGAGACCAGAGTCCTCATTCCAGAAACTTCTAAAATTTCTTAACTACCTTAGACAAATTCTACGATTCTGTCTTATCTCACTTTAGAATGACATTTAGGATTTTTGGTATCGCAGAAACATGTTTCCCAGCTGCATTTAGCTATTGCAGAAGTGTCATACCTTGAGAAATTAGGAATCCTAAGTTAGGATGGCATAGACGCTGTCCTTAGTTCAAAATAACTGCCAAAAATGGCAGCTGCACTTTTGTTAGCTCTTTCTGGCTATGACAATAAGGATGGGGAACAACATGAAGACTGAAATATAATGATTAAAGCGCTAGACAAACGGTATGATGACGCTTTGAATTTCCCAGACCATAGGTATGTATCAGCTGCCAAGACAATTAATTAATAATTAATAAATAATCAATAATAATCTAAATCCATCCATCTAATCACATTTACAGTTAGTTAGGATTTCTTAAGTTCAGATAATATAGGAGACCTGAGATGGGTTAGGACACAACCATGAGCTTAGGAATTGCTTCTGTAATAGGAAGATGGAATTTTTCCTATCTTTGAAACTTAGGATAAGATAGGTCAAGCAGTTAGGATATTTTTCTGTGATGAGGCCCTTGAAGTGGGCAATATGTCAATAATACCATGAGACGGTGTACATATGTTTGTCAACTGTCAGAGGCATTTTCCCACCATTTATATCACAGTGACTATGCCCTCAACATGGCTGCTTGTATTGCAGACAGTGTATGTTAAGCTTTTTTGAAATTTTTGAAGAAATTTAATTGTGCTTTTGCTGCAGTCTAAAGAAGTGTACTGACTTATATTGATTAGTCAGGCAATTAATATACTGTGTAAGCCAAAAACACACAGTCACCGTGGATTGTTCTTCCTCTAAAAGCACCATGACATTCAAATATGGGACAGAAATGTGTCTGTGGCTGATTAAATCAAATAAGAAAATAGTTCAGTTAGAATCACACATCCAAATGACCCAGTGTTCCCTGTGTATCGAGTTCAACATGTGACTCCCTAGTGTATGAGCAGATGGAGACCGAGTTTTGAAGATGCGTCACACACAGTACCTGGGACCCCTGCTGCTCTCTGAGAAGGTGACGCAGAGTTCGGTTTGTGGCCTCAAATGTCTCCAGTTTCTGTAGAAGCAGCTCCTTCTGACGGGCCAAGACTGCAGACTCAGAGCCAGACAGCCTCTTCACCAGTGGACAGAGAGATAGACAGGGACAAATACATACAGAGGGTTACCCAAAGAAGGTTGTGGGAAAGAATTCTGACAAAACAATGAATGAATGACATCATTTAATATAAGCACTAATTCTGGCCATTCATGACAAGTAGAAAATCTTTGCTCCGGAGAAAGTCATGAAGTCAGAACTTGTTTAACCCTACCAAGTCCCCTGGACTGTAAAAGCAGTTTGTTGCTTTCTAGAGTTCCTATTGTTGGACCTGACGGGACCAGACAAAAATATTGAGTTAATACTCACAGTGCCAACAGCACCGCACAGTTTGGAAACAGATTCTCGCAGAGCTGAGACTTGCTTGGCAGCTGCTGTCCCATCCAACTCAGTCTCCATCAGTTTTCTGTGCAGAGCATCTTTGTCTTGTTGCATATTGTCCCCATCTTGTCTGGAAGGTCAAGCTCAACCATCAGGACATTTGTCCAAAAGTAAAGGATATATGTTTTTATTTCTTTAAATGTCTTATTATATGAATAACTACATTAATCTCTAAGCTATTGACCCATTTACCCTAAAGATTTCCTGTCCACCCTTTCTCACATTAAGCACTGTAAAAGTGTTAAGTATATTTGCCTGTTGTGGTCCATCTCCACCAGCATCTTCTCCATGGATTGGCGTAACCGCGAATTCTCCCGCTCAGTCTCTTCCAGCTCCTTGGTCACCTCAGCCAGCTCCTCCTCCTGCTCCACGATCACCCGCTGGGAGACACTTAGCTGCTCCGACTGACGCTCCAGCAGCTGCTCTTGCTTCCGCAGTTCCACCTGCAACCGTACAGATGTGCGAACATACATGTAGATAGTAACACACAAACAATATGTTACTAGGGTCTTTGTGTATTCAATAGCTCACTGCTTTTTCTGACATCAGCTGACATCACGGTGTGGCAATAATATGTTTATAAATTAGATGTATTTAATTGAAATCAATCTAAATAATGAAAACATCAACCCAGACATTGAACATTTGCTATTAGGGCCACAGAGTGAAGCAATTTGTAGCTATCTAATAATAATCCTAATATGATGCAAACAAAATCACTGATTTGAGTCCCTTCAAGTCCCTGTCTGCCTTTACACAAACAATTAAACACGTTTAAAAAGACATACATAAGGCCAATATATACCTTTAAGCTTGATAAGGACTTATTAAATGATTTATGTGATGCAGAGCTGCCCAGATCAAAGAGGAAACAGAGAAAAACCTGACCTCATTCTTTAGAGTGCTAACTTCAGTCAGTAAGCGCTCAATCTTCCTCTCATACTGACTGATTCTTCCATGCAACCCCTCTTCTTCCTCTGATGTGAGGTCAGCTAAATGTAGTGCAGACTGGGAATGTTCAGGTCCTGGTTCAGGGAGCGGTGGTGTGATCTCAAGGCAGTGTGTTGGGCCCTTGGTGCAAATTATACTTTCAGTTACACTAAATCTTTGACTGGATGAGCTCTTTCACAACACTGAGACAAAAAACAATATTTTCAAAATCTTACAGAGGATGGGATTTAGGTGTAATTTTCCTTAAGATGTATTACCTCCCACTTGTATGAAGCATCCCGTATGGAGGCCTTTCCTGGTGGTATCCATGGCACTCGAGTTTTGACTCTGGCTGTAGGGCGGAGGTTTCCTCTGTCGACCTTGGTCTTTCCGTTTAAAATAGAGTGTGCAGAAGCATGTCATTGAGTCTGTTAGGCCTTTATGCTGCATAGATATACACTTAGATAGGAAAATCTATCTATTGGATAAATATACACAGAGGAGTGTTAAGAGCTTCAAAAGATGTCATAAATTTTGCTCAGAAAATAAGAAGAGTAAGATCAAGAAGATACACATCTTCAAAAGGTGCACATTTACAATAAAAAAACAGTAAAAACAACAGTAAAGACATCACTTTGACAGACAGTCTAAACATGGGTAAAACAGATGTTTCACCTGAGGTGTCCTGGCAGGACTTGTCCTCTGGCTCTTCACATGCACATGGACTGGTGTGGCATCGTTGACATGCACATGAATTGGAGGTGAACTTGACCGTGTTCTCATTGCTTTCCTCTGGTGGTAACACATGGTGTTTACTATCCATAAAACAATTTTATATTGTTCTGCAGCATCTGCACAATCAGCCAGTGAATGTCTGCAATCGTCATTTGATTTGCTTCAACTACAACTACATTACCATAAGTTAGGTCTACACTCAGACAGAATCAAATGGATGCTGTTCACCAAGGCTACTTATACTGAATCTTTCAATATTCATTCCGCAAATGGCACATTCATAGAGAGAGTGCCACAATATAAATACTTTGGTATCTAGCTGGACAATAACCTCAACTTTAAGAACCATATTAACCATATTAACACTAATTAAGCTGAGAACAATACTTGGCTTTCTATACAGACATAAGAATTGTTTCCCTTTTCTAAAAAGAAAAAGAACTGTAGAATCAGTATTTTTATCTGTTTTGGATAATGGGGATGTAATATATGAAAAAGCTGCTGCCTCTACATTGAAATTACTGTATGCTGTCTACCACTCAGTCCTGAGGTTCATACTGTAACTGGTGATAATATAGCACCCACCACTGCGATCTTTACCAAAAGGTCAGCTGGCTACATCTGGCTGAGGCGGGATCAGCATTGGTTTTTATTCATCTATAAAGCTTTGATACAGATGCTCCAACCCTATATTTCATCCCTTTTAACTCTGAGCTCACATAATCTCGGTACTCGCTCACACTCCCTTCATCAGAACTTAACTAGGAAAAAATATCATTCTCTTACAGTGCACCTCATACATGGATTAATCTGCAAAAGACCTTTAAGTTGGGCACTCTGCCACCTTTACATCTGTTTAGATGCCTTATTTCAATTCCAGTCGTAATGGAGAATTAAAACTTTTAACTATACATCTACTCCATAGCATGTTTATCAACCTGTAGCTCAACTTTTCGCTGTTATAAATTGTTATTATTGTATGTTGTTTTGAAGTTTAACTGGTTTGCATATTGGTTATCTCTTCTGTTTATTTTAACTTATCTTAGGTTTGCTTATTGATTTATTTTTTATGTCTTTGTTCGTGGACCCTCAATTGATTTCACAACAAAATTCTCAATAGAAAATAGTGTTAAACTGATGACATGAGTTCTGAGGAGGTGGGAGGGTTGCGGCATTCAGGGTTGCAGCTATATACCAGTTTCAAAATATATCATGATATAACAGTTGACGTAAAGAATCTCCCCTATATTTTAGTTATTTTCAAAAGGGAGACTTTTTACACATATTTCCATGAACAAATGCTTAAAGTTTCAATTATAGTAATAAATCGTGTGTACAACCAACAATAAGCCTACCGTTTTCATTCCTTCCAGGGTCATTCTGACTGATAATAATTTAATTCTGTAATACCGTGATACCGTGAAACAGCGATATCTTCTGAGAAGGTTATCATACTATGACAATCTCATACCATTGCAGCCCTAATTTCATTATATTCCAGCTTTTCCTCTGTTTACGGTGGTTGACATTTCTGGAGTACAACATATTTACAGGAGTTACTGGGGGTATATTTGCGAGATAAAAGTGAAATCGTTATATCAAACATGGATGAAGGCAAAGTTTCAATGGCAAAACCACAAGGAACGGGAAAGATGTTTGGTCATTTTTAAGTGTATGTTGTATATTTAAGGGTGAATTTTGATTTATTTCATGAAATAGACTAGAATCCAATATTGTGGAATACAGTAAGAAAAACTATAAGGAAAAATAAAGTAGAATTTAGCAGCAAACACTAGCTTATCCAACTACAATGACACTAAAGTAAAATCTAACCTGTACTACACGAACAATCAAAGCTAGTAACGTCGATTCCAACCCATACCTAGACCTATACCTACCTAGTCTACCTAGATTAAAACTTTGGCGACAGCTTTAGATGATCATTGTGGGTGTGTCAGTCTCAAAGATTGAATCAAAAGCCAGCGTAGGTTAGCAAGAACTGTATACATTAGCCTGACATTAGCTTTAGCTCATTAGCCGACAACAGACTTTCTAACGTCTATGCAATTGACTAACAAATTCTCCGTCTTACCATATGAGAGATCAAACTCTATTCGCCAAGACTTCGAAATATATCTCATTAGCAGAACAGCTTTTTTTGTTTAGCAGGCAAAATAAGTGGGTTAATGAACAGTTTGTTGAAGTGGAGGCTTGGATAACTTCAACAGCTAACGTCTCTCTGGTTGGCCAGTTTAAAGCACGTGATATCTTTCTCCAACCGTGATTGGACCAGAGTCGCCATTCTAACGTTTCTTAGCAACAAACGGAACTCAACAAGCTGTGGTGGTATCAAAGATACTCAACATGTAAAGATGAATCCCCGCTTTTGCATGGACATTGTTGTGAAGACATACAAAAATGCTTTGAAATGGAGTCTACTAGCCCGCTGAGTAAATCTGCTGATGTAAAGCTGTTTTTGATTTAAAAATCTTTACATGGGGGTACTCTCCACTAAAACACGCTATCAAGTGAAACTTAAAGACTCAATTTAAACCCCTTGTGGAGAGCGTCTAATTCAATGCAGTAATGTAGTAACTCAAGTACGCCACTGGGGGGCAGTAAAGAACACGAGAAACATTCTTATTTCAACCCCAATCAGCACCAGCAAGTTAATTTAGTCTCTCACTCTGTTATTTAACGCGAAGAGTTTTATAATAAATATAATAAAACTGAGAATGTTTGATATTTTAACTTGAAATATGTTTCCAGTGTAGCATTGTCTTTGGTAAAGGAAACACAATGCCAACCAATTTATGAACTTGTCAGTAATACTTGGTGGAGAGATTGGATTTGTTTTGTGTCATCAAAATCAAAATGAACTTTGACTATGGCATAGACTTAAAGGGAATAACATGTAGACCATTCCTTCTCTAAAACCCTCATGGTCTTGCAGCCACTGCTGTCAGATTACAGATGTTGTAACCATGACATACACAGAACATGCCTAAAAACTTGTATTCTTTACAAATGCTGAGTTCATGTTCCAGAGGTCAAAATAAAGCTTTGCAAGATTTTATAGATAATAAAATAATCTGCTAAGTACACTAGCTAACAAATATACTGTTAGCAAGTCAGATAGCAGTCTAAACTAACAGGAACTGCTCAACCACATCCCCTTTACACAGCATTTCGAGCTTATTATTTTCCTAAAACTGCATTTAAATGTACAAACTGATCCTTGCTCTAAGCTTCCACCCTACAGACTACAATTACCACCTTGCAGTTGTATGCATCCGCAAAACCTGTCAAGTTGCAGTTACAGTTTGCACCCATGGATGATTCCATGCCCCTCTGGCAGCACAAAAGATCTATACAATCAGCACAGTTTCAAGATGGACACTCAAGATTAGTGTCACCAATTCAGTATCTTACCAAATGTCTCCCCCTCTGTTCCTGAGATATGACAGTGAGTAATCGCCAGAAAGGGGTTTTATGCAGAACATTATGATGTCACAGGGAAGTTGACCTTTGACCTTTTAGATATTAAAAGTCATCATTTTATCCTATTAGACATTAGTGTGCAATTTTGTCATAATTACTGTATGAATTCTTGAGTTATGGCCCAACACATGTTTTGTGAGGCCAAGTGACCTTTAACCATCAGCCATTAAATTCTAATCAGGTCATTCTCGAGTCCAAGCAGACATTTGTGCCAAAGTTGAGGAAATTCCCTCAAGGCATTCTTGGGATATGATATCAGGACCGCCCCTCCCTAAACGCAGAACACGCGCTGTGCGTAGGGCCTCATCTTCCATGGGGGGCCACATTTTGGGCGAGGGGACGCATTTGCGCATATGCGCAATGGATGCGCACATGCGCTACCGTGAGGCGCGCGTAGAATCAGCTCGAGGAAGGAGAGAAGAGACCTGACCGCCCATGCGTCGCTGCAATGATTGACAGCACTCGACATCTGAACAATAAGAGGGGTGCGCTGGCAGGCACTTGCAGAGCTGCAGCAGGTGAAGAGTTGTCGACATGTCGTCCAAAAGAGCCTCAGGAGTATGTGCGGGGACGGGAGGGCGGGCGGGCTCCACGGAGGGGGAGACCCGAGCCTCGGGGGTATGTGCGGGGCCGGGAGGTCGGATGCTCCCAGAGAGGGGAGAGGGAGAAATATAGCTAAATAAGATGAAAATAGAAAAGAATGTCTCTGTATTTTATTTCTGTTTTCAGTGTTTAATTAAGGTGGGAGAGGCGGAGGGCTGAGGGAGATCGGACGCCTCCAGAGAGGGGAGAGGGAGAAATATAACAAAATAAGATTAAATAGGAAAAACCTGTCTCCCTCTTTTATTTTATTTTCAGTGTTTAATCAAGGGTGAGGGATTGAGGTGGTGGAAGTTACTTTCTTTTGATGAGTAATTGATGGCTATTTGTGACTCAGATTTGTTTATTTATTTATTTCAGTTTGAAGTTATTTTTATTTAATATTTATTTATTTATTTCAGATTGAATTTTATATTTTATTTGACTCATACAGCCAAACTACTGTATCTACAGTACATTTGTTATTGCCAGTAAAGGTTGTCAAGTTAAATGGCAAGTTGTTGTACGGTCATTTTGTACCTATGATACATTTGGGATGGGGGCCTCCAAATAAAATTTCGCTTAGGGCCCCAATTTGGTCAGGGGCAGCTCTGTATGATATTCATGAGAATGAGGCAGACAAGGTCACAGTGACTTTTGAACTTTGACAACCAAAATCTAATCACTTCATTGTTGAGTCCAAGTTGACACTTGGGCCAAATTTGAAGACATTTCCTATAGGCGTTCTTGAGATACTGCCTTCACGTGACTGGGACTGAGTCTATAAGCACAACCCAAAATCATGATGTCTCTGGCCACAACTATTGCTGGCACAGAGGCATACAAATTATAAAACAGTTAGGTCAGAGCAGGGCACAACCTTTTTTCATTTTAGTTTTGTCTAAATGTTATTAAAACTGTTTGAGATTATTTTTGTTTTATTCTAACAACATGCATGTCTCTGCTACATATGAACAGCTGTTGATTTTTCCTAGATCTTACTTTTCTTCTACAATTGCACTGAGAAGTGGCACAAGTGAAATGTTACAACGTATCCCAGGGGTGGGGTTAATTGTAATAGGCAGAGGGTTAGTTAGTTATAACTTGCTGGAAAAGTCCGTTGAACACAAATTAATTCAATACAATCCTATCTATATACTATAGGTTGATACAGTTTATGGATTTACATATAATAGATAATCCAAACATCTGTACATCCCTCATCTAACCATCAATGCTTCATAAATGGAAAGATCAACACATAGAAGGATAGTATGTGGGGCTATTATATTATTTTCTCTTTTCATGTGTAAGATTGATGGATAGATGTACGTAGATACCTATCTCTCCATCTACATCAGGGGAAGGATAGGTATCCATACAGATATCCATCCATCTAAGGAAAAACTCCCCAAAAAAACCCTTTAACGGGGAAAAAAAACCGGTAGAAACCTCAGGAAGAGCAACTGAAAAATACAAAGTATATCTCATTTAATTAAGGGCATTAGTTCAAAATGAACATACTGTAAGTTTGAAGTGCAAAAATAGAGAAAATGTGCTATGGGTGACTTAGTTGTTACACTAACTAACCCCACTGTGTGGAAATTTTATCAAGCCTAGCTAACACTTGCTGAGAGTTGGTTACATAGTTCAAAACTGAGCTATGTTTTAGTCTTTGTTACTGAACTCTGCTGAAACATGTCCAATCTCTGTGGAATTCCGTGGGTCACTGTTTGGTGGTATTGTGGTCAACGGGCTGGAAGCATGAAAGGATCGACCCTGTGGAACCACTTAAAAAGTCTGTGGTGCAATTTACCCCATGTTAGGTTGTGCCCCGCTCTCCCCTATATGTCTGATAAATCTGTATTCTTGTTTTGACTCTGAGACATTATGTAAAAAACAACTAAAACTGATGGTGCCATTAAACTATCAGTCTGTATGTACTTTGATTGCTACATTTTTTAACTTGTCTTGACAAACTAATTCTAACAAAGCAGTGCATTTTTAAATCCTTCCCAGTCCCACAATAAAGACACTTCTTGGTCCTTAAATGAAGCCGAATTTTCTTTTTCTTTATTGGCTCCATCTTGCAACACAGAAAAAAAAAATCTGATACAATAATTGATCTCAATCATTGTTAAGATGGGAAAGCAAGAGTACACCAGTCTTTGGCACTTTCTATTCTAAACAAACATGCTGCTTACAGAGATAATAATTATTAGTGCATTTTTTTAACTGAATCTTTGAAAATACATTTGACAGTGACAATGACTGAAAATCACAGCAAGCAAGTCGCACATGTTGCTATAAAGGAAGGCTGCACCCATCTTTTGGACATTTTCTCAAGTATAAAAAGGTAGAAATGACCCCAGCATATCTGGGGGAGAAAACAGGATTGATCAGTCGGCAGTTATTTGTGTCGTTTTCCCAAGAGGCGGCGACATGCTTCTCCATGGATGTGGGTCCACTGTATGGAGCAATGGCTTTTGTGCTTGTGTGTCCATGTCAAAAACAAGTAGATTTCTTGTGCTCTGGTAGATTCTCATACTGGTTCTATCTCACCAAATGATACCCCCCAAGACCAGGCTTCAAATCCTCGCTGCTGCTATTTTCTCTAACCGTGTTAGTCTCTCTGCTTCTTCTGTGAAACATCTCGGTATGAATGTTGGACAAAAGAGCACATTGGCAGCTTAAGGGGAAAAAACACTGACTCTATGGGGCTGCAGCAAAAAACTGGTATTTACAGATGATGATTTATGTAGTTGAGACACTTTCTGCTAGGAGACTTCACTGTAGCTGCTTGAAACATCTCAGTTATGCATGGGAATAAGAAAAAACAAAACAAAAAAAAACCCATATGGGTCCAGGAATGCAATGGGGGTATGATCTGGTTCCCCAAATTCTCAAAAAAAATAAAATAAATAAAATTAAAACAAATCAGAAATCAGTGTACAACATATTCAATAAGGCTAAATCAGGTTACAAGACATGAATCACTTGAAATATCTTTGAACACTCTGCGATGGCAGCAGAGCAGAGAAAAAAGCCTTGTATCTTGGGTTTGTCACAGTGGCCACTTCACATAAGGCTTAATAATCCCATATGAGTACAGTATGAACTCTGCATGATGTTGTAAATCAGCCACCAACTCCAACATCTGATCATTACTTCATATGCACAAAAAGATCAATCATTTTGTTTGCTCAAGTAAATATCTTGTTTGCACACATTCACATCAGTGATCTTGTTGTTATCTTGCTCACACAAATTCATATCTTGCTTGAACAAGTTAATATCTTGTTACTACAAATTAAAAGGATGATTTTTTGAAGTGGGGTTGTATGGGGTACTTATCAAAAGACAGTATATTACATACAGTAGATGTCAGTCAGCACACCCCAAGTTTGGAGAAGCTGGCTTGAGTCCATCATGGAAGCTAAGCAATTTACTGCTGTGGAGGGGTCAGCAACAAAATTTATTTTAGCCACCTAAAAAAAAGTTCCACCTACAACAACAGTATCAGTTTAAATGTGCACTATATTTAGAATATTTTCACTGCTTTACCTGAATGGCAGACAGTGATTTCCAATGGGAAAATGAAGCCTTATATCGCCAGACTTTACTGAGAAAAACAGTGATTTTACATTACTGAACACAGGAGCTGCTGGTCTACCACTGCCTCGATCAGTTAGTTGGTTTGTGTTATTGTGTGACTTTGGTGTTTAGAAGGCTCAGATCAGATTCACCAAAGTCACACAATAACACAAACTAACCAATCGAAGAAGTTCTAGACCAGCCACTCCTGTGTTCAGTGAGCTAAAGTTACTGTTTTTGTCAATGGAGTCTGGCGGCTAGGGAACTGAAAGGCTGACAGAAAGGTAAAGCAGTGAAACTATTCTAAATATAGTACACATTTAAACTCATACTGATTTTTTTTTTTTTTTTTTTAAGATGGGACTTTTTTTAGGTGGCTAAAATATGTTTTGTTGCTGACCCCTCCACAGCAGTAGATTGCTTAGCTTCTGTCACACTGTGTCAACTGGGGGTGTGCTGACTGACATCTACTGTATGTAATACACTAACTATGGATAAGTACCCCATACAACCCAACTTCAAATAATCCAAATTAACCCTTTAAATCTTGTTAAATCTTAATCCCACAAATCAATATGTTGTTCATATGAGCTATCTTGTTTACACTTATCTTGTTCACACAACTTCATATCTTGTTCCTAAAAGTTATGTTGTTTTCATCTCATTTGCACAGGTCATCTTGCTCATAGACGTTATCTGGTTTAAACAAATTGATATCTTGCTCACACAAGTTCTTATCTTTCTTTTACAAATTGTCTCCTTTGCACAAATAAATATCTGTTTACACAATTCAATGTGTACATATAAATGTATATCTTATTTGCACAAGGTATCTTGTGCACGTAAGATTTCTCACTAAGATCTTTCAGAACTTCAGGGGCTCTGTTGCTGATACACCCATCACATTATGTGAAGCAGGAAAAGCCATTTTCATCAACAGAATCAATTCATGCTATTGCACCATGCTCCATATGCTGCTGGGTAGCTGATGTCAAATTAAGAACATGAAATAAATAAAAAAAAACATATCTATACACACACACACACACCCACAATGCACAATTCTGTGTAAGGAGTCCGTGAGGGAGTACAAGCAAACTGAAACTCATCCTTTTTTTCCTGCACTAATGACCCCACTGGTGCTACATAATAAATTAACTGGTTGTGTACATGGCGCTGTTTTAAATATGAAGCACAGAAGACATCACTACACCATACGGGCTCAACAGAAGCTAAAAGTTATCTGGTTTATTTATTTGATTCTTTAATAGTGATAAATGTGAGCAGAGTCCAGTGTCACTTCACTGTCTGGGGTTATTTTCCATTCAGTAATGCTTTTATTGGGCCATTTGGCCACATATTTGATATTTTCATGGATTCTGAGTTCAGGGAACACACTATACAATAAGATGTTAGAAACATATCAACATGAGTTTTTGAGATTACAAACTTGTCAACTTGCAATATTTGACAGTTTAAATGAGTCATTACTTCTTCTGTCCTGATAGATGATGTCCAAGCATGTTTTTACTGTAATTTCTTTGTAAAGTAAAAAATCATGATTGATGCAGCAGTCTCCATCAACAGCACTGTTTTAGAGCACCACTGGCTACAAAGCGCAAGGATTTCTAATTCCGCCACACATGTAAATGAACATGTTATTGCAGCCTATTCAACATGTTTTGGAAATCAGTCAACATATTTGACACATTTCAGGCAGAGGCTGTTAAAAAAGTGACGGCAGATGAAAAGTCCCGACAGGAAAATGTTTAAAATCACTGACTCACACAACTTTTACTCTTTGTAAAAAAGAAGGTCACCAGTGTGAAGGGCTGGCATGAAGAACAATCACATGGAAGGATTTTCTTTTTTTTCCCCCTAAAGCACAACAAACAAGATCATAACAATATTTAAGTTCATAAAGTGCAAGCCCATAATATCTTAAACATCATAACTGTCAACACAAGGGAATGTGGAGGTTGATATTACAGTGAAAAGAGAAGAAAACGTAGAAACGGCTCACTTTCCCAGACTAATGTAAAATGGAGAAAACAGCGGTAGTTTCCCTCTGCCTCTCTTCAAGTCCTCGGAAAGTTGGAATGTAACATGTTTAGAAAAAATGGCCAAAGAACAAACTGGCCTCATTAACATTTCACTCCTCCTTAACTTCAATTTCATACTTCATTACACATTTTATAGACTTACTAAATACTGAACAAACACATCTGTGCCAAAACATTGCTTACATTATCTGTACACATACTCTAACAATGTCAATAAATATAATTAACACTAAAAAATAGTGTTCCTCTTATCATTTCTGTCAGTTCAAAAATCTCAACCCCCAACCAGCTGGCTTGGCTACTTCCTGCATCACTGCATCATTTATACATTTTTTTAAGGGCAGTTAACTGTCAGCTGGTTTCAGTATCAGCATCACTACAGCAGTCTGCAATCACCCCCTGCTGGTGTCAGAAGTAAATCCCCAATAACAAACACTTAAACTTTTTATTTGGTTGATGTTTTGATGTGGAGCATATTTTAAAACATATGAAACTGTCCAAATAGAAATTTGAGGCCTGAAGCACAGGAGCTACAGTAGTCCTGGAGAAAAGAAGCTACGTACTTAGCTTTTAGCTTTTCTAAGACCCTTTTTAGAAATGGGGCTATAAAAAAACAAACAAACAATTTTTAAAGGATAGGGTACCTAGCACACAGATCTGGCACTAAAAGGTGGAACTAAAAACACTGCAGTCCGTTGATTGGTCACTAGTGGATGGTTGCCCTTGCTCAGGGCTGAGTTGTGGCTGTTTTTGAGGCTTATGTAACCACTGTTCATACTGTGGCAAGTTTAACACATATTAATGAACTACAAAATAACAGGATGTTTTGCTGCCTCTTGCAGCAGCTGTAGTCTGAGAAATTAAATAACTTAATTCACTGGGCAGACTGACAGCAACAGTTAAGGTGGAACATTTACTTGTAATGTTACTCACACAGTCTTTGTAATGTTACCAAGACTGTGGCAATACCTCACGGACAGCCTGTCACTCAAGTGGCCCCGCTCCTAAATATGCGTAACTTTGGGCCTTAATAAAATGTAAATGATGGGTGGTTTATTTCTCCTACCTTTGTACTTTTTAACATGTTTTATACTGTGATAATTACTGAAATTGACTACAATTACACCAACAGCAAATAAGCTGTTATTAGTAATGGTCATTACCAAAAAATTTTCTGTCACTTTATTTAGGTTTTGTAGTAAAATAAGAAGGTATCATTAGATAACGTTGTTTCATTTTAACATGAAGCCTCTATTCCTCGTCCATTGCAGAGCTTTCAAAGCGATTAACAGGAATAAATAGAAACAGGGCATACAATAAAAGTTCAAGTCCAAACAGTGCAACATGACACTCATGGCCAGTTACGATGCCTCTTTTGTCAGCTTCAAATCAAAAATGTTACCAAAACCGGAAATCGACCCAACTCTACTCTTTAGTAGGAGCCAATGGGCTTGACGGACAGGTAGTTTAGGGAGAAGTACCGACAGATGGACTAATGCACTGTTGATTTTTGTCTTTGGTCTTATAATAATACAGATAAAAATCTAGTATTACTGCCCCGCAGTTGTATACCTCCGCGCACCAGTCAAGTTTCTCTTACAGTTTATATCCATGACTGTAAAAACATGGATGCTTCACACCCATTATCTCCTCAACAGCACAGAGGATCTATACAATCAGCACAGTTTGAAGGTGGACACTCAAGATTAGTGTCACCAATTAAGTATCTCAGTATTCAGTATCCGAGGAATTGCCAGTCTGTTAGATTATGAAATATCTTGCATGCAAACTAACATCTTTGTCTAGATATGGCACTAAAGGTCAACGGGCAAATTTTGTCAAAATTTGTATTCATTATTTGGGGACCATGGACAGGCACAGGAAAGTGTGGAAATCTGGTCAGTTTTGGAGAGTCCTCGTCTTGACCAAATGTCTGAGCAGGTATCAAAATCTTTTAAAAATATGGTTTTCAGCAAATCAGTGATTTTCTAGCATTTCAGAGGGTATTTGAAATATCATTCTAAAGGTCAAAGTATTGCACGGAAACATGCTAACAGAGACTGTCATGTGGTGCCTTTTACTGATAACTACTCAGAAACCCACATACCCTCTGATCAATCCAGCAACATGAAACTGGCTAAAATATAAAATCAATAAATTGTTTGAATGTTATTTGCAAACCACTGATTTAGTCTCAAATTAAGAAATTATATGTTGATTGTGGAAATTCCATCAACAAGCACATCTTCTCTCCACCAACCACATCTCTTAATTCTGCAATCAGCTGTGATGAGTGTGGAAAGAAATGTCGGTACTGTGAGACATCATGGGGGATTTATTTCTGGCACCAGTCTGGCAGAGGACTACTGATGTCCACTGAAATGCTACTTTATACTGCAGAACAAAACTCAAACCAACATTACATGAAGTGTTTGAAAACACAATGACAATGTCTCTGGAAGTGCTGGCTGGCGTAGCCCGCATGCTATTTTAAAAGCTAAGCTCAAGCGTTCTAGAGTCTGATACTTCTTGGACTCACTGCAGAATGATTCTTATTACATTTGTGAGTTCTGGGAAATTTTTAGAGTTGAAAGTGGAGACTAAAATGACTGGGAGACAGAGGGATGAATGATGATAAAGGTCCTGGGTTGTATTAGCTTCCTCTCTTGTTACTGAATTTGATTTTTTTACGGTGTCAGTAAATGACAAAGATGGCAGCATCTGTACCCTTCAAGCAGTGGATTAACGGTAAAAACAAAACCCATCTGGCGGGAAAGTAACTTGACTGCAGGAGAAAGATGACTGGTGGTAAAAATATTATTCTATTCAAGCAACTGGCGGGTAACATGATAATACTGTCAGCACTTAGACAGGTTTGGTGTCATTTAAGGCCCAGACATACTAAACCAACTTCAGAGAACTATTGGCACCAAAAGCCCCCTGCTGCGTCTCCTCATGTTGCCTGTGTCTCAGACAAAAAGTTGCACATGAACACACTGCAAAGACCACAGCCGATGGCCAACCAGCACGTATGTTCTGCATCAGAGGAAAAATATTTTACGCCATGTTCATGATTTTGGCCCATACAGGCGATTCACCAAAACTGAGGGACGCACCTCTTTTTGGGGCATAGAGAACTGAGGGTCCTGTGGATGTCACTGGAATTTGACGTGTATTTTAATGAAATTTTGACAAGTTCGTATGCATTTTTTTCTTGTTAAAAAATGGTTTCCTACTCAAACTAATATTAGCCTAAAATCTCATTGTGAAAGCCTTGGTTAACCTGCTATGCAACAGTTTTTCTGCATTTTCCTGTGTCTCTCCTGATGTGCGGTAAGGGTGCAGCCTTGGCGATGATGCTGGTCTATGTATATCGTGCTATTAGTGACGTTTCAGCAGTCACACAACACAACACTAGATTTTACATTAATAAAGAAGTAACTCATTTTGTGTAGTGTTAGTCATGTTTTAGGATTTTTATATACATATTTTAAACGACAGCCAGAGCAATGTATATTCCAAACCTTCCCAAATGTTCTGTTAATTCTAAACCACAACAAACAAACAATTGACAAACAACTTTTCCCGGAATTTCATGACTGTGGGAACCCTGCAGTTAGCACATTAACAACACAATCCAGTGTTGAAAGAATAGAGCACCGTTCATTAGTGAACAACAACACAAGCCATCAGGAAACGTTTCTGCTTAAGAGCTCATTGGCTAAATTCCGGAAAAGGTTTTTTTTGGTCTAACTCCCTCTCGACTTTAGCTCTTTGTTTACTTTCCTCACCTCTGTTTCTTTTCTCATGCGTTGAGCTGAACTGCCAACAAGAATGAGTACATTCACCTATGGGCTCCGCTGTGCCGACACCGATTCAACATGTTCAGTCAGCTGAAACAACACTGACAAAGGCTGACAGTGTGGAAGCGATTTTCAGCTGATTTAGCATCTTAAATTGGAATAAGGACACAGCCCCTGCACATGGGGGGCCTAGTTGTTGATGCGCTTAACTGGCTAACTAGTGTCAAGCCGGTCTTCCGATGGAGTGCCCATGAGTTCACCTGATGGAGCGGGCACCCCATATGTGGGGACTGTGTCCTTGACGCAGCTGCTGCAAGTTCAATTCCATCTCTGGCCCTTTGCTGCGTGTCATCCCCTCTCTCTCCTCCCATTACAAGCTAGGCTTTCCTATCTATGTAAGGTAACCTCCCTCCAAAAAAGAACAATTTCCAATTTCCCTTTTTAAACGATGATTACAGACTATCGCTGTCTGCTGGTGTGGAGAGTTATGTTCTCTCACACAGGTGCAGAACATAAGTGCTGTTTTAACGTTGGCAGCAGCCTTGTAGGCCAAGACACAGGTGACGTGAGGCGACAGAACAGTCAGCTTTAATTGCTGCGGTGGGTTTGGTGTGTCTAGGCCTTAAGTAATAAACGGACTGAAGTATGCTATTAGTGAAAAAACGTTGGTGTGCATATCATGCTACCTTCCTTCATCTCTTCTATTAACAAACTAGATTGTCTTTTGTTGACACAGCTACAAATGTGCAGGCCCCTGTAAAACATGCACAGGCTCCATTTACTTCCCAACCCCGTGCCATTTTAAATTCTACAACCCTTTTTAAAGCCTTGAAGCTGGTGGCCGTTCTCCGTGAATAAAACAACATAATGGGTACATTTCTTTGCCTTTTTGCATGCAAACACAGCACAGTGATATGGAAAAGCAATAACGGCCACTTTCATAAACGCACAAAGCCAAAACAATGGTCGATTAAAGGTACTGGATGGATTGCTGGTTAATGCCACAAAGTAGTGTGATATCTTTACAACTAATAAGACCTATAAACGAACATGACCTCATGCACCTCAGCCTGCTACAACTTGAGCTGTTAAACTGCAAGCACTGTTTGGCAAATACCATTTATAACACTTTTGGTGAACTCTTTCAAATTCCAACCCAGTGTGCGAATTATGTGCTAACATTATGTTTGTTTTGAATATTTACTGATGCTTAGCACTGTGTTCTCTCTCTCTGTGTTCACCACCCTGCTTTGATAGATAGATAAGGTCACACCTGGAAGCTGCCCAGGATTTCTCCATTCTCTATCCTTAAGGCTCACACAACCTGCACTCTAATAAACAATGATAAATATCATTAAAAAAAACACAAAACCAAGACTGACGACAAATATCTGATATGAAGAATACAGTTTGGGGCTGCAGCTGTTGCATTTGGATGGGGACTGGTGAGTAAAAATGTTATCTGCAGCGTCTCACTTGTTTGTTTACTCTTATGTCTTACGTGATACTTATATTTATGAGGCAACCCGCTGACACTCAAAATGGGGAACTGATACTATATTAAACTCTCTGACTTATCTATGTGAACAATTTAATGTTGCACTACATTTGCTTCCACAGGTAACAGTTAAATGCAGGACATGAATGTGTATGTGCAGAATCAGTTTTTTTCTTTACCTGTAAAAAACAAGAACAAAAAACAAAAACAGAGAGACAACTGTGAGGGCTCTGGCAGTTGAGTCTGTATGTACACGTATGCCATTTTGCCCTGTGTGGAGATGTTAGTAGGCTTCCAGTGGATCATCCCAAAATAGGCTCTGCACGTCCAGCATGGTCGCCAGCTCCAAAATATGCTTCTGTAGAAGGCTACTCTCAACTGTGTCCTGTTTAGGGAGCTCAGGGTACGACTCTGGGAAGCTCTGGGACTCCTGCAAACACAACATCAAACACCTCTGACTCTGGCATATATGACAAAAAAAACATGCTTTAAAGAAATACTATTAATTCAAAAAAGTTTTTTTCTATCATCACTGGCTCACATGAATAGTTCAGTGCTTCACTGTGGATGGAGGTCTCTTAAGCCCCGTTTCCACCCAAAGATTCCGGTACGGTACGGTACGGTACGGTACAGTTCAGTTCGGTACGCATTTTTTTCCCGTTTCCACTGTGGAAAGTTGTGGATGGTACCAATGGAACCATTCCTAACCGTCCCCATTTTTGGTCACTCCTCTGTTAGGGTACCTAGCACACAGATCTGATAATAAAATGTGGAACTAAAGACACTGCAGTCCGTTGATTGGTCTGTAGAAAATGGTCATTCTTGTTCAGGGCTGAGTTATGGCTGGTTTTGAGGCTTATGTAACCACTTTTCATACCATGGCAAGTCATACATACATTAGTAAACTATAACTATAAAATGAAAGGATGTTTTGCTGCCTCTCGCAGCAGCTGTAGTCTGAGAAAAAAATAACTTAATTCACTGGGCTGACTGCTGGCAACTTTTAAGGTGGAACATTTAAAATTACAGGGCTTTAGTGGCTCATTTTAAAACAGTTCATGCAGCATGGTTTGGTCGCAAGGGAGAAAGCCCCAAACATGCTGGAAATGCTGCCCCGGAAACTTCGGTCAAGTGTACTACAGGTAAAACTTGCACATTTGGCTGGATTTTTCATCACAGACCTTCCTAGAGGCTGATGCCAAGAGAGGAAGAAAAGCCTTGTTTGTGTGCCGCACCTTAGCCTGAAATTCATGCTCTGAACACACAACTGGAAACAAAGAGCTGATTGTTGGGGGGTTAAATAGCTCAAATATTTACTTTAAGGCTGTGAGATTCCCCTGTTATCTTTACACTGTGTACAATACTTGGTATCGTCAAAGCAGTTTATGTTGCAAGGCTTTGTTGTTTCTGTGGGCCTTGATTTTATCTGCATCAAACTGAAATGCCTACACTGTTCTAGGAGCTGGACTTGAGAAAGAAAAGTCTAGGGAACTGTAGTCATATTTTCTGTAACATCAAATGCTTTGCACAGTGAATCACTATGGTTTTCTATGGTGGTAAAAAACATGTTTCCAAATCAAGTTTTTTGTTCCTTTAACAAACCCATTTGAAATAATGCAAATCTTAATGAACAAAGTAAGAAGGGATACTTAGCAACTATGACTTTGATGAAAGAAAAGCACTGATTTTGTACTGGCATTCCTTTACTATAGTATTCTTAAGGAAATAATTTCTTAAAATCATCAACATAATTAGAAAAGTATAGATGATATGATACGCAAGATAAAAATTATACTGACAATGTCATTAGACTATTATTCTAATTTATGAAAATCATGTATGAGTAAGACAGATTTTAAGTGATAAACACCCATAAAAACCAAACCTACAGGCCAAATGAATAAAATGAAATTACTTTGTTTCAGTATTTTACCACACAGATCACAGGACGTGCTCTCAAAAAAATCTAACCTTTGCCTTTAAAATTCTGAAGCAGGATAAATACTTAACTTTAATTTCTTTATGACATTCTTATAGAGTGATGGTGATCAGCAAATCAGCTTGTAGGTGTATTACCAGTAGCAACTATGCAATGTAGTGCAGTAGACTGTGATGAATTGTTGGTTACACTTATCTCTGAAAAGATGCTCTGAAGTGTGCATCGAGTGTGGGTTAAGTATATTGTGTGTTGGCATTTTTCAGAAGTGGGACACACTTCGCTGTGTGCCTGATGGTGCGTATTAATGCTCAAGAGCACAAGACTGAGTGCGGGGCTCTTAACCATACGATGCATTATTAGTCTTCAAATAAACATGGCAACATCCTTATGAAACTACAGCAGCGATGACTTACCCGGAAGAGTTTATGCAATCTCAGTGCAGCTGAGCAGAACACAAAGCGGATCAGCAGCAGCCGAAGGAACTCGTCACCAAAGAATTGCAAAAAGGCTTGATCTGTGGAGACAGTGAAAAAAAATGCTTAAAGTGCTTAAACTAGACTGATCACCTCGCAGTTGTATGCCTCCATGCACCAGTCAAGTTTGTCTTCCAGTTTACATCCATGTCTGTGAAAACATGGATGTTTCACACCCATTGTCCCCCTGACAGCACAGAAGATCTATACAATCAGCACAGTTTCAAGGTGGACACCCAAGATTAGTGTCACCAATTTCAATATCTGACCAAATGTCTCCCCTTCTGTTCCTGAGATATGATGTGGAATAATGGCCAGAAAAGTGTTTTATGAAGAACATTATGATGTCACAGTGAAGTTGACCTTTGACTTTTTGGGTTTGACGTTTGTGCCAAATTTGAAAAAATTCCCTCAAGGTATTACTGAGATATCACATTCACAAGAATGAGACAGATGAGGTCACAGAGACTTGACCTTTGACCATGTCCACTCTATTCTTTTATGTCTGTTAATAGGTTATGAAAATTATGAAAGATGTGCTACCTATGGTCCGTGATCGAGTTATCAGCTGCCCGATGTCCCGGTAGACCTTACGAAGAAATTCTTGAGCCCTTTCCCACAGGCCTCGCTGCACGCTGTTTAAGCCACACACAGAGGAGAAAGCCAGGAGTGGGCTGTAGAGGAACAAAGTGAAGAGACTCCCACGCTGAGACTGATCTAAACAGGTGAGCAGAGACATGGCACAGATAACAAGTGAGAACATGAGACACATGCTCTCTCCATGTTCACATATACATGGAGCCCAAAAACCTTGTGAAAGAAGCAGCTCACTAACTTTAACAATTACATTTAATAGAATCAACCTAAAAATCTGAGTATATCATAAAATACATACATTTTAAAAACCTAAATATCTAAGATTTAGGTTAACAGATATCAGAAGGACTGACTTCTAAATCCCACATTTCTGCATTTTCTATGCAAAAAGTACACAATACACATGCATATATACATACACACACCTATATGTATATGCACACACACACACACACACACACACACACACACACACACATATATATATATACGCATTCACACGCAAATAATGATCAGATAGCTGTTTAAAACAAAACCTCAACACCAACATAATCCGTCATTACCATGAACACACACACACTGTAGTTTATTTTGACAAATCACACACACACTGTCCTGCTGCCACAAATACTTATTAGACATAAAATGTGGATTAATCCGCAGCTGAAAATTGTCCCCAACAAAGGCACTACTTCCTCCTGTTTGAGTAATGTTTTACAAAAACTACAGTGACCAGCTGTTTTAGAAAATTCCTGTGGCCAGTTTTTAAAAATGTCTCAAGTAGTGGGCTTGGGGCTGAGTGCTACCGAGAGGGTAGGGAGGTCAGAAAGCACTGAGAGACAGATTAACACATAACAAAATATAGAATATCAACAGACTTATCATTAAATGAAATGTTGGTCTACAGTGACACACACCTTGCACACTCTTGGGATATACTGTAGGTGATAGTAAGCACACCAGAGGCTGGCCAAACAGATTTGTGAAATGCTATTAGGAGAAACAAAAGACAGAAAAAGCCACATTAATTATAAGAATATACATTCGCAGTGTGATCATATCATGTACACATCAGGTTTTAATATCCCCCCACCCATCAATAAACATTCAGAGCAACTGAAAACTAGTATTGCCAGCTTGCTGTTGTATGCAGAAACAGCTATTTAGTTGTACTTACTATTTACATCCATGCCTGTGAAAAACCTGGATGCTTTACACACATCATGTCAGTGTCTGAAAAATTGTCTCCCCTTCGGCTCGTGAGATATGATATTGAGTAATGTGCAGGAAAGTTTTTTTGCAGAACATTACCATGTCACAATGGAGCTGACCTTTGACCTTTTGGATATAAAATGTCTTCACTTCAGTATTTTGACATTTGTGTGAAATTTTGTCATAATACACATATAAATTTTTGAGTTACGGCCAAAAAACATGTTTTGTGAGGTCAGAGTGACATATGACATTCGTTCATTTGTGCCGTGTTCACGAGAATGAGATGCATGCAAGGTCACAGCAACCTTGACCTATGACCACTAAATCTAATCAGTTGATTGGTGACTCCAAGCATGTCATTTCTGTTTCTATATGGTCGCACGTTTATAATTCTCCTCTGCTCTCTGTACTCAGCCCACACACACACACACACACACACACACACACACACACACACACACACACACACACACCAGCTAGGAAAATATATAACCACTTGAAAAGCGACAAAAATATCTGCGTTTTTTTAAACACTCCCAGGGTGGTCAAGATGGTGAAGAAGATACGTTTCGATGTTTAGTTCGATGTACAGTTCAAATAATTGTTCAGTTGTTATATTTACTGCTGTTGTTAAAAGAAACACATGAACACCATGATTCCTTTAAGCTGTAAAACTAGGGGAAACACTGCCTGTGTGTCACAGCTACTGCTGCAAATGCTGACTATGTTGGTGAACAGCAAAATCGGCAGTCAGACTACAATAACTAACTTCCTGTTGTGTTTAGGACACCTGCATGCACCTGTTCTTGTCATCTCACACAGTGTCTCTGCCTTACGTCTCTCCCTCCATGTTGCCTCTTCAACTCTCCCTCACAGTTTGAAAACTTCTGATATGGATGTGTGTGGTTTTGTTTTTTGTTTCCAGGAAGCTTAACCTATTTACATACCTTGTAGGCTGTGCTGTTAGAAGAATCCACAATGACAAAAAGTGGCTTCCGGGTGAAAGGGAATAAATCTCCTGGATGAAGGCTGCAACATAACAAACAAGTAAATGTCAGGAACCTACATTTCTATCGCAGCAAATCTATGGTGAGTTTCTGCACTGCTGAACACATGGTAAGAGATTCTACACTTGTGATTAACATTAAGAGTGGGCAGCTGTCAAACATCTGACTGAGTCAGATAAATGTGATTTGTCATTAGTCACAAGCAAACTGATTTTCCTCTTGGGTTAGGTTTGTGGACACAGGCATCATTCTGTTGCACATTGTGATTTTTAGCTTTTCCTAAAATGATAAAAGAGCATTTTGAAAAATCATAATAAATACATTAGATCAATAATCACCAGTGCATTTCTTTCTGAGCCTGATTCCTCTTCTGCACCGTCTCTCCATTCACCACATCACGGTTTGTATTTGTGAGCACTCCTCCAAAATCGTATGGTCCTACAGGAAATGTTCAAAGATAAAGCTCAACTTCTTTAATTTGAAAAGGCATGACTGACTGTGACATAGAGATCATAGCTTTCACTGCAGCTCCACACTACATTGGTTAGCATGAACCCAACTACAGGTGTGATGCACCCTAAGAGGCTCAGTGCTAAACTAAGATAATACAATAAGACAATGCACATGTTTAGACAACCTTTGCCTGTTAGGTTGCCAATGTATAATAAGATATGTTGTGAATTAATCAATAATTATTTTCAAAAATTAAAAAAAACCTAACAATTTAAACAGTTTGGTGGCATGTCCATATTCCATTAAAATTCCATATGATATTAGAAAGAAAACATGGGCTTTAATACCTTCATAATCTGAATGGCCAGTAGGGAAGACTCCAGTAGCTGACAGGTAGACAAGCAGAACGCTGTTGGCAGGCAGTTCCTGAAAATTAGGGCAATGGCGGAAAAAAGACAGTGTAGCAAAGATATAGGGTTAGATGTGAGTGCTACATGTGATTTGCATGCTGACATGAAATTATTAGGTTAAACTAAAATAGAATAATGGGTAGGGGGTGCAGAGAAGAGAAAATCTGACCAAATATGGGTCCAGATATGAAAATCTCCCCCAGTCAGTAAGTGGGATTGTGACCCTGTGACACCAATCAATGTTCTCTCATTAAAATGAGAAAATCACTGGAAAACATTTGGATGTCACACAAATATTGCAGTGGAAAGGTGAGAATCTAAATAGCAACAATGTCAAACAACACTTGTAATCCTGGAGGATGACAGATACTGTACATTTGATGTTACCTTGGTGATACTGCATGTGTAATAATAGACCATTAACTTCAGCAGTATTTAACCCAGAAAGGCTTTGATTTAAGTGAATACTGACCTTAAAAGATGCAGACAGGAAAGTAAAAAGTTGGCTGAATGTTGGCTTGTACAGCAAATACTTGTGAGGGTTTTCTCTTTTAGCTGGCTTCTCATTGGGTTCCTGTGGAAAAATATTTTATATAATAACTATTTGTACTGACGTCCAGCTTACTTTAAGTATGGCAGGGTAACCAGACTTCTAGGAGGCAATTATGTCTTCATTAGTTCATCATGTTTGTCAACCTAAGAGATACCCGTGGGGAATGACGCAACTCTTGAAAGAATGATGTATCTCACTCAGCACACACTTATAGCATAATTACAGGGCTGCGATTACAGGCGAAAACATGGTGACATACAGGTATTTGCTACTGATTGGCCCTGAGACAGACTGCATCATGTACGAGACATAACAGTTGCCTTGCTTGGAATATTCTGCTCTGAATAAGTTGTTATACCACAATCTGTTAGGGGCCGTTGTCACAAATGGTAAGGGAAAGGCCACACGACAAGGGTGCCCCCTGTTGCCTTTGTTACATGCAACTGCAATTGAACCGCTAGCGGAAGCTATCAGACCCCATCCCAATATTCATGGTATGTCACTCGAAAACAACATAGGATGTCATTATATGCGGACGATGTTTTACTGTTTATCACACAACCGAAAATATCTTTTGCCTCAGCCATTAATGTTATTGATAGATTAAATTAAGTCTCTGGATATCTAACCATACAGAAAGGAATTTCTGTCTGTCTGTCTGGGTGTCCTTTGCATACCTCAAGAACTGTTCATTTGATCTACTTCACACTTAGCAGATGTATTACTGGGGAGTGGGGACCCAAGGATGTGCATTTTCAAATTTGGTGCTGTTTGGATACATGACACCTTCAATATTGATAAATTCTGAATAAAAACGTGAGCAGCGCTCTGTGGCTTTGTGTAGAGGTGGGGGCAGAGCTTTAGGGCTCTGCTGGGAGCAATCTGTGAGAGGAGCATGTCGTGCTGTGTGTATTTCACAATGTTCTGAGTAGCTGTGAGCTTCAGTGTATTTCTTTGCCATATTAACTTATAACCAGGGGTGAACAGAAGCCGGTAAACTCTGGTACTCTGTACCTCTAAAAGGTTCAGTGCCAGTAAGCAGAACAAGGAAGAGGGGACAGCAGCTGCCTGCCTAAAGCAGTTGGAAAGATATTCAAAGATTTGAACAACCCAGTGAAATAACTCATAAGTGAAACGTTGTTGAACATAAATGACACCTCTTTCCAACTGAGACAATGAGCTTCATTTCATCAAAACTAGCCATCCTCTAACTGGATAAAAAGAAAGCATTGCTCTGTGTGCAGCCTGCTGTGAGAAGAGTGCTCAGGGTCCTTCCACAAAGTGCAACACCGCAAAGAGATTCTACAAAAATATTCAATGACTTCACTCAGTTATAAAGTCTAGTGTCCCCAAATTCACTTTACATATCAACAGTCTCCTGTTGGTTATACCACAATGCTTAGTTTGGAAAAATGTGCTTTTGCATAACATGGGCATATTCAGTAAATTCACTCTTAAACAGTGTAGTGTCCCCAAATAATTAATAACTTCACTCAAAGAAAATTGTTTTTTATGTGCTAATATTCTGAGAATTGAAAAGGAGGTTGGTAGTTTCATACACACTATATGGACATGTGTACATTTTCAGGATTTCTGGGTTAAAGTTGTTTGAAAGTTAAATTTGGTGTTCAAGAAAAAATATACATCTGGATCCAGTCAGCCTACTGCTAGGAATGTCTCACCCACAAATTTAGGGAAGAAAATTTTCTGAGTGTGTTAATATCTGCTGCACACAAAGGTATATTACTGAAATGGATTTCAAATAAGCCACCGACACTCCTAGATTGGCAAAAGGTAATACTTAATCTTCTACCTAAAGAATACTGGACATACTGGTCTAAAGGTAAAACTGGTACATTTCATCATATATCATCATCATCATCATATTTGATTGTGTGGGACCAAAAATCAAAATATTTTCGGGAAGGCACTTCCTAGACCAAGAAATGATGGTTGAATGCTGAAAGAGGCTTTGTTGTCGGTATTATTATTCAAATATATATTTAACTGTATGTTTTGTTTCTTTATGATATGCCACCATGCTTGCGAACTACTACTTTGTTGTGTTACATGTACCGTTTAGGGGAGGGGAGTTTTCAGATGGATTTGGGGTGTGTTTGGAGGGGAGGTTGATAAATGTAAAATATGTGTATATATGAAATTGAAATTGTATGCATAATTAATAATAAAAATGTGCTAAAACAACAACAACAACAACAACAACAACAAAAAAACACTCCACCACTCTACTCTTCAGGCATAACACCCACCAGCGTTCCTTGTTTGGAGGTCTGTGTGGCCAAGTTTACAGGTTCCCTCTCCAAAGCTTGAAGCATGCGGAACATATCGATGGTTAACTCACTGAACTTCACCTAAAAAGAAAGAAAACAACACTAACATAACCTTACCACTGGGAGACTTGTGGGGAGTTAGTATTTTAGACATTGTAGTTTCACAGATGATATAAAGGTCATGTTTTTCAGTACACATAAAAGTGTTTGCAGGTTGATTTTATAGGTATTTTAGTTCTTTGGTCAGTCAGGTACTATAGCCAGTAGAGGGCACTGCAAGTACTAGTAGCACATGTCAAAACAGGAGATGAAGACCTGTTTGTTACTGCAATTACCTTATGCAGTTCTGAAAGGATAAATGAGTCAGATCAGACACACTGAGAGTAGTGACGAGGGGCTTGTCTTAAATGTTGAAACAGTCAAATAACACTTCACTGTGTTCTAGGGAAACAAACAGTACACATTTGACACAGAGATAGTACTAGTAAGGTGGTACTTCCCAAATGTGAAAGAACATTTTTAAGTTTAGTTACACTGTCAAGACATATACAGATTTGTTAACCCTAAAGCCCTGAGCACATGCTTACTGAACATGAGCTTCACTTCCACAACCAGCTAAAAGAGCTGAGGGGCAAAAACTAAAGAAGATTCATAGAGAAAGAGCTGCTGCATGAACCAGGAAAAACCTGGAAAAGCAACTTGTCACTTAAACTAAATGTTTACTGTGATAAATGAAGTTATGTTTACAGTACATTATCATAGAGTGTATGGGGATGAAAAGCCTTCACTTTAATAATACTAGTAGTACTAATAGTACTTTACCTTAGATGTTTCACAGTTTCTCTCTTGCCTATCTCGGCCACTAAGCAGAAACACCTATATTGTATTACCAGGTCTTCATTAACTAATGTAGGGGCAAATCTGTCGTGGATGTGGAGGACATGTGATAGAGCTTACCCTTAGTGTTAGAGTTCCTACCTCTGACAGACGTGTTCAATTCTCCAGATAGACTTGTATTAAAAAACATTAAAGGGATAGTATGGATCTTTAAAAGTGAAGTTGTACAAGGTACTTATCCATAGTTAGTATATTACATACAGTACATGTCAGTCAGCATGCCGCCAGTTTAAAGAAGCAGGCTGGAGTCCAACATGGAAGCTAAGGAATGTACTGCTGTGGATGGGAACAGCAGTAAAATGTATTTAATGAATTCAATATCAGTTTAGGGGTATACTATATTTAGAATATTTCCATTGCTTTACCTTGCTGTCAAACAGCGATTCTGACAGGGAAATAAAGTTGTTAGATTGCTCTCTGACTCCACTGAGAAAAACAGTGATTGAACAAAACTGAACACAGAAGCCACTGGTCTACCGCTGCCTTAACTGTTTAGTCTTGTTTGTGTAATTGTGTGACTTTGGTGCTCAAAAGAATTAGTTCGGACTCACCAAAGTCACACAATAATACAAACAAACTAACTGATCAAGACAGCAGTAGACAAGCAGATTCATGTCCAGCAGGCCAAAATTACTGTTTTTGTCAATGGAGTCTTGTGGCTTTGACAAAAGTATAGATGAGGAACTGTAGCCGTTGATGGCTCACCCATCAGAACAGGCTGTCTGACAGAATGGTAAAGCAGTAAAAATACTCTCAATATAGCGTACACATATAGATTTTGTAAACTAAACTTCTTTCAAGCGCCTAAAACACGTTATGCTGCTGCCCCCGTCCACAGCAGTGCATTGCTTTGCTTCCTATTTGGCTCTCCTGCGCCTGTGGACTGCCATCTATTGCGTGTAATACACTGACTATGGATAAGTACATCATACAAAGCCACTTCAAAAAATCCAAACTATCCCTTTAGTGTGTGATTAAAATTAGAAACCTTTTCAGAATTTGTCAACATTTAAAAAAAAAAAAAACAGTCAATATTGAAACAAATAAGGATTTTGCTCTGGTAGGAGGCCAATGACCAGAAATCGTAGATCAACACTTTGCTTCCCCATAGTGTTATGTTAGTGTTGCTGTCATGATCAGGTTGAAAATGTAGATCTGTGTGTCAGATGGAGGACAGAGAAGCACGTAAAAAGCTGACGATAAAACATTTGGCCTCCTGCAAGAACCCTTTGGTATTGTTATCCTAAACCTCTTACTTACTTAGTACTCTTACTCATTTGTGAGGTTTGCTTGTTCAAGTGTTCAAGTCAGTATGAGTCAGACTGACTTAACCCTAAGCATAAACATATGTTGTAAACTTTATGTTTCAATCTAATGAATACCACCTGTATCCAGCGCAAAAGGAAGCTTGCGTCTGATCATGGACGAGAGGCTTGTGCTTGTGTCAGAGTAAGATGTAAACATTAAAGGGATAGTTCAATTTTTATGAAGTGGGGTTGGGAGTGTAGTCCAACAAAGGGGCTTAAGAATCTGTTGCTGTAGACGGGTCAGCAACAAAATGTATTTTAGCCACCTAAAAAAAAAAAAATCAATATCAGTTTAAATGTACGCTACATTGAGAGAATTTTCACTGCCTCACCTTAATGTCAGACAGTGATTTGCAATAGGAAAATTAAGCCATTATATCTTTCTCTTCAATGCAAGACACCTTTGACAAAAACAGTGATTTAACATTGCTGAACACAGCAGCTGCTGGCCTACTGCTGCTTCGATCAGTTATTTTGTTTGTGTTATTGTGTGACTTTGGTGTTAAACTAACTAACAAATCGAAGCAGTCGCAGACCAGCAGCTTCTGCGTTCAGTGAGCTAAAATTACTGTTTTTCTCAATGGAGTCTGGTGGCTTTGACAAAAGCATAGATGGGGAACTGAAGTCATTAACGGCTTTCCTGTCGTAACATGCTGTGTGACAGAGAGGTAAAGTGGTGAAAATACTCTCAGAAAGGAATTCTTCTAGAAAGAAGTTGCTGTTGAGTTTTTCGAATGTATTTTTTTGAGCACCACAAAGCAAGTGCCATTTAGTTCCATTATACTGGAGAGAAGGCAGACATCTCTACAGTTGATACTTCCAACCCTCTGCAATTCTAGACTCTACTGATAAATAACACTACAGGTAAGAGGAAAAATATGTGTTTTTGATTTTGGAGTGAACTGTCCCTTTAAAAAAAAAATTTGTACCAGTGGTTCTTGCATGAGGCCCAACATCTCTGTCCTTTGACAAAAATGGCAGTAAACTACACATTATAAAATCATGTATTGCTGTTATTGTGCTCTAAAATTACTGTTGTGACTATACTACTGATAGTGGTTAGAGACAGGGCAGGACTTAACCCTTTGTGGACCATGCACTATGAATCTATCAGGACATGCATGTCTATCAAAAAAAGTTTAACACAACTGACAAACTCTAGTCATACAGTATTAAAACTATTATTCAAGATGGGCCTGAAGGTATTACTGGTAAGTTCTATATTGAAAAGTTGTGTTTGATATTGTATGTCTGAGAGCCAACAACGAGTTTTCATCAGTAAGACCTGTCAGTGACTGTGTTGACGATGTATGAAGTGTTAGGACCTGTGAATTAGAATTAGTGGGTTAAAACCTGGTTGTTACAGTTGCCGATGATTAGTGCATCTGCAAGGATGAGCTGCCCAACCACCATGCCTTGTTCCAGTGGAGGCACACTTCCCTCCTGCAGCCGATTGCTGGTGACGATGACAGAATTGTTGTCATTCAGAACTACAACTGGATCTGCCTGTTTTACAAATGGAGAGAAACAACAGTGAGCTGCGGCTGATCCAGTGCACCAGGCAGCAGATGACTTCTTCAATTACCTGGCTGTCAGTCCAGGAAGATGAAGTGTTGCATTAATATTTTTATGTCAGTAACTAACTTCAACCTTCAATTTGTCATACCCTTGTACAGATTACACAATTATGGGTTTTTAACATCTATTTATAAGATATAGTGCCTTGCAAAGGTTTTAACCCCCTTTGGTGTTTTTCTTATTTTGACGCATTACAACCTGTAATTTAAATAGATTTTTATTTGGGTTTTCTTATAATGGACCTAAATTAAATAGTCAAACTTGGTGAAGTGAAAATAAAAAACTTTTTTAAAAGGATAAAATATTAATAATTAAGTGAAATGTGGTGCATGCATGTGTTCACTACGGAAGCTGAGAACGGCCATGTATTATTCTTTTTTTTGTGCACTGTTATCTCGTGATAACGACTTATTATTTCGTTATCCCGATATAACAAAGATTGTTTTCTAGTGATAACGACTTATTATTTCGTTATCCCGATATAACAAAGATTGTTTTCTAGTGATAACAAATTAATTATTTCGTTATCGCGACATAACAAAGATTGTTTTCTCGTGATAATTGTCAAGTCTGATGATTGCGCGCTGGTTAATGTGGTCGTCCTGATTTCAGCCTACAAGAGCTGCCACTGGCTGGTCCAGGTGTCCCAGGGAGGTGAAAATGGCAGATCACATTATTGATCAACGCATCAGGATGTACTTCAATCAAGGTCTAACACAGGCAGTTATTTATTTTCACTTAACTTCACCAATGTCTGACTATTTTGTGTAGGTCCATTACAAAAAAAATCAAATAAAAAAGCAATGTACTTCAAGAACCTCTGGACAATCTAATCAAACAAACTTGTAACCACATTATGGATAATAACATAGACAACACTGAAAGTACTAAACTAGTTACCTCAACAAAAGCTGCCACTTCCTGTAGAACCAGGTTCCATTCAAGTTGGTCCTCTGTGTTAAACCGCTGTGTGTAATCTTCGATCTCCTCAGATAACTCCTGCAGGTAACAGACAGGCATGGAGTTCCAGGAAGGTCAAGCTAAATCCAAACACTTTTTTAACTCTACTGCAAAAGTTTGACTTGTGCTAGATTCAGAAAATAAGGTCCCATACAAATTTCATGAGGCAGGCTAACTTGTCCCAGTTTTCTGTAAGGGGAAAGTGGAAATTGCAATTAGAGTTTGGGTTTTGTTTGTAAAGCCAGAGCACCAATGCTCTGCTGGGTTATGATGAGGAGGTGAAGGTAATGGGCGAGGAGAATCTGGTGTCACATAAGGACAAGAAGGACATTTTTTCCTTCATTCCCCATATTCAATCTGTCAGTTCTCCTGCTTAGCTGCCTAGCCTTAGCCCTTAGCTAACTGAAAATCTAATGGCTCACTTCCACTGCAGAGGACTCCCAGTCCCACTGACAGTGAAAGAGAAGACCCCAATCAGAAGTTACTGTGTTCTCAGAAGAGGAGCCCTATTCCAGCATGACCCCCACCCAATAAGCATCTTCTCTGGATTTTCATCTTCTCTGCATGCTATAGAGCTATAGGTGGGAGACCATTTCTATCAAAAAGGCTTACAAGGGAGCAGCCTCTGTAGTGAGAGCACTGAATGTTACCTCTGTCCTTGCGGAGGCGGAGTTGCCACTCTGTTCAAGGACAGCTTCCAGTGTAAGCAAATGTTTTATGCTCAGTTTGACTCCTTTGAATATGTTGCCACTCAGTTAAAATCCCCCTGTCGAGCAATTTTAGTGACCATCTACAGACCCCCCAAATATGATGCAAGGTTTTTTGATGAGTTTGCCAAATTGCTGTCTATTGTGTGCATGGAATTTGACTGTGTTGTTTTAGTGGGAGATTTTAACATTCATGTTGATAATCTTACAGATGGGTGTGCTAAGGAACTGTTAAATATTCTGGATAACTTTGGGCTTTCTCAGCATGTCACAGAACCAACACATAACAGAGGACACATATTAGATCTAATTATTTCCAAAGGTCTTAATATCTCTGAGGTTGTGGTGAACGATGTCGCTTTATCTGACCATTACTGTGTTTCGTTCAAAATGACCACCCTTGCTAATCCTATGAAAAGTGAAGCAGAGGTGATCAGAAAGCGTTATATAAATGATAACACCTGTGCATTATTCACCCTGGGTTTTACACCATCACAAACCCTGCCCTCAGCTCTAGTTGATGACCTTGTAAGCAGTTTTAGTTCCAATGTTATGACTGTTATTGATTCTATCGCCCCAATTAAGACCAAAGTTATGTCAGGTAGGAAAAAGGCACCCTGGAGAAACGCCATACTGGTTAAAGAATACAAAAGAGTATGTAGACAAGCTGAACGCAGGTGGCGAAAAAACAAACTCCAGGTATATTACGACATTTATAAAGAGAGTCTTCACAACTATAACCAGGAACTGAAGAATGCAAGGCAATCATATTTTTCAGAGATTATCAATAGAAACAGTAATAATGCCCGCACACTTTTTTCTGTAGTGGACAGACTGACCAACCCCACAGCATCACTCCCTCCTGAACTACTGTCTAACAAGTCATGTAATGACTTTGCAGCCTTCTTCACAAACAAAATATTACAGATAAGACAGGCAGTGTGCAGCTCCAGCTCAGGAATGATAACACTTGTGCCTTCCTGTCCTCCGGTTAATCTAGGACATTTTAGCCTCCTAGATTACACAACTCTAACAGAAACGGTTTCAAAATTAAAGCCCACAACATGCTGCCTTGATATTCTGCCTTCAAACTTTTTTAAAACCATTTTTAACTGCATAGCTCCAGATGTACTGCAGATAATAAATACTTCTCTTAAAGCAGGCCAGTTTCCCCAGGCCTTGAAAACTGCAGTAATAAAACCTCTCCTAAAAAAATCAAATCTGGACGCCACAACAATTAGTAACTATAGGCCAATATCAAATCTGCCATTTTTGGGGAAAATCATTGAAAGGGTTGTCTTTCAGCAAATCCATACTTTTATGATGCAAAACAATCTTTTTAACACATTTCAGTCTGGATTTCGGCCACATCACAGCACTGAGACTGTACTTATCAAAGTCTTAAATGATATTCATCAGAATAATGATGCATGCAAATCCTCTGTCCTGGTATTACTAGATCTCAGTGCTGCATTTGATACAGTTGATCATAATATACTACTTAGCAGATTGGAAAAGTGGGTGGGACTCACCGGCACTGTGCTACAATGGTTCAAATCTTACTTACAAGATAGGGACTTTTTTGTGTCAATTGGTAACCATGAATCTGAGCGAACTACGATCACATGTGGGGTTCCTCAAGGGTCCATTCTCGGACCACTTCTATTCAACATCTATATGCTACCCCTAGCCCAGATTATGGAACATCACAACATCTCCTATCATACGTATGCCGACGACACACAACTCTATATCTCAGTGTCATCACACGACTACAGTCCCTTACTCTCATTGAGTAACTGTATTCATCAAATCAATGACTGGATGTGCCAGAATTTTCTCCAGCTAAATCCAGAAAAGACAGAGGTATTAATTTTTGGCCCTAGAAATGAAAGGGCAAAGATCAGCGCCCACCTTGGCTCTATGTCATTGACAGCTACAAATCAAGCCAGAAATCTTGGTGTTATTATTGACTCAGACCTGAACTTCAACAGCCATTTAAAGTTTATTACTAAATCTGCCTATTACCACCTGAAAAATATAGCTAGAATTAAGGGGTTTCTGTCTAAACAAGACATGGAAAAACTTATTCATGCATTCATTTTTAGTAGGTTGGATTATTGCAATGGCTTATTTACAGGCCTTAACAAAAAATCAATCAGACAGCTGCAGCTGATTCAGAACGCTGCCGCCAGAGTCCTTACAAACACCAGGAAACTGGACCATATTACACCGGTCATTAAATCGCTACACTGGCTTCCTGTGAGTCAAAGAATAGATTTTAAAATCTTACTGCTGGTCTACAAAGCCCTAAATGGTCTCGGACCAAAATACATGCTTGATCTACTGGTTCCCTACGAAGCATTCAGACCCCTTAGGTCATCTGGAACAGGTTTGTTGTGTGTTCCAAGAACAAGAACCAAGCAAGGTGAGGCAGCATTCAGTTATTATGCTCCTCACCTGTGGAACAAACTTCCTGTAGATCTGAGGTCTGCTCAAACTGTCAGTTGCTTCAAATCAGGGCTAAAAACACTATTGTTTACTGAAGCGTACTCTTAGATTAAATACTTACCTGCTGTATTCTACTACCCGTACTTTTTAACTACACACTGCTGATTTATGCCTTTTATTATTCTACTTCTTTTCTTATCCTGACTGTTCAATGTATTGAGCCTGTTTTTATTTTATGTTACTTTTATTATTATCACTATCATTCTCAATTTCTATTTCCCTTTTTAATCGATTGTTTTTATTGTTTTAATAGTTTTATTGTTTTTTTTGTCTTGTTGCTTTTAATGTCTCTGTAAAGCACTTTGAATTACCTTGTGTTGAATTGTGCTATACAAATAAACTTGCCTTGCCTTGCCTTGCCTTGCGACTTACCAGGAACTTGTCTCCGGACAACATGGGCTACACACCTAATACAGCTGTATGTACAAAAGTACAAACGTGTATGTTCAGCACTCTGCTGACCAGATGACAGGGGAGTCTATGGCCATGCTGGTCAAACTGGCCAACTACTTTGAAAAAGTGAAGCAAGACAATTAGGACATTTAATTTGTCCCAAGTGTATATCTGGTTCTGCTCTCACCTCCATACAGAAAAGGTATGAAGCCAAGACTCACAAGTATAAAACCTTGTAGCTCTGTGTTATGTTTTGTTTCAAGGTGTAGCATACCTGGCCACAATGTGTTTGTAAAATGTATACAAGCAGATGAGCTGCTGAGTATATAGTGTCATTGGTATGGCAACCGCACATGAGAAACCAGAGCTGTGCCACTTAGATCTTTAGGTCTTTTGGAGCGTTATGGTTTCCTAGTAGTTTATATCTACATAGAACAGTGTGATGGCTTGAACGGAAATTGTGTGCTAGCAGTGAAGTTGGTTTGTATGTTAAATAATCAACCAAATATGTCTATTACAGCACCAAAGCACTGCTATAATGTTTGAACTCATGCAACACTCAGTTAATCCATTGTGCCTGCTCCGTTTGAGCAGCAACTGCAGTCGTACATTATATAGATTTTGATCATGATGTAGGTATGGACGTCACCTCTCTGTCAGCTCCACTAAGTATGTACTAAGTCTAGGCTCTTATGTCTATTTTGCAAGTCTTGGTGGTAATTTTTGTGGTCACTTTTGGACGGTGGTGGCGTGTGGCTGCGAATCACTCATCAGGATGAGGAAACTAACTCACCAGACTGTAAACTCTCCTTCTGCTGACTTCTCGCTAGCTAGCTAGCTACTAGTTTGCTGCATCAGTTTCCGATGGGATAACAGGAACTGTAATAACCTTTGATTCACCAAAACTTGGCTGAATCCTGGACAACACCAGTCAGCCAGGTGACTCTTTTTCTATACGCTGATCTGACAAAGCAGAGGACTCTGGCGAGAGAAGGAGAGGAGGTGTGTGCTTTATGGTGAATAAGGACTGGTGTGACAGTGGGAATGTGAGGTGCTGTCCCGTTCCTGCTGTGGGTCACTGCTATTTGCTGCTCAGAGACGGCTCCTGCCTGTTTTTGGGAGAGGAGACCATACATCCACCTTGTTGAGGTTGGGATGTGTGGACAGTTAAATCAATCCACAACTAGAAACCATGGATTGCCAGAACCATCCAGAAACATGGACAATCATACAGCAGCAGACAACAAAATAACAAGATGCAAAAATTGGTCTCAATTACATTGCACAAGTTAAAGGAGCTGATGGCATCACATTTCACTGAAATTGTACCTTGTATAATTCCAATAATTCCAGGACTAACACACAGAGACAGACAACCATTCACACTCACATTCACACCTAACTGCACCAAACTGCACCATAGCTCTAATGGTCAATTGAAATTAGTTAAAAAATATACTGCGATGGTCATAATGGATAATTGTTTTTTCATATTTGAAAATAAACAGGTGTGTAAGTGCTCTAACTTCTGAGGTTGGCAGTGGGAGCATCCTGGTGGCCTGTGTGTTGGTGCCTCAACTATGACCCAACACCCCCCGGTTTGTTTGAGTAGAGAGAGATTGAGAGTGGCATGCAACACTTTCTATCTCTCTGATGTCCATATCATGTGGTGAGACACTAAAATGAACGCTATGAGTAGTACATGAGGTATATGGGTGCAGGGGATGTCTTCATACTCCTCAGAAAATTCGGAACACTCAGCATGCTCTAGTAACAAAAAACGGCTTCCATACCTTCACCAAAACTTTGACTAGGTCCATCTTGTTCAGCAGTAAACAGACAACGATGTAGCGAGCATAATATCGAAGCTTCTTTACCACCAGTTCTGGCCTGATAAAAAAGAAGAGAAGACACAATATGAACTTGTAAAGTCAAACAAATACACATTAAAAGACAGGCACATTTAAAGCCTTGTTCATTAAGGCTTCTGATGAAGCTGTAAGGTTCATGTTTCAATCTGAGAATTACATTTAGCACGTTTGTGTTATTGAAACTGCTTAACTTTAGTTCGCTTTCCAGTGTCTGTGGCTGAGAACTCTAAAGAGTTAGTCTGATATTCTATAGTTTTCTTATTATATTATACATTTACTTATATCATTATCAACACATGCCATGTGCAGACCCAAACCAACAATTCATGCATCTTACTAATAAATTGTCTTTGTGTATCAAAGCCTGACATATAAAAAAATAGAGAATATAGCTGTCCTTATCCTTTAAAATAACCCTGTACTTTTAAATTGTTGAACATACCTATAATCTATTGAATAAGAAAACATTTGGCTAAATTTTTAAAATAGCATAAAATAAAATAAATCTTAACTGTCCAGGCAATTTATTATATACCAAGCATAGGGATCTACTTACTTAAACTACAACTCACAACATTTTAACAAAAGATTTTGGAACTTACCTGTCCTCTTTGTTGACCTGGAAGTAGTAGGAGCGCTGGCGGATGGCTGAGTAGAATGAAAAGGCCTCATTCAGGTAACTTGTTTCTGAGGTACGAAGGCTGTCAACCAAGATTAGAAAGCAGAAGGTGCATTACTGCAGCACATTTCATTACATTCATACCATTTCAACACACTTTAGACTGAGGGTGTATTTAGTAATCAACACGGCCTCTTATCTTAATTCCTCTTTTCTAAGCCCTTTTGCCCTCTGTACTGCTGCACATACAGTACATGAACCAAAGTAGCAGGTGTGCTCAGAGATGCCCACAGAAGTCTGAGCGCCCAAGACATACTGCTTTGCACTTGTCATTGTGCTTATGTAATTAATATAGGACCCACAGTGCTTCCCATCAAACACAATGTGTCTCGTACAGATTATCCCATACCTCTTTTACTTGTTTCTGTTAGGTTTGCTTGCACAAGTGTGCCAATTCGGCTCCACAAAACTGTCTGACCAGCAAACTTGTCGTAAGTTGTTAACTTCAGCCTGATGAATGCCATCTGAGGAGGTCAATGTTCATGAGATTTCGGCATTATTCTTATCTATGCCCCTAAAATTGTCATATTGTGAGGCCTGTCCCATGCTGTTTGTGACCAGATTTCATTCACAAAAAGGTTTGCTAACTAAGAATTTCACATGGCACAGCTAAGAGACTTAATGCTGGATAAAAAAATATGGTTAGCAGTGTCAGTAGGTGTGTTAGAGGACCTGAAAAAAATGTGAAAAAAATATATTAATAAATCATCTGCCAAGGATGTGTCATCAGAACAGCACTGCATTGTGACAGATATAAAGAGGGAATGAATGTACATGGAGTTAAAAGCTACAAACAGTTGGTCAAGGGGATATGAAAATCAGAAATAATAGACAAGAAAACATTACACACAGTAGGTGATGTATACTGTCGTTTGCGACAGACAATGGACATTGGACAGATACCGACCAAAAACCATAAGGCAGCTATCAGAGTGAGAGAATTTTCCTAACAACTAATGAACAGTAGAAGTCCTTATGCCAAAATATACCAATTATAAAAACAGAAAATCTAGAAGACCTCAGAAAATGGCCATGATGATGATGATGATGATGATGATATGATAATGATAAAATTAATTTTGCATTATACTTAGTGTACTGTACTTATACATTAGCTCCTTTTCCACCAAAATTTCCAGGAACTTTTATTACCAGGAATTTGTTTACCTGGGTAAAAGAATTCCTGGGCAAACAGCCCCGCCCCTCAAGAATTCCGGGTCATCTGAAAAGTCCTACCCCCCTACTAGGTACTTTTTCCAGGGTAAATTTGGGGTTGAGGAAAAGTTTTTCACATGGGTCATTTCGGTGGAAACGCGGAGGTTTTTCAAAATTCCGGGTAATTGATAAAAGTTCCTGCGGTGGAAAAGGGGCTATTAATCATATTTAATCTCTAAATTCATTAAGATTGAGACATCATTATAAGTTCAACAGAAGTTTTCCTCTAAGGAGAAAGGTAGACTGTACATGACTCATATGAACTGAATACTGAAACTAATGAAACTGAATTTTTTTGTACCTCAGAGAAAATTCTTAGTATGACAAAAGCAATGAATGTTATAAATTCTCTGCTATCACTTGCACATGCCTCATAAGAATCATTAGAATCAGAATCAGACATAATTTATTGATCCCTGGGGGGAAATTGTGATTTGTTACAGTTGCTCAGATGTAAAGAATAGAGAATTCTAAGAAGTAAGAATAAGAGTATGATGTTACAATATTAAACACTAGTACTTCAGATATTAAGAATAAAATATATATCTTTACTGTGCTGAGTCTATAAGTGTGTAAAACTATACAAATATGTGCACTGTGCTACTGTACCAACGAGTATGTTACATTCAGAAATATAAAATATGTATTATACTACAATGTTAACTACAATATATACGTCAATAGAATTAACAAAAATAAGGAAAAACATAAGAGGTATGTACAGCTATGGGCATTGTATGCTGAATAAATATATACATTCAAGAGGTGTTGGTGAAATTCGTACACAAAAGAATATCTTTTTGCATTTCCATTGCTAACTGTCAATCCGTGAAATACGATGAAGCTTCTGTCAGCAGCATGTTTTGTCTTGTCATCTTGCTAATGTATGTGCTTGCATCTTGCTAATCACAGCATTATTAATACACAAATGTGTCTTGAGATGGTCACAATAAAAGGACACTTGTCTTGTAAAAAGACAGGATTTCACAACTAGTGCTACAGAAATGCAAATTTTGGTCACAGATACCCCAAAGAATCAGTCAGTATTTGCTGTGACACCATTTGCCTCATGCAGTGCGACACTTTTCCTTCACAAAGAGTTGATCAGGTTTGTAATTGCTGACCCACTCCTCTTCAGTGGCGGTGATGGTGTGAAGTTGCTGGATATTGGCAAGAACTGAAACAGGCTGTTGTATAAGCTGATCCAGAGCATCCTAAACATGCTCAATGGGTGACATGTCTGGTGACGCAAGCCATGTTAGAACTGGGATATTTTTAGCTTCCAGGAATTGTGTGCAGGTCCTTGCAACACGGAGTTGTGCATTATCATGCTGCAGCATGAGGTCATGGTGGCGGATGAATGGCATGACAATGGGTCTCAAGATCTCGTAACAGTATCTGCATTCAAACTGCCATCAATTAAATGCACTTGTGTTCGTTGTCCATAGCTTATGCCAACCCATACCACAATCCCACCATGGGCATTCTATTCACAATATTGGCATTAGCAAACTGCTCGCCCACATGACTCCATACACGCCATCTGCAATCTGCCTGACAGTGTAAACCAAAATTCATCTATAAAGAGAACACTTCTCCAAAGTGCCAGATGCCATTGACAGTGTGCAGTTGCCCACTCAAGTCGGTTATGATGACGAACTGCTGTCAGGTCAAGACCCTGGTATGGATGATGAGCATGCACGTCAGCTTTACTGAGAAGGCTTCTGACAGTTTGTGAAGAAATTCTTCAGTTCAATGCAACGGTTGCATCAGCTGTTCAGGTGGCTGGTCTAAGACGATCTTGCAGCTGAAGATGCTGGATGTGGAGGTCAGTGGGTGGTGTGGTTACATGTGGTCTGTGGTTGTGAGGCTGGTTGGATGTACTGCCAAATTCATGGGAACAACACTGGAGATGGCCTATGGTCATGAAATAAACACTAAGCTCACGGCTAACAGCTCTGGTGGACATTCCTGCAGTCAGCATGCCGATGGCACACTCCCTAAACTTGTGACATCTGTGACAGCTCTGTTATAAAAGTGCATTTTAGGGTGGCCTTTTACTGTGACCATCCCAAGGCACACCTATGCAGCAATCAGCATCTTGATATGCAACACCTGTCAGGTGAATTGATTATCTTGGAAAAGCAGAAAAGTTTATTTACTTTATTAATCCCCCTGAGGGGAAATTCAATGTTTTCACTCTTACTTGTCAATTACACACAGGTCCGAAAGACACACACATGCACAAACAGGACCTATACATGCAGCCCTCTCAGAGTGAGGGGGCTGCCCTTGGTGAGCGGTTGGGGGGGTTCGGTGCCTTGCTCAAGGCCACCTCGGCAGTGCCCAGGAGGTGAACTGGCACCTCTCCAGCCACCAGTCCACGCTCCATATTTTGGTCCGGACGGGGACTCGAACTGGCGACCCTCCGGTTCCCAACCCAAGTCCCTATGGACTGAGCTACTGCCACCCCCAAAGCTCACTAACATGGATTTTATCAAATTTGTGCACAAAATTTGAGAGAAATGAGTCTTCTGCATATAAAGACTTAGACCTTTAACTTGAACTCATGAAATATGGGAACAAAAACAAAACTGTTGCATTTAAATTTTTCTTCAGTGTATATTTGTTCATACACTCTAGACCCACCCAGCCTTTATCAATGACTGTTTCAGAGCAGACAAGAGTGAAAGAGTCAGTACGTTGACATGCACAGTTAAATCGAGCTTTGGTTATATCTCGACTGGGCCATTTAATTGGACTAATGTCCTTGTCCCGGTATACAAGCACAGGAGGGGGATCAATTTAGTGACCAGAGTATGTCCAACTCTGCTACGACAGGTGGCGATATGTACCCTTTAAGCTTGTTAATACTGGACCTTTTCCTGGTTGACTTGTTACGTCACAGACTGAACAGTCGAAAAATAAGTTAGCTACGGCTAGCTAGCGGCAAACTGGTACAATGGTGGACAACTTTACAGCTCTGTACATTTTGTCCATCCAAAATTGCATGGCTCTGGATGTAGATTTCACCATGTTGTTACCAACTTCTTCTTCTGTTATGCATTTAATGCTATTTGACTTCCGGGTCAAAGCCTGGGGCGGAAACTGTGGAGCATGCACAGAGTGCCTCAGCCAGTCTGGGTCCGACTGACTGCAGGAGTAATTCAACTCCCAACCATATTATCTGGGTGTGTTAGTCCGGCTTTGAAAAAATCAATTTAGTACGATTTCAGATGGACTAACATGTTTACGTGTATTTTAAAAGTCTGGTTTTAGTCGCACTAACACAATAAATCAATTTTCTCTAATGTCATGTGAAGGTATTGAGAGATGTGCATGATCAGGACAAAGTTTGACTTACTAGTAGTGGTAGTAAAGCTGTCCAATTTTGGATGCAACTTCCCCAATCTGCCATCTCTTCAAGCCATACCGACTGTCCAGAACCTGCCTGTCAATAAATGAAAACATAAAATACTGATCACTGGACAATAAAATAATACAGCCAGAGCATGACAGAGCATCTGGCAAATGACACTGTGACAGTCATCACTTTTTACAGATGCATCTCACTTTCTGTGAATTAAGAATCATACATTGTATTTCATGGGAATGCATTGGACACTAATCCTTACAAGTTTAACAGTGCTGTATTGTTTGTAAACTCATCTATGGTTTAAAAATTACTACATGAATAAATCAGATCCAAACGTAATATTTTTCCTCATTCTGCTGATTCTACCCTCAATCACAGCCACGTTACTCTTCATCCACTTATTCTAACTTGGTGAACAATGTGAACTAATAAGAGAGGAAAATAACCTGTGCTGCTGCTGAAATTTCCACAGCTTCGTGTAGACATCAAAAGTCCGTCCAAAGTAGGACTGCCACTGCTTGTGTCCATACTGAGGAAGGTCTCTGCAGCAAAGAGCACAGTAACGGTCAGAGTCAGAGTCACAAACAATCAATCAATTCAATTTATTTGTCACATGAAATCACATACAATTACATCATACAATGCCAGTGCTCTCGGCTCTACACTCAATCACACTGCAGTTAAAAGAACAATCCAACATTGTGGGAAAAGTGGCTGTTAGCAGTCATGGTGCTTAAGTTCCTCAGAGTCTGAAGGGTTTTCAGACATTTTTCTGACATTTTAAATATGATCAAAGTGAACGTGCATGCATTTTGGAATGTATAACAGTATCAATAAACCAGTAAAAGCTGTGGTTTCTCACTCACTCTTATTGTTAATTTTTACTACAGTCATTCTGCTGTTTTCTGCAAATAACCAAGACAAGAAAAGGCGTTGTTGTCATGTTATTGACAACATGATGACTTGTGACTTGATAAACTTGTTAAATTGATCTTTTAATAAAAACATTTAAATTGTATGCCCTGAATGTCTGTTTTTCCTTGTGGTATCAAAATGGTATCGAATATCGATATTTTTTAAGGTATTGTAAAGTAGTTAGAAAATTCAGTATCAATACGATACGATACGATACATGAAAATGAAATTAATTTTGTGGGGGCGCCGGTTGGCTCAGTGGGTAGAGCAGGCGCCCCATGTACAAAGGCTGTGTCCATGCTGCAGTAGCCGTGGGTTTGATTCCATCTTGCAGCCCCTTGCTGCTCTCTCTCCCCCTTCACGCTTTGAATCTGTCCTATTGATTAAAGGCAAAAAAGCCCAAAAAAATATAATATATTCATTTTGCATCATCAGACAGCTCCGCTCAAGAAATTCACACACAAATTAGACCAGTCATGACCATGAATTACATCACATAATACCCTCAGATTCTGATTGTTTTATCAGCAGCACTCTGGTTTTGGTTTAGCAACAGGATAGAATGATATCTAAACAAATTTTTAAGCTTGTTGTGTTCAAATGGTGGGACTTTGATTTGCCTGTTGGAGGGCAGATGTTGGTATTCTCTGTTTAGAACATGCAGGGGATCATCAGATCAGCAGAAATGCTGTTAGTGAGTCTAAGCATGCTCTTATTGTGGGTTGCTTGAAAGATGTGTGCCACAGGTTGGCCCATAATCTTTGGACAAATTTGGAGTTTTATAATTTAGTATAGTGTTGCACGGTAGACCGCGGTACTTAAACACCACGGTACATATGATACCATAATGTTGGAGTACCGTAGCACTACGTTACCTCACGGTACCACTACTGTGGGATAAGATCAAAGTCCAATCGCAAGAGGGTGAGTGTCCATGCGCCGTCCAATAACGGTGCGCGCTGTCCACCTGGCACTCAATATGCTACTGCAGTGGTTTGTTTTCCAGTGACATTTCAGGTATTAGCTGAGCTATTGAGTATCTTTAAGCAGTGAAACTTATTATTTATTTCATTTTACTTGTAGGCTAGATTTGTTTTTATATGCTACAGTGATTTGTTTTCCCACAGAGCTCTACAGTGCGAGCATTTTACTCGCATTTGCGACTAAAAATAGTTTTGTGCTTGTAAAAAAAATCATTCAGGAGCACTCTGTGCGAGTACAGATTTCAACCAGCAGCAGAAACGAAAGGCGAATCCTGCTGGTTGTGGGTTGAACGGGGGTCACAGACAGGAATACAGTGGAGCACTATGGCCACCGCAAGATAACGGTTTACTGGCGACCGAGAAGCCCGGCTCCAGGTCCAATAATTTCCTCTTCGTTGGTGTCATGACTGCCCAGAATATCTGAACAGCCAAGCTGTGGCGGCACACAGGTATGTGACGTGTCAGAGGAGAAACAAGCCGTTCACATTTCTCTCTTTGTGGCAGGTAATGGTCCACAAACCTCACCGCACTGAAGGGACTGTTCTTAACTTATCAGAGGAGGAGGATGGCTGGTTGATTTTTATTTTATTTATTTATTTTATTTTGATCCCCCTTATGTTAATCACTTATTGATGCTGTTTTTGAAGTATGAATAAGTCAATAAGTAATTTATTCCTTTGAAATATCATTGATGTATTATAGAGAAGTGATTTATCTTTTTATAAATGACAAAAGGCACATCTGCCTCATTTTTGCTATGGTATCGTGATACTACTCAGAACTGTGATACACTTTCACTGGTATCGTACTGTGGGTCCCAATTTTGGTACCGTGACAACACTAATTTAGTAATTAAATAATTTAGTTTAACATATAGCCAGCTGAGCCAGGCTGTACTACTTAGGTCACAATACAATATTATTGCATTTTTTCAATGTGTTGCTATATGCCGATCTATCTTTGTCAACTGCTAATTATTCCCCTGAGGAACACTTTGTTAACATCCATTTTATCTAATAAAATAAATTTGTTCAGTCTTTTCATCTCATTTTTTATTACCAAAAGTTTAATTTGTACTTGTAGTATTGATAAAACTTTTTTTAACGGATAATTAGCGTCTATGCGCTGTGCCATCGCTGTGTGAGTGAATGGTTACCAAGTAGCAGATAGCACCCTGTATGGTGGCCTCAGCCACCAGTGTAGCAATATGTGTTAATGGGTGAATGTGACTCTGTAGTGTAACTCTTTAAGTGAACTCAATACATGATTTGTAAAATAGGATCATAAGAGACTCGTCAACAGGAAATTTGACAAGTTTCCTTAGGCAAGATGTTGCTGGCCTTTTTTGCCAAATGCCTCAGTGTGGCAAATAAAATTCCATTTATCCACTAGTGTCCCATGATATTTATAGTTCTCTATAGAGTCAACCACCTGTCCCTTGATGATGTTTTTATGAGAGGTTGAGGGTTTATGCCTAAAATCAATACACATTCCATTGTTTTTTTTTTTTGTACATTTAGTTGAAGGAATTGTTGCCACACCAATCTACAAAGTCATTAACTACAGGTCCGTGGCTGTTTTCATTGGCATGGATGAGACTAACTACTACAGAGTCATCAGCTAAATTGAAAACGAATCTGGTGTCATGGCGGCTGCGGCAGTTGTCAGTATACAGAATGTAGTGGAAAGGGGAAAGGACACAGCCCTGAGGAGACCCAGCGGATGATGTCAATTCCCCCAACATGCATCCATTCACCCACAATATCTGAGCAAGACCATTCCATTCCAATATCCAGGCTTTATATATTTAAAATTGAAGACTCATCACTCAATTATAAAGGAAAACTGGGAAAATGATTTGGAAACTGTCAGATGACATCAGATGATCATGGGTCTAAAATACTCAAGATAGTCACTCTTATCATTTTGTCCCAGGCATGGCATTATTCAATCTAAAATTGTATAGAGGCTTCATATATGTGAGGTAAAGTTCTCAAAACTTTTCCCTTCTCTTCCCTTCCTGTGACAGATGCAAGCAAGCTAATGCTCTTATATTACACATTGTGGTCATGTCCAATCCTAACAGTCTTGTATATTTGAATTTTATTTAAAGATTGCAGGTTTAACAATTACATCATGCCCTTTTCTTTGACTTTTTGGTGTACTAACAGAGGATCTTACCCTGACAAAAGCACAATTAAGCAGCATGGCCTACTCAGGCCTTGCTGCCCTTCTGGCAAGGTGTGTCATAGTTTTTAATTGGAGGAGTGATCGCCCCCACCCCCTTTGGCAGGTGGATTTGTGAGGTCATGCATTTTCTCAAAATAGAAAAGATAAGACTACACACTGTGTGGATCCACTGTGAAATCTGATGCAGTGTGGAGGCCTAGATGTTGTTGTTGTTTTTTTTTTTTTTGCTGTTTTGTTCTTGTTTTTTGTTTGTTTTATTAATTTTTGTTCTCAATTCATTATGTCTATGTCATCCCTGTTGTATCTATACACTGTTTGAATGAAACATTTAGAATGTTTACTCACCAAATGTCATAAACTCCTAACAGATTATAAAAACTGTTTTCTGGTAGACGAGAAATGGTAATATTATGGGTATCGTAAGAAAGAAAGCTCTGATTACTGTAGCTAATCATAAACAACCAACATTAAATGAAAACCTCAGAAATGATGTTTCACTATTTTAGTCAGTCCACATGGGTCTGAATTTACGAGCCCTTTAACATGCATGCTTTGAGCTGATGATCAAGTCTGTCAGTCAGTTCTGTCAGTGATTCAAACATGAGGAGAATGCAGCATCAGTTCTGAGTAATACACCACAAACCCAGTGTGTCACTCAACTCAGATCACAACCAACAGAATGTATCAAAACCAAAGTGAAAGGGTAAAGCAAACAGGGAGCAGTTTATTTATCTAATCTATCTGATAACTGAATCATATGCATCCACATATCAGTCCGGCAAATGAGCCTGGCCCTTTTCTCTCTCTCTCTCGATTGGTATTGTCCTTCTTGGCTCGCAGTCAAATGACAGGCTCACTGACTCCTGCTACTCCAGATGGTCAATCTGTCTGTTTGCACTCTACAGTCTTTCTGAGCTTATGGGGTTATCCGCTGAAACAATATCACAACAAAAACACAAAAACAGTGGGAATCAATCTGACTCCGGATCTTGGCTTGCATGAAAATATTGAGAAAGTTTCAAGTTGAAAGCAAACCTGTCATTTATTCTACAGGCACCAGGCAAGGACTATTCCCTACTGTGCTTCAGAGAGGTGCATTTTGTTAGTAGCATTCTGAAAATCCCAGACTACATTTGTTTTCCGTGCTGGAATCAGTGTCAGCAGCAAACCTGAGCATTTTGAACAATCTCAGTCTTTTACCTGAAGAGAAACAATGACATGAAAATCTGAAGTTTCCTAAAGCTACAAAGGAACACAGAGCTGCTCCGATTTAACAGAGAAAGAGGGTCTTTCTTCCACCACTTTATAATCATACTCTCACAGCCTGCTGCTTTTTCAGCAGGTAAGGTGGCTTTACTATATGGTGAATTAACTTCAATTACATATTCAATACACCTCTGACAAGCAAGCACAGATATTTTAGAATTTTAAAAAAAATTCAGAGTTAGGTTAGCATTCCCTGAAACATAGGCAAGAGTAAATGTATATTTAGCTTACTTTGTACTAATACATTTCTAAATTAAGCTTAAATTGAAACCATAAGCTCACTGAACATTAATGAAACAAAAATTACTACACAAGGTATGCAATTCTGGAGGTAAGGTTATCTGTTCAGATTAAAGGCTTGAGTTTTTAACACTGAAAACTTTTCATAGATATGTCAGTAAGCTACCCAGTGAGTTTGTTAAAGCAAATGTTCAACTGTGCACATCTTGAGCTTGAGTAACAGACGACACAAAAACACATCTTGCCCAGCACATAGAGCTAGGCTGATACATTGGACAGGCAAATATATTGACTGGTGTATATCTGTGTATATGTCGGCCAGTTGGTACAGTAACAAGAAATTGCAGCACTGACACTATAGCCCTTTTAAAATAGGAATTGTGTAAATTTTCAGGAAAGCCCAATCAGTCTTCATTCAGCATTGGCAGTATAAAAACAAAATCAGGGAGTGCAGTGAAATGCCGTTTGCCTACTTTTCTTCATACAGAATGTGCCTTTTTCGGGGCAATGGGGGGCGTGAGCAAGTAACAAAATGTGTAGCTCAGCGTGTGACGTAAACCCACAAGTCATCAACAGCCCCTCCTGTAGCGGAAGGGCGCCAAAAATCTGGCAGTGTAAAAGGGGCTTATGTTTGAGGTTATTTAGGAAAGGTATGAAAGTTTTCATGTTCTCAGCATGTGAGCATGGGTACTCAAGCTTCCTCCCACAGTCCAAAGACATGCACATCAGGTTAATTGGTGATTCTTAATTGCCCGTAGGTGTGAATGTGAGCGTGAATTAGCCCCTTTTACACTGCCAGATTTACCGCGAATGTTGGGCCTTTTTGCCGGCAAGCTGCGAGCGTTTAGACACACAGAGCCGGATTGGTGAGTTGATCCGAGGTGCCCAATTTTCTGCCAAGGAGGGTAGTCATATTGGCGGAACCCTTTTAGTTTAAAAAGACCGCGGCGGCCTTCCGCAACGGGAGGGGCTGTTGATGACTTGTGGGAGGACCTGTTGATGATGCCGCACGTGCGACCCACTGGCTGTGGATAAACAGAAAACAGCTGATAGCAGAAATTAGCAAGCAGCTAGTAGCAAGAGGGAAACGCAAACCTGAGCAACAAGGGAGATGAGGAATTGCGCGCCCTCCTTGCCCTCGCACACGAAGAGGCCATTAACCGTCAGATGACGGGAACGATGAAGAATGGGACGACTTACGAGAGAATTGCCGAAGGACTGACCAGCCGCGGCTTCCCTCCCAAGTTACTGTTTACGTCACACGCTGAGCTACATGTTTTGTTACTTGCTCACGCCCCCCATTGCCCCGAGAAAGGCACATTCTATATAAACAAAAGTAGGTAGGTGGCATTTTGCTGCACTCCTCGATTTTGTTTTTATACTGCCAATGCTGAAAGAAGACTGATTGGGCTTTCCTGCAAATTTACACAATTCCTGTTTATTGGTTGTGTCTGTCTCTATGTGTCAGCCCTGCGATAGTCTGGCAACCTGTCCAGAGGGTACCCCGCATCTTGCCCAGTGTATGCTGGGATAGGCTCCAGCACCCCCGCAACCCCTAACAGGATAAGCGGTTATGGAAAGTGAATGAATTAAAGTTTCCAACCAAATGTAGAGCAAATTTTGACCAAATTACCTGGCAAACAGACACAACACCACTTTATCCTGTTAAAACAACACTCACTTGGATTAACTTTTATGAAAAACACTTGATTCTTCACCTCCCTCTGGACGTGTTGTGGGCCTGTCATCAAAACACCAGTGAAGAAGGGTACCCACCTGATGACCCTTAAGAAGCTTTTACCCTCCCTTAACCCCTACCCAATCCCCTAGCATGGCTCCAACTATTACTCACAATCACAAGTATGTGCAGCAACAATTGACCAGCCAGGTAAACTCCACCTTGATTCTCTCCTATTATTAAATAAAGTTTTATTATTAAAGAATAAAATCAATAAACCAAGTTCTGCAACAGTATGGCCAGTTTTTGTGTTGGCTGTCCTGTAAAGTTGATTAAATGTCACTTATGCCCCTCTGGTTCTCACCCCTCAATAAGAGTTTTTTGGTTGAAAATCCCTTTGTTTTAATTGAAACTTGAGAGTGGGACTTTGATGAAAATCACTTACCTGTAAAACTTCAATTAGTAGCCTGGGCTAGTATTTACTTAAATCACTGAACTCAACAGGCCTGTATTTGGGACAGGCTTCCATATGGGGCAGGCCTTTAAATCCTGTTACACAGAACGGTTTCTCAGCAAAGATGTGAAATAAAATCAAATTGTTTATTTAAACTAGTATGAATAATACGTATATAAAAATTAGGCTTCGAGTAACCTATCAATTATCTGTTATGTTATGACACTTGCTTCACAGCACCCGAGGATTACGGCACCCAACATACCAACACATAACCACTTTATCCTGTTTATATTCACAACTTGAATTAATCTTTACGAAAACACTTTTGATTCTTTTGATTAGTGGACCCTTATGGACCAAAGGAAAATAAATAACTTACTGGGTAGTCAAGTAATGGACACATATTCTGGTTTTATGACAGCTTCAGAAGATGGGAGTCACCGATTGTTTTTCCCAGTGCCAGTAAATATGAATGAATTATAAAAAAAAATTGAGATTGCAGTGTGTAACTGTGATAATAGGACACCAGTAAACCTTCACCCAATCACATTTACCCTGTAAAGGGTTAAAACAGGTCAGTGATGCTCATCTGATAATTGATTCAATTACATTATCACAAGAAAAAAAGAGTTTCTATTTTCAGACTAGGAGAGTCAAAAAAGCCACAAATAGCAGGAGTCAATTCATGTCAGTGATTCATCTTACATAACTTATGTTTAACATTTTTTCCTGAGGTTAGGAAGATACTACAGTGCTACTAAAGCCAATTAAGACAAGAGATTAAATTCAGTTGTGGGGACATTTATCATCAGTAACATTTTTATTAAATGAAGGAAAAGTCACAACTAGTAGCAGGGTTTAATAGGTGCTTTAAGCGGGCAAAGAAAAATTTAGTCCTGAACTAAGACACATTAATACATATAATAATTAGTTTCTGCTTTTCACCGAGACAGAGTTTTTAAAGTAGAGAGCTTGAGCTCAATGTGCAGAGGCTCTCTTAAATTAGAGTCACTGTCTCTGCAAAACCCCTGACTACGTTCAGTGCCAACATTTTTGATTATGCCTTTCAGTATATACTGTGTGGAGGTGTATGAAGGGGGATGTATTACGTCAGTCGAAAAACAAAACTGAAAACATGTGAATGCTGTTTTTCCTGTGGTGATATATTCCTCTGCATCAAGTAAATAGCAGGCTTCCCAAGTTAATGGTAGTAATGAAGAAATGTCTTGTAAACAGTGACACTGTTAATACACTAGTGTGTGTTATAGAGACCTTAAATGATATGATAAATATTGTATTGTCATTTTTCTAAGCACTGTCCTTTTCTGCTGGATTTGTGGTTGATGCGTGATTCTAGCCTCTTTTTAGGTTGAGCCCAAGCAGCAACCTCTAAGGCTGACAAGAGAAGCCAGTGTCGAAGTGCCAAAACCTGCAGTTAATCGAATGTCAACTTGAGGCTGGCTCCAAAATAGAGTTAATCCCAACAGACCCCCATGTTAAAATGCCCAATTTTACTGCAGAAATAAACATGTTTACAACCTGGTCCATAAATGGTTTTGGTCTCTATACCTAATTTCATCATTAATTAATAATTCTTATATAACTCAACCGTTTACATTATATTAAGGCCCAAAGTTATACATTTCTATTTAAGGGTGGAGCCACTTGAGTGACAGGATGTCTGTCCACGGCACTAACCAAAATGATGACAGGTGAAACAGTGAACTCAAGGCTTCAAAACAGCAGTCAACAAACCAACTGGTGATGTCACAGAAGCTATGTCCATTATTTTTACAGTCTATGATTAAGCCTTGAGTAGTGCCTGCAGTCTGACTTTCAGGCTGCAGGTACAACTTCCACCAATCAAAGAGTTGGACAATAGCCTCTTGTGACCGGAGAGACAAAGAAAGTCAGCATTTTGCCCGATCCCCAGTGGAGTTATACCAGGCATGTCCACAGTCCGGCCTGGGGGCCAATTGTGGTCCACAGGCCGATTTTAAAAAGCCTGTGGCTTGTTGTTCAAAATAAACTATGTGAGGCCCACCACACAATTTTGATTAATCAAGCAAGATCACTTTTCATTTTTTCTGGTCACCTATCAATGCTAGGACTGTCATAGTGTGTAGACATGCACCAAGTATGTCTACAAGGAAGTGTGCTGTGCTTTGAAGCCAATTTTTACAGTGGCCTAACAGCGGTATTGCAATGTCTGGGATCTGTCACATGATGCCACTGAGCCCAAAATGTATTTTTCCCATAGACCTTCATTGGGATAGAGATGTCTGTAAGTCAGTCGATTGATTATTTTGCCCATCGAAACCCCTGGGAAATGACTCGTTCCACTATCAGGATTTAATCAATTCGCTTCCATAACATTTCAAAAGTCTAGAAGAGCCATAGGATTGAATCATTTTATCCCTGTTAAAGTCAACAGACAGCTAAACCAGGAGTCAGCTGCTCGGCCAGCAGAAGTTGGCCGCTCGGCCGCGCTTGGCCATGCTCTGCGACCGTAAGTCTCTGGTGTACCTGCTCTATGGGCTCTATGCTCAATGATGCCGTAGCAGTGCCGATCATTCAGGTCATTTCATTCCACGGTAACAGAGCTTTTTTGGCTTCATCAACTATTGTGATGTCAGGATTATAATTTGTAAAGTAATATTTCTGTTGTAAAAATTACTGTTGCTGTGCTAGAAACATTTAGTTCTATTTAAAATATTCACTATTCATGTTCTGAATATATTCTATTTAAATGTATATATTTTCTAAAACACAATTATTTAGAAATGAAAAAGAATTTATAAGAGTGTTGATAAATTCCCAAACTGATAAGGAGTATCGTTAAGAGTAGCAGCATCAATAAAATCTTAATGATACCCATCCCTAGACACGACCACAACAAAGTAGCATGCCTGTAACAGTCGGGGGCGCTGCCTAAAAAAAAGCGGCAGAAAGTTGAATACTTTTTCACTGAAAGATGTCACAGTTGCGTTTGTCTCATTTGTGTGGGATTTTTATGTATATTTTTTTAATAACACTTTTGACGCGTGAGGCAGCTGGTCCCCTGGTGTTTTCACATGTTCTGATCCTGCCCTCATTCAAAAGAGTTTGGACACCTCTGAATCTAATATCTGAACACAGGATTTCTGCAGATATGAAGTACTGATCCGATACTGATACCCGATGAATGGATTTTAGAGTGACATTGACAAGGAAACTGTATTTATTGGGGATCTGTCAGATCATCATGGCAGACATCTGCATAATAGGTTTGGTATCAGTGCCTATACTGATCCAGTGTATCAATTTGGTGCATCCCTGATGGTTAAGTTTGTGTTTTTTAAGTGAACTTTAACGGTTAGATTGTGACAGGACACAAACTCTGGTCACCCACACACACCCAACCACCATCCTGACCTCCACACCTCACATGAAAGCCACCTTTTCTGTATTGACAGGGAAAGTTGACACTAATGTTCATCTTGCGCTGCACGATCATCCAGTATGAGCATAAATTCTGCAGATACTGGGACAGATTCTTCCCATATCATTCCTGTGCACTGCATGCATTTCCTACATTTAGCCACTTAAAGTCAGTGCTTCATCACAAAATGCAGTCCAGCAGACAGGAGACAACAGAGAAAGTAAAAACTGACCTTAGCCCATTGAAGAGTTGCTTGGACTTGTCCAGAAGATAGCAGAAATCTGTGACAGTCTTCCTTTCGCCCAATGGAATATCATCCTCAGTTTCAGCTCCAGTCATGACACTGACTTTTCACACCTGATTTCAAACAAAAGTACATACTTTACATAGTAGACTGAGGACAACTACTGCACTAAAAAAAATACTGGTTATTTAAAAATGGTTTAAAAATTTGGAATGAGTGGCAACTAGACCAAAGTACAATTGGTACCACTGTGAACTTGTGATTTGTCAACATATCAAGCTAATAAGATATACATTTAAAACAGCAGCAATACTGACATCTATCATGTTAATATCCAAACTATTGCGACTAAACAGACGTTACTAGTTGCAGATATCTGAGTGTCTTACTGGTGCCCTAGTTAAATATGAATAGAAATAAGAAACTATGGCGGAAACGTGTCACATGGTCACCTTTTATAGGTTGACTTGGGCTGTCCCAGATTTCACTCTCACAGTGGCTGCAACCTCCAGTTTGCTAAGATGGATGTGCAATCAGGTCAAGGCAGTACACAGTCAGGTCATGGCGCTCAGCTAATGTTGAGCCTCATTAAAACAATTTACTGCGATGAAAAGTTTATTATGCAGAGGAAATTACTATGGCTTCATCGCTACAAGCCTTTGGAGACAGGGTGTCTAAGTGTGCCTATGTATGATGGAGGGCAGCTGTAAGTGTCTCCAGGGAAAGTCTGCAGGTTAGATGCTGTACATAAAGTGAACCAGCTCTAACAAATGCCCTGCTCTAAAACCTTCAGCTTACATATCATGCTATCATTAAGAAGGATTGTTAACACCTGCGTGGCTTGTACTCAGTAACAAACAGTTATTTTGCTCTAAACTTATTAAATATGCTGACATCTTCCATGCAGGGTTAAAAAATTCACATTGGACAGCTGACAGCTCTCATTCAATTAAAGAGAAGGGTCTCTTTAAAGGACTGTTTGTTACTTTTGAGGGAAACGGGTGGCGCAAAAAAAGGAAGGCAAGTAAAATATTTTTAAAGCACTGGGGAGGGACTTACGTTTTTTATTTTGGCTTCGGGGAGGGACATACAACTTTAAAAATATTTTTTTATTTGAAATACCCTCTGAACCACAAATGTTTTATTAAAGAATTGCCATATTTACACCATTTATATCACAGCCAGAAAATGTAAAAACAAATTCTTTTTTGTTGGATTTCAACAGTCCTTGAACACGTCATACACGATATAGGTTTCCATCTTAAAAATCACTTAATTCTACATGTCTCATTTAAAATTTGACAAAAATAACCGATTTGCACCAAACAGATCCTGTCAAAAACATTAAATTCTGCACAGGGCCTTTTCAACTCCAGGATTTTGTAATAAAGGTGTAAATTTAATACACCAAAAAGTAAGTCTTTAACATCTAATAATGTCTGCATGCCAAGTTACCGATATTGCCACTGATGTGTACAGATTTTTACTGCTTGCTTTTTACAATGGCTTCAATAACTATGAATTTAAAAGAAAAAAATCAGTTATTTATGGAAAAGGGAGGGTCATGCATTTTCTACCCGTCAGTTTGGGAGGCTCAAGGAAAAGTATGTGTAGCTTTAGGGAGTGTCAGGATAAAAAAAAAAGAAAAAAAAGAAGAAAATAATTGAGTAAAAAGTCAAACTCCAGGCACCCCACTGCTCTGATAAGTAAAGAACTGTCCCTAATGTGTTTATGACAGGACGTTTGCTCCTGGAATGAGAAAAACTCGAACGTTAAAATAAACCCTTTGCGACAAGGCAAAATAAATAAATGATACCTCTGACTGAATTTTGAAGAGAAGCGTGTCATTACAAACATGCTAAAAAATCACCAGGACTCCGTCAGCTGGTGCATTGTCTCTCAGTTATAAGCTATATTTAACATCGGTGTAGCTAACTCAGATGTAAGGTAACTAATGTTGACAGCAATGGACTCGGTTAACATTAATCTACCTAACTAGCTATTAATGAGATCAAGCTTAAATGGGCCGTAAGCTGTAACATAACAATGGCTCTGTGTCTAACTAGCCTTCTGTCGTCGCCAACATCAGCAAACTGAAGTCAGGACACCACTCCGTCTTTACAGATTAAACATCTGGATATTAATGTCTGGATACCAACGATAACCAGCGGTAGCCAGTATATATCCGTTGAGAAAGACGGTCACACAGCCTCGCTGCAGCGGCTTTAACAGCCTCTGCTTGTGTAATTCACATTTCTCCTTACCTCGCCAGCCGGCTAACGTTGATGAACAGGAGTACCACAGTGGTGCTTCTCAAAAATCACTGCAAAAGCCACGACGAGCTGTGTAGGTAAAGCGCGCCTTTCTTGGCATCTCACTGTGTGATACTGACACTGAACCGCTGTCCGACGAGTCGTGTCCCCCCGCAGCGTGGATGAGACTGCTGTCAGTTGAATCGTAAATGCTAGAGTACTCTGTAGGGAAGGATGTTGTCCTGTGACAGGTCAGGAGGCAGGAGGCAGGAGGCAGGGCGAGGACAGCCGCTGGCTCCGCTCCACTATCACTGGCTAGCTACTTCCGGGGCAACATTTTCAAAATAAAAGCTTCCCCGCTGATAAAACGCCTACATGTGTCCAGGGGTCAGTCCCATGGTCAGGGACCTTGTGGATGCCTTCAGGGACTGGTGCAGTAAGTGCTGTCTCCACCTGAAACAGCCAAAACCAAGGAGATGGTGGTGGATTTCAGAAGAAAGAGGTCATTCCATCAACCAGTCTCCATACAGGGGGAGGACATTTAGGTGGTGCACACCTAGAAATATCTGGGGGTCCTCCTGGATGATAAGTTGGACTGGTCCTCTAACACTGACGCCCTCGACAGGAGGGGGCAGAGCAGCCTGTTCTTCCTGCGGACACTGAGGTCCTTTGATGTATGTGTGGAGATGTTGACCATGTTTTATCACACAGTGGTGGCTAGTGCACTCTTATATACTGCAGTGTGTTGGGGAGGCAGCTTGATGGACAAAAACACCGAGCGTTTGGACAAGCTGGTTAAAAAAGCTGGCTCAGTGCTCGACAGGAGACTGGACCCACTAAGAACAGTGGTGGAGAGGGGAACATTAAACAAACGTAAAGCTATAATGGACAATAGCAGACACCCTCTCCACAGCCTCCTGCAGTGACAGAGGAGCAGCTGCAGCAGTCAGCTCATGTCACTGCATTGCAGAAAAGAGCGTTTCAGGAGATCCTTCGTGCTCGCGGCAATAAGACTGTTGTAACAGCCTCTGAATCCAGTCACACACACACGAACAGGACTGTGGAATGGACAATTTTATTTTGATTTAATTTCTCTTTATGCACTTATTCTTAACTTATTGTATTTTATGTCTGTTTTAGTAGCACTGTTGTTAATGAGGGGCAGTGTGGTAGTTCTTTTTTGTCTTTTATGAGCTGCTGGACAGCTGAATTTCTATATAAAGATAAATGGAATAAGGATAAATAAAGTTTTTTCTATTCTATTCTATTCAATTCTAAGAACATATTGTTTTCAGAAGGTACATTGATGACATACTCATGGGGATTACAGGTTCTGAAAATGAACTTAAGGCATTCAATGACATTTCACTATGGAATACATTCAAGAAAACATTCACTTTTTGGATCTTTCGATCACTATTGATGACAATAAAAAACTAGAGACATCTATTTATCGTAAGGAAACTGACAGAATACATCATCTTGCACTCTACTAGTTTCCACCCTGACCACATTATCAGCAACATCCCATATGGTCAGTTTGTAAGATTGAGAAGAACATGCAGTGAAGATGATTACCAAACTAAGGCTAAGGTAATGTCCCAACGTTTTAAACAAAGATGATGTGACCACCAACGCTTGTTGACCAAGCTATTAAAAAAGCTAATGAAAAAAGAGGGAAGAAATACTTAATCATTGCCCTAAACATGCAGAAAACAGAGTTACTTTTGTATCTGAACATTGTACAGCATCTATGCAAGTCAAAATGATTATAAACAAACACTGGAAAATCCTAGAATGTGATCCAGGTTTGGACCATTTGTCATCCTCTAAACCATGCTTTTATTTTAACAGAGGTCGCAATGTCAGAGATTTTGTGGTTATTTCTTTTTACAAGGAATTGAGAATTGCCGAGCATAAGGCTGCCATTAGAAATGGGAACATGGATTATGCCATTGCTAGACACTACAAGGAGAAAACCCATGCGTCAGCCACTTGAATTTGTTGGCATTAAAAAAGTACAACTCAATCTAACAAGGGGTAATTTGATCAACCAAATTTTGAAAAGGGAAGCATTTTGGATCCATGAATTGAATTCACTTGAGCTACATGGACTTAATGAAATACAGGATTTGAGCCCTTTTCAGTGATATAAATATTAACATATAGGGATCGGGCTTGGGGTCAATCTGGTCTTTTGGATATGAATCTCACACAGTTTTGGCAAGGCAAGGCAAGGCAAGTTTATTTGTAGAGCACAATTCGTACACAAAGTAATTCAAAGTGCTTTACAGAACAAGAAAATGCATTAAAATCACAATACAAAATAAAAACATAAATAATCATTATAAAATTAACTTTAAAAGAGAAGAGTGCAGATAAGATCAGGAGACTGGACCCTGATTGTGTGTGGTTTTACGAGTGTGTTTATGTGGTGTTTGTGCATAACTCTGAATATGCTCTATAACCCCCCGATGTATGGTAGGGTGACCATGCCCCGGATTTCCTTCTTTGTTTCTCTCTTCTTCTTTTCCTCTTCTCTGTTGTTATTCTTGACCCCTTGTTTGCCTCTGTTTATAGCCCATCCTGGGTATTGACAACATGTGAGAGCATTTTTTTATGTGTTCTTCCTCCTCCTTTCTGTCCTTTTCTTCTGTTATGAAGCTAGCACAGGCACCTGGCGCCAGGGGGCACTGTCATTCCACCACTCAGGTGGAATGACAACCGGGATAAAACATCTACAGGACATGTCACCACAACATCACATGATGCTTCTGATGATGACGACGACAGACGCAGTTGTTAAAACTGTCAAGGTATGACAAAACAACACTCAAGCCTGTAAAAACAACCATATCAAGCTAATTTTTTGTAATTTTGTAATCTATTACAAGAATCATGAAACGATGGATACATCTGTGAGATTCTGACTTAAGACAAAGTATGTGTACCACCTTGAACTGAATTAGGCCATGCCTAGCACATACTGCAGTGTATTCATGAGAATATATCTGACCACTCAACAGCTTGAGTATTGTAAATTTAGATCAACCTGCTATGCCCATCTCAATGCATCAAAAGATGTCATGGCAAGATTGAATTTAAATTCCAACTTTCAAGTTTTATTGACAGTGCAGAACTCACGCATGAATATTTACAAAACTGAATGAAAATAAAATGTATTCTTTTATGTGAATAATGCATAAATCTCAATATTCATTGATACATTTTAAGCAAAAACATTCCTCCAGTTCTCAAAATGAACTGGATGCAAATATGATGTAGTCCTCCAATTTCAAAAGGCGTATCTCCAATACATTTAACTTTGCAAGCATGAGTTATTGCATTAATGTTAGTCTTTTCATCTTGTTATGTAGTGTAGAAAGGTATGATGGTATTTGTTGTGAAGGGCAGGTCTAGACGAGGAGCTGTCTGAGGAGGAGCAGGAAGGAGGCACTGCCAATGGGGAGTGCTGTTACCATGAGAGGTTGTACTTGGTCTGCAACGGTCTTTTGGTGAATGGAGCGCATCAAGTGGCATCAGCATCAGGGCCCAAGGTTTCCTAGCAGAACATTACATTGTAACAAAATGACCTACTCACTCATGTATTTACCACACGTCACATTGGTCCATCAACTTTAGCTGTAATTGATAAGTGATTGCCTGTAGTCCTGACTCCTTTCATTGGAGCAACAGGCCCTGTTCAAGACTCTCCTGCATCCAGTTGCACATTTTTCTACCAAAATAAGACAGTCTAAAAGGTCCACACCTTGGTTTACTGAAGAAACATGTGCTCACCTTTAAATTCAAACACACATAAAGGGGGACACTAGGACCCAGGCGACATTGGCCAGTCAAAGTGAGAGGACCTGAGCTGTTAAGTGGCTCATGCATGTGAGCCTCATTCTTGATGTGTGAACACTCCTGTGGACATGCTTGCCTGGTAAGCATGTTTATTTTATTTTTAAGATAGCATAGGGGTGCAAACACACCCCAAGGTATTGGTTTTTGTAAGTATTATTGAAGTTGTTGTATTTTTAATTGCAAAAATGACAATTCATAAATATGGGTCTGCCAACAACTTATTGTTTCTTTTTGTAGAGGGTCCTAACCGTCCAGGGGAAGTGGCAGAGGAGAGGTATAAGTGTCTTTCAACTAGAAATTACTCCTTTCTAAAAAAAAATTAGGTTAAGTTTAGAGGTCTCTGAGAGTGTTTCACAGAATGTTTGTGAATATGACCCAAGGTCGATGCCTTGAGCTCTTTGTCACATTCCTAGGGCCAGTTCTTATGGTGTGGCACCATGCCACACCATAAGATTGTTGTCCATTTGTTGTCCATTGTCCTGCTGGGGGGACCAGTGCCATCGAGGAGTACTGTTGTCATGAAAGGGCACTTGGTTGACAACGGAGTTGGGGGAATAGAGTCTCAAGTTGCATCCATATGAATGCCAGGACCCAAGGTTTCCCAGCAGAACATTCTATTTTAATGAAATGATCAAAGTTCACTTAACCTGTTCGTGGAATAAAATGTGGATGATCGATGTATGTTTACAGTCTATGATCTGATCATCCTGTGTGTCCATTCTGTAATTTCAGCATGAGTTAATACTTGATATGCTTTAAATATTGGTAAAAATGTGTGTGCTATGTATAGGAAAATGTATGAAAATATGTTTTAATGCATAGTACAATGTAGAACATATACAATTGTTTAAAGACAACTGTGCGGATAAACCTAGATGTCACATTCAGATGTCACCAATTCTTCAGATTTGGGACAAATCATGTCCTACCAAAAACCCCAACAAAACCCCTTAAAATTGCAACTTTTCAATCATTATATTTGAAGGATTTATATGTATGAAAAAATGTGATCTATAAAATATTTTGATCTGCTTTAATTTTTTTAACTCCTAAACTGTCCCTGTGCCAGAAAACATTCAATTCACAACTTCAATTTAAAAAGTGTTATAAGCCTTTAAAATGTAAAACAATCCATACTTACTGATAAACATCAGTGTAAAAATGTACTGCTATAATCATCTTTGTTTTAAAATATTTTTTTTGTGAAAATGTTGACCCTTGGAAGAAGTGTCGCACATTTTTGTCAACCCCACCAGATTTCTACAAAAACATAATTTAATCAGCCATAAAAGGGGGTAGCTATACCCCAAGGACTCTTGTCTCACTTCCTGGTTTCCAAAGAGGTGGGAATGCTGCTCAAGTACTACTACCACATTTGCAAATCCTGGAATGGTGAAGGAATGACCCTACCCTATGACTGGCAAGTACTCAATGCCTTCATTGGTTGGATTGGTCAGGTTTATGCAGGAGGAGAATGTCAGGGTAAGCCAGTCAGATGCAGAGTAAGGTGGGCCATCCCCTCACCATCCTAGGATTTGCAAATTTGTGTACAGGTAAGCTTTCATTTTTTGATAAATTCATAAAATGAAATTGCTATCAGGTGTGTCTCAAACATAGCAGGTCAACTCTGCAGCCTTTCTAAATCCAAACTAAATAAGAATTATGGTTTAAAAAAATAGTATTTTCATTAGTATTCAGAGAACTCTAAGCAACTTTGAAAACTGAAATGGCTATACCTGTGACTGCAGTGAAACTAATATATAACTTTTTGTTGACTCTGTAAGATGTAGCCTCCGTCATCTCTTATCTCTGACATCCATCGTATATACTATTCAAGAAAAATTGAATCATTGGGAGGTTGGACCATTAGCAACGGTCATTACACAGTAATATCAGACCGCTGAATGCCGCGACTGACCAATCAGAATACAGCATTTAATAGAGCCGTGTAATAATAATAAGTATTCCACCCAATCCCTATATGATTAGTGACCATCTTATCCTGAACTCTCTTTTTGTCAGCTTAGCCTTCTTCCACATCAGCTTGTTTTCATTTGGTCCAGTTAAAAACATTTACCATGCAGGCTGGACAGCCAGGACCACCATAACAGTGACCTTTCCTTTAATGAATCCTGTTTAATGTTGCCACATCAGAATGATCGAATCATTCTTTGTTCACATTTTACAATGGTAAGGACAGGGATGTCAAACTCATTTTAGTTCATGGGCCACATGAAGCCCAATTTGATCTCAGATGGGTGGATCAATAAATCCATCACTCAATAACCAGTGAATAACATCTGCTCCAATATTTTCCCCCTTTTTTTGTTAAGAATTTCAAGTAGTTCATCCTTTTACAAAACAGATTATCACCCTGAGATGTCTCAAGAAAAATAAGTACAATTTCAACAATGTCTGAGTTTTTCCACATTTACTCAGTCAACTTCTCACTGTCACTGCATGTGCATCTATCCATACATTTCTTGAGAAATGTGTGATATGGTCTGATACAGATTCTTTTAAACTGAAGCTGCTGATAATATTCTTACATCCCTAGGTTAGGACTACATTGTAAGAATCCACTTGAAGTTGAAGTGACTACTTTTCACAAGACTTAAGGAATAATGTTTTATTGAAATTACAAAACTGGGGAACAACGTCAAATCGAACCATTCTCTTCTACAAATGCCCTGGAAATGTTATTTTCAGATTTAAATATTGCTTATAAAAGTCACTGTTGCAACAACTCACCTCATCATCATAAAATGTGTCTGCAGTAACATAGGATACTTTTTAAAAACAAACTGAAAAGAATCCCACAGTTAAGGCAGAATGCTGTGGGACTGGTGGGCTCAGCAGCTGAATACAGTAGGTGTTTAAACAGGAACAATTATTACAACAGCTTATTTCCTAATGCCAGAAACAACAGTCATCCCAACAGAGAAGTAGTCCAGTCTTTCAAAAGGCAACCATGAGCTCAAACTGCTACAATGATAAATAAAATATAACTTTATTTGAACATGTATTATTGGCAGTTACCACCAGTTTAAATGCTTTATTTGCTTTAGTAGGATAGATAAAATTAAAATCAAACCATTTTCTTATTAAAATATGGAGGGAATTTAAAAGGTAGCATTTTCTCATTAGGGGTAGAAAAGGATTTTTTTTTCTCTTTGTGACAGAACAAAGTAAATGTGGTGCAAAGAGACTGTAGCTTTGGAAGAAACCCTTTGCTATTCAAGATGCTGTAGACCTAAAAGGGTTTTTACTTTGATTAATTTCTTAAAATATGTGGAGTGGGGAGAGAGAACTGGCTTCTGTCATTAGAGGAAGTAGGGGGTGGTTGTTCGGGGAGGTATGACGCGCTCGGAGTCAGGGACGGCGCGGAACAGCTTGGGCTCTCGTCTGTTGACGTCCTTGAAGACCATGATGGATGCGATGTTTCCGCAGCGATAGCAGTAGTTAGGCGCCGACCACACGGTCACCAGCTTCTCATCAAACATGAACTTGTAGCCTTCGTGAACCAGCTGATGTGCACGGCAGATGAGCTTCAGGTTGTTGATGTGCACAAACTAAAAGATACAAGCATTACTTTTATGCAACTGGTCTTACATGTGTTTTGATTGATTAGTTTCAAATTGCGATGCACAATGTTAGATTTTTTTGCCGATAACTGATATGACGATAAAACAGGACTCATCTGGCCAATAACCAATACTGATACATCAGTTTTTTAGTTTAATCAAGTCTTAATCACGTAGTTGATCAATAAGTCTCTCTGCAGTGGAACTGACATCATATTATATATGCATTCTCTTATTGTGATGGCCCACCAGCAGATGGAGACATGAAATACAATGCTTTTCAACATATGTAATATGCATTCATTGTGCTTAATAAAAAAAAGTATGTTGGCCAATTATACCTGCCGATACCGATGAGATGCCAATATTACCATGCATCCCTAGTTTCAGATGTTGACAACAAAACATACCTCATTAGTAACCTTGGAGCCGAACAGCCAACCTGCACCTCGTGGACTGATAGCCCAGGTGTCCACATCCTCTGGATCTGACCACACAAGATCGCAGAAGGCTCCCTTGTGGGGAATCTCCTGGTTGCGTTCGATGGTGCGGATCTGGTCCAGAGTCTTGATGTCTGGTGAAAGCCCACCATGGACACACAGGACCTGCTCATCTATCAACTGGGATTAGAGATTAAAAGATTCCATTAAAAATTAGATAGATCTGAAAACATCACAGTAAATATGACCCAAGTCATTAACTTGATCAGCTTTGATAATGTCTGACTCGACAAATTCACAATCAGTCACATTCCAAAGTGGAGGTTTGCAAACCTCCCTCCTGTCCTGGTAGTCATGGGTATTCGAATGGGCATTATAGCGCACACTTTCAGACACTCTCTCCTCAAAAACATTCATGATGTTGCACTTGTTTGCACGTATGTAAGACAACAGTATTTGGGTCACTGTGTTTCATTAGTAGTTCCACTTGTCCTCATTCACTTACCCTGAAGCCCTTGGTATTTCATAACAGCTCACATCTCACAGAGGCCACTTGGAGAGCGGGAGGAGAGTGGGTGGGGGAGCAGTGGGGGATTTAATTGGAACACACCTTCCCTTATTCATTTTCAGGCCAACAGATCGACCGCCAGTTGCAGAATTAGCGCTATACTGCCTTTCTTTTTTTACAAATCATCAGATACCCGCAGATTACTCTGTGAGGTGATGGTGTCTTTACCGGACAATTGCAATATCAGCAGGCACCTAGTAATTAGCTGCATCAGTTTCTAATGTAGAAAGTTCTGTTTGTGGTCTGTATTATCATAATTATTATTGCCAAGGGTTTATGACATCTTCCAAACAGCATTTTTTTTTTTTTTAAATTTATTAGTTTATTGATTTTCCAATTTGTCATCTTCTCCTTTTTTTGGTGTTGCAAGCAGAGTTTTACTTACATTACTGCCACCTAACCATAGATGTATCTTCTTGTATCAAATGCATAAACGCTGTGCACTGTGGGTGACAGATCTCTGGAGTGACTGTCGCTGTTCACTTGCCCCCTCAGCCCTCTGAGAGTCAATCCCACCAAGTTCTCTTCAGGTTTTCACACAATTGGAATGAAACTTATGATGGTGGCGTGGATTACCCCCAGGGCAAGTGCAGGGGGGATGTCAGTGAGTATTGAAATACAGAGTGTGATGTTCTGACAGATGGAAAAATTAGTGGAGGCAACCTTAAGATAAAGCAGTGGAAAGATTTGGATGGAGGAGGTTTCAGGCGCTGTTTGGTAGGGACTTAAGTTGAAACTTTACGCCCTCTAACAGTTCAAAACAGTTGTTTGAATACAAAATTTACACTTACTTACTTACTGAACTATCTACTACTGACTTAGCTGAGCTAAGAAATAAAAATGTAGCTTGTCACTTGCGAGCAAAGCCATACTGATCATTTAATCACAACAGAAGCATCTGAGAAGCATTTTGGGTTTCACACCCTAGATGGCGGCGGGCCAAGCGGAGCGCAGCAGCGGCAGTCGTTGAGGCAAAAACTCGGGCGTGGGNGTAAAGCCCTGTGAGGCAAATTGTGATTTGTGATATTGGGCTTTATAAATAAAATTGATTGAAATTGATTGATTCTTCTACCATGTAGCGAGCCACAAGCGACTCCAAGAAGGCCGGGTACTCCGCACTGCCGTTCGGTGCATAAGCACAAACAACAGTCAGAGACCTTCTTTTTGCGACCCACAGTCGCATCGAGATGACCCTCTCGTTCTCCAGGGAGAACCCCAACACGGCGGCGTTTAGCCGGGGGCTTGTGAGTATCCCCACTGTAGTGAAACCGGGGCTAACCGGTGCTTCCTCCTCAGGCTCCACTTCACTCAGCTGCCTGAGAGATCCGCTGCTTCTTCCCACTTTAACAAATAACAAACCAGGGCTCGGTTCTTCGGTTGGACCCAAACGGAGAGCTGGGGCTAGCTGGGAAGCTAGCAGAGGCTAACTGGCAGAGCTTCCCTCCGTCATGCTGCGCTAGCCGCTCCCAGCTAGCGGAAGCTAACTGGCTGTGCTTCCCTCCGGTCATGCTCCCAGCTAGCTCCGGTTTGTTATTCAGGTTAAAGTTGGAAGAAGCAGCGGATCTGTCAGGCAGCTGAGTGAAGTGGAGCCTGAGGAGGAAGCACCGGTTAGCCCCGGTTTCACTACAGTGGGGATACTCACAAGCCCCCGGCTAAACGCCGCCGTGTTGGGGTTCTCCCTGGAGAACGAGAGGGTCATCTTGATGCGAATGTGGGTCGCAAAGAGAAGGTCTCTGACTGTTGTTTGTGCTTATGCACCGAACGGCAGTGCTTCCTCCTCCGCAGATTCACTCGCTACAGGGGCAAGGGAATAAAACCAATCAGAGTGATCTCTTTCACCCACTAGCTCCGCCGCCAATTCAACATGCTCAATCGGCCGAAAAGCCGCCAACGCTGAAGGGCCGACGGCGTGGGACACACCGCAACAACTAGACCAACAGACNAGCTCCTCCACATCGAGAGGAGCCAGTTGAGGTGGTTCGGGCATTTGGCAAGGATGCCTTCCGGACGCCTCCCTTGGGAGGTGTTTCGGGCATGTCCACGGACGCCTCCCTTGGGAGGTGTTTCGGGCATGTCCAACCGGGAGGAGACCTCAGGGCCGCCCCAGAACACACTGGAGGGATTACATCACCCGGCTGGCCTGGGAACGCCTTGGGGTTCCCGCGGAAGAGCTGACGGAAGTGGCTGGGGAGAGGACTGTCTGGGCTTCTTTGCTGAGGCTGCTGCCCCCGCGACCCGGACCCGGATAAGCGGAGGACGAGGACGAGGACGAGGACGAGGACGACGACCCTAGATGGCAAAATAACCAGCAAAGATTAGTTTGTGGACTTTGTGAGAAGAAGCTGCCTCACCCTACAACCACTACAAATGTGAAGACTCGCCTGCTAATTTGCCACCCCAGTGAGACAAGGGAGGCACCAGAACGAGTGGAGCAACATCAACAGTAACAGCAAATGAATAAACGCATTGCATGGTACTTAAAATTTGTTAAAAGTGCCTTAACATCAGATGATAAAAAATTGGCAAACAAAAATATTCTGTTCTGATATCAGCTCGAGTGAAGGTGCACACTGTACCACAGCATACTGTTAATGACTGAAGGAGATCACTGACATGGCATAGCAGAGACTCTCTCTGTAAATAACTTTTCAGATTACCTACCACTGAATGATTATGGGAAGAGCCATATTACTGGATGGCTAACCACCAGGCATTGTGTAATCACTTTATTCTAATGGACACATTGACCTGTATTAGTTCTGGTGCTTATGCTGCTACCATAATTAACTGTGTTTTGTCTATGGGGCTCTTTTTTCGTGCTCCATACAACAGAGACCTACAATACTGCGATACAATACTTTTGTTCTTTGAATGTAAGTAAGAGCCAGAGTGCATACAGAAACCATAAAAACAGAGCTTTTAGAAAAAAAAAGTGCCAGGGTAGGATCCCCTGACAAAGGTTACAACTAAAATGCTCTTACAGCTATTAAATGCTTTAAAATATCTAATTTTTCTTTCAATAAAGATTGTCTCCAGAAACTACAATATGTCCAGAACTCTGCTGCTCGTCTTGTCACCCACTCCCACACCTGTGACCAAATCACCCCTATCCTTCATAACCTCCACTAGCTCCCCATCTCCAAGCATATTCACTTCAAACTTCTTATCATCACCTATAAAGCCCTTCCCAACCTGGCTCCCCTCTCCCTGTCCGAGCTCCCGCACTCAAGTCATCAGAGACTCTCCCTCACTCTCAACCTTCAAGCAATACCACAAAACACACCTCTTCAAAACTGCTAACAAACTATAGAAAACTGTTCTTTTTCTCACTCTCTGCATTGTTTCCCTTCTTGTGGATTATTCCATCTTTGTATTACTATTACTACTACTACTATTATTATTATTATTATTATTATTGTTGTTGTTGTTTTGTTGTTCTTTGTAATGTGCCTTTGAGTATCAAGAAAAGGGCTGTATCAATCCAATATATTATTATAATATTATTATTAAAAACTCCTTTAGAGTGACAACACAAATGCATGACTGAGGTAATGGTTATCGGTAATGTAAGGTGTGAGCACACAGGATTAACTGGGCTGAAAACCACTGGTGGTGTCCTTAAAGGTCTTTAAGGGTGCTTTCACACCTGCCCTGTTTGGTTCGGTTCAATCGAACTCAAATTTGTTTGCCTTCTTAGCATGGCTCATTTGGGCAGGTGAGAACACAGCAATCGCACTCAGGTGCACACCAAAACAAGCCAAATTTGGTGCAGTTCATTTGTGGTGAGAACATGTTACAACCTTGATCCAAACCAACTGCAGCAGAATTCCGCATTTTTTTAGATTAAACAAGCATGAGCATGTTACATTCCTGGGGGATTATTAATGTGCGCCTCCTCTTGTACTGCCTTAATATGCACATTCAGCACATCCAATGCCTCAAAACATTGTTTTCTAGTTGGAGCTGCAACTCGTTTTCAAACTGTATGGTTTGCCTAAAATGTACAATGCAAGCAATTTAGTACAGGATGGCCAGTGCTTAAATCAACCCCCATAGTAGTCCCTCCATTGTGACATTAGGAAGTGTTGCATTCATTTTGCAAGAGTGCTCTTCTTCAACGTTTTGTTTACTTCCTGGATTTTTCCCACATGGAAATTCTGACCAATCAAGAGCAGTTTTCTCGTGCAAGGCATTTGATCTGGGCCGCTTGTTAATGCTGCCATAAGAACACAAACCAACTTTAGGCAATTATGCAACTTTGTAACAAAATTAGTCCCTGATTCGGACCAAAGCAAGCAAAATCTGGGTCTGAAAGCACCTTAAATTGTATCTTCGATAGAGATTAAATCCATGTGTGCACATACTACCAACTAACAAACATTCAAATGTTATGTTACACTTCAAAAAAGCATAACAGGAAAATGTTACCATGTAACCAATGTGAGAGAATCATTAATGAACTTACAGCTGCCACTGTCAGCATGTCAAACACTTTTGTGCAATACCGCCAGGCATTGGCATTTCCATATTTTGTTTGGCACTCATCTGAAAAAAAAAAAGCAGAACATACATGGCAACATGGTTTGATGAGCTTGTGAAACATAATGTTTGCATATATAAACAGTACCAGTGATGCATGTATACCTACCATAAAAGCCGTACACTTGTGTTATTTGTCTGCTTTCATGGTTTCCACGTAGAAGTGTGATACGGTCCGGCCACTTTGCTTTTAAAGCTAGCAGATGTGTAAATGTCTCCAAGCTATAATATCCTCTGTCTACAAAGTCTCCCTGGAGGAAGGAAAAGAAGACGCCATAGATGACCAAAAAGAGTCTCCATTTATTCATCCAAAACAAAACAACTCAGTGTCTCTAAAAGACAGCACATCTTCATATTTGAACAGCCTGAGTGCAGAATAACTACAGTTACTTTCAATCAGTTTGCTGTTTGCCAATAAGCCCCTACTTAGTAAAGCAACATGTAAATCATTCAAAGCTTTTTCCAGCCTGTGTACATCCCTTACCTGATTTATCAGCTGGAGTTCAAGGCATAAGGAAAACTTCTGTGTGAAACAGTGCTATTAGAAATTTGTGGGTACACAAAAGTATGCACCAAAGTTGGCTGTGGTGGGGTCATGTTGTAAATGTAATTTTAAATGGATAAAATTGGTTGTTGCCCATCAGTCTACACTCAGTAATCCATAATAGAAATGCGAAAACATCCTTTTAGAAATTCTGTAAAATCAAAATCTGAAATCTCTCTAACTTACTTAAGTATTTAACCCCTTAATTCAGTACTTTACAGGCCTTTTGGCAGCAATTACAGCTTCAAGTCTTCTAGGATAAGTCTCTACAAGCTACACCTGGAGTTGGGAACTTTTTCCATTTCTGGCACATGGGATGGGAAGCATCCGTGAACTGTCATCTTCAGGTCTCTCCACGGATGTTCTGTGGTGTTTAAGTCTGTGCTACTCAAAGACAGTCAGAGACTTGTCCTGAACCACTTTGGTGTTGTCTTGGTTGTATGCTTCAGGTCATTGTTGTGTTGAAAGGTGAACCACCGCCCTAGTCTGAGGTCACATGTGCTGTAGAGCAGGGTTTCTTCAAGGACCTCTGTATTTGCCTGCATTCATCCTGTCCTCAACTCTGACCAGTCTCCCTGTCCCTATCGGTGAGAGGATTACACTGCAATCATCATGCTTCACTGTGGGAATGGTATTAGCCAGGTGATGAGCAGTACCTGATGTTTGCCAGTTCTGCCCACAGAGTTTAATTTTCATCACATCAGACCAGAGAATCTTTTTCTTCGTGCTCTCATGAGCCTTTAAATGCAGTTTGGCAAACTCCAAGCAGGCTTTTATACGCCTTTTACTAAAGAATGGCTTCCGTCAAGCCACTCTCATAAAGGCCTGATTGTTGAAGTGCTGCTAAGATGGTCATCCTTCCAGCAGGTTCTCCTATTTCTGCAGAGGACCTCCAAAACTCTCAGAGTGACCGCTGGGTTCTTGACCAAGTTTCCTCTTGCTGGGGTACTAAAAAAACAGTCTAGAAAAGTCCTGATGGATTTAAACTATGTCCAATTTACAATTATTGAGCTCAATGTGCTCCTGGAACACTCAAAGCTTTAGACATAGTTTTATACCATTGCCCTGATCCATGCCTCGCCACAATTTTATCGCAGAGGTGAGTTTTATGGCTTTGAAAACCAATGTTTAGGGTGGTTTTAGGACAGGTTGACACATGGCCATAGGCAGCATTGTTAAGCCAGGCAGGGGAAAGCCAAATTCTCCGAAAATGCGCAATCGTCACTATTTTGGTCTTAACCACTCTATTTCATCAAACAACCCAGGAATGGGGCTCAAAGTGCAAAATACCGGACTTCTCATTTAATCAAGTATCTGCTTAAAAGAGATTTCAGTTTTTGAGTTTTAATACAGAAATATTGTCATTATGGGTTGAGTGTAGATCAATGGGCAAAATGGCAATTTTTATCAAATTAGAATTACATCTTTAACACAATTAAGTGTGAAAAAGAGAAAGGGTCCAAATACTTTCAGAAGCCACTGTGTGTTGTGAAGTGATTGAATCAGCAACTTGCTATTAAAAAAAGAAAGGCTGTTTGGAGGAAAATTTATTTGCATTAAACAAATGAATGGTTCTTGATAAAAAAGAAAAAACACTGCACACTTTGTCTTACAACCACAGATGGTTCAGTATTTTTAGCCATCGACATGGCCCTAGGCATGGCAAGGCTGGTCTGATGTGGAGCCTGTCTGTCTGTTGGTCCACCACTTTGGTGGACCGACTGGATGGATTGCCATGATATTTTGTACAGATATCCATGGTCCCTACAAACTGAATCCTAATGGTTTGGTGACCCCCTGACTTTCCCTTCTGCACCACCTTGAGGTTAACATTTGTGATTTGGAATGAAAGACCTGAACAACTTATAGATGGATTGCCATTAAGTTTGGTTAAACATTCATGTTCCCCTCTGGATGAACTGAAATAATTTTGTTTATCAACACTTTAATTTGCCAGCACTTTGATTTATGATCTGTAAAACTAATGACATTCAGTCTCCACAGTAGTTTGAATTTACAGCATCCTGTAAATGCTAATGTTAACATGATAACACACTAAACTAACACGTAATATATAGTTCTGTGTTAAATCGACGCGTAGGTTACGGCGTAGGCTCCACGTCAATTTGGAGCCTATGCTGTAACCTACGCCGTAGTCTGACGTGCACCTCTCCAGAATTGTAACTATGCGCCGCGGTGACACAGACCTCCAGTCTGTCGCTGTATACTGACACCGTTTCCCTCAGTGGAAACGGAGCTTGTTTTTACTTTTATTTCACAGATAAGAAACAATAAATTGTGAAGACAGTAAGGCCTTCATTAAAATAGCATTTAAAGTCTTGTGTGTGATTTATCCTTCAGGGATTTATACTTAGGGATTTATCCTGGCTTCATATGAGAAGAGGAAACCTCTGCGCGTCACTAGGCAAATTTATACAATGTAAAATGCCATAGGCTGGAGCTAATAACTTTATCCTGTTATATTTGTTTAAAAAACGTGTCTTGTACGGGACAGTTGTTTTGTCAGTGAACTTTCTGAGTTGTAATGGAGCTAAACTGTGTGCCGTTACCTTTGTTAAATGTTGCTGTTGTCCCTGGTTTTATATGAGAAGAGGAAAAGATAGCTAGTTGCTAGGCTAATTTATACAATGTAAAATGCCATAGGCTTGTGCTAATAACATAAGCATGTTGTATTGGTGGGGAAAACGTGTCCAGATTAACACAAATGTTTGTCTGTGAGTGCTGTGAGTTGTAGTGAAGCCAATTTGTGTACTTGTGTTTGAAATTGTCTCTATTAAGCCATATTAATTGTGTGTTTTGGGTGTGTTTTGAATCAATTAAACTTTACAGCACTTCACAGAAACCTCCACCGCCAACTAGTGTTTTGTGGAGGTGTAACTGCAGAGTGACACAGACACACCACCGCAGAATTAAAAATGCTCACAACGGCATAGGCTACGTGCGTAAGGGTCTACGTACAACCATAGATCCCCTTTAAGATGGTGAACATGGTAAACATTAGCATTTGTTTTCCCTATTAATGGGTTTTTGGGGAGTTTTCACTTATCAGGGTCGAGGTTCTAAGGACAGAGATTGTCATCTGTTGTACAGATTGTAGCATCCCTTGAGGCAAATCTGTGATTTGTGGTATTGGGCTATATAAATAAACTAAGTAAAAAGTAAGGAAATTTGTGTTAGGTAGATTATTTCTTTGTTGTAACAATGCTTCTTGGCATTAAATCTTATATTACTGGAAAGCCTGTTTATTTCCCTTTTAAATGGTGCCACATTTGTAAGCAACATGCATTTGTGGGATGAGCAGCAGAGCTGAGTATGTGGGTTGCGCCCATGAAAAATTTGTCAAATCTCTCTGCCAATGCCAAACAGCTTTTTTTGCTGTTGACTCTTGTTTGGTGGATTGGATGATTGAAGTCTGAAGAAACAAGACATATTGGCAATTTAACAATTTATTCATTTAACGAACAGGAGCCTCAGTAGCGTGTGGAAGAACCATACATAGCCACAGCAGCCTGGCACCTCCTCCTCTTGCTGGTCACCAGTCTAGTCACACACTGCTGTGGGATGGCATCCCATTCTTCAACCAGCATTTGTCACAAGTCAGCCAACGTGGTTGTGTTGGTCACTCTGGCACGAACAGCATGCCCAAGTGTTCAATGGGGTTGAGGTCAGGACTGCTGGCAGGCCATTCCATCCTCTCCACTTCTAAATTCTGGAGGTAGTCTCTGATAAACCCCACTCTGTGGGGGCGAGCATTGTCATCTTGGAGGAAAGAGTTCGGTCCCAGACTGTGGAGATATTGGATTGCCACTGGTTGCAGAATATCATCTCGATATCTCTCTCTGCATTGAGATTGCCTCCAATGATGACAAGCCTCGTTTTTCCAGTGAGGGGGATGCCACCCCACACCATGACACTGCCTCCACCAAAATATGTTACTCTATTGGTGCAGCAATCAGCAAAGCGTTCTCCGCTTCTTCTCCACACTTTGACCCTATGATCCAACTGCCGTAGGCAGAATCTGGACTCATCGCTGAACATAACGTTCCTCCACATGTTCAGGTTCCAGTGCATGTGTTGCCGACACCAGCACAAATGGGCCTGATGGTGAAGGGCAGTCATGGCAGGCATCCTGGCAGACCTATGAGACCGGAGATTGGCTGTATGCAGTCTGTTTCAGATTGTCTGGGCAGAGAGCCGTCGGCCATATTGTCCTGCAAACCTTGACTGCAAATCTGTAAAAGACTGCCTACCGTTCCTAAGTGCTGACAGGATGAGGAAACGCTCTTCTTGGGACGCCCACTTCGTGGCCTGTCTCTGACATCCTCTGTTATATGGAACTTGGCCTTCAGTTTGCAGATGGTACTAGGGCTCACTCCAAATAATGCTGCAACTTGGTTTTGCGGAACACCAGCTTGAAGTTGCCCTATCACATGGGCCCTATCCAGATCAGTCAAACGTGGCAGACACCAACTGATGCCTGTAGCAGGGCCCATGCTCACAGGTGCTGACAAAAGCTCAAAACAAGAGGCAATAGCAACAGCAAAAAAAGCTATTTGGCATTGGCAGAGAAGATTTGGCAAATTTTCCATGGGCGCAACCCACATACTCAGCTCTGCTGCTTATGGCACCATTTAAAAAGGGAAATAAACCGACTTTCCAACGGTATAATATTTATTGCCAAGAAGCATTGTTACAACAAAGAAATAATCTACCAAACACAAATTTCCTTACTTTTTGTGCTTAATTTATATTGACCTGACCATCATGCAGGTGATTCTGTGATTGCAATATAATTTATGTGTAGTGTTCATGATATATATCCATTTATTACCTGACATGGCACTTTTCAAAAGGCAAGACATGATTCACTACATTTTTGACTCGCTACATTTTGGTAAATTGTAAATGGACTGCACTTGTATAGCGCCTTTCTAGTCTTACGACCACTCAGAGCGCTTTTACACTTTAACACTACCGAGTCACATTCACCCATTCACACACACATTCACACACTGGTGGCTGAGGCTATCATACAAGGTGCCACCTGCCACTCAGTAACCATTCACACGCTCACACAGACCGATGGAATAGCCATCAGGAGCAATTTGGGATTCAGTATCTTGCCCAAGGATGCTTTGACATGCAGATTGGAGGAGCCGAGGATCGAACCGCCGATCATCTGATTGGTGGGTGAGCTACAACATGCCTTTTTAAATCTACATGGAGGTTGATTGGCTCATTAAAAATAAACTTCTGCATTATAGTGTTATATTTAGTTCTGATGCAAATTAAGCCTAGTTCACATTACACGATTTTCACCCTGATTTTGCGTCGCGGAAACTATTGTAATCTTTTGAGTGTTCATACCTAGCAACGTGTGTTTCTGTAAGCGGGAGTCTCGCCAACTGCGTTACGACCTGTGTGTGCACACCACAAGATTTCTCTACTGAGCCCTCGTCGGCAGAGCCCCAGATAATGCGGTGACGTCACCAAACTTGGAGACGACACATCGTAAAGGCATGGATATTCTTCATTATCCTGGGTCCAAACACAACGCGCTCCCCATGATCCTGTGGACACTGCCATTGTTGTTGTTGCTTGCCGGTCGGCTTGTCAGTGTTGCCAGATCGTGGGAGAGAAACAAGCAACCAGGGCTGTGGAAACAAGCCCAAAAGAAGCGACTGCAGTCCGACATACTATCATGTGTTTAAATAACTTATTAGACGGATATAGAGGAAGGTGATGTTTAGAGAGCAAGCCCAAATAAGCAACTCCACTTAAGAAACAAGCCCAAAGTCGTGGCTAATAAGCGGACCTGGCAAGTGGCAACCCTGCGGCTTGTCCTCCTCACATTTCTTCCATCCTCCTGCGTGCTGACGTGGGATGTATCCCGCCTCTCATTGGCTGATGCTCTTTGTCAGTCGTGTCAGCCTTCTCCAGTTTTGTAGCATACCAGATATCCAGTCCCAGTCGCAAACGAGGGGGCGACTTGCTCGTAGACTTGTTCACACATGAGGACTCGTCGTGGCAGACTATCTGCCGACTCACCTCCGACCCAAGGTGGCTCTCAAGATCCTCTGCGACGTCAAAATCGCGGTGAAAATCGTGTAATGTGAACTAGGCTTTAGGTAAATAAAGAAAGCTTACTCACTTACCATGAAAATGTAATTTGTGTCTGGAACTTGGCCTCCAGTTCTGAAGAGCTCACAAAGATCATAAAACTAGACAAGAACATAAAAGAAAAAAAATATATTTTTGATGAATACAAAAAACTGACCATGATTGTTTAAAGGTGCCACAGTATCAGTTATATAATAAAAAAGAACAATCTCATTTTGCATTTAAATGAACAGTTATCCATGTGGACACATGTTGTATAGCACAAAAAGTTCACAAACTATTTGCTAAGGCTGGCAAAGAGTATGACTGGGGCAACTTATCGATAACAATGCTGTTAAATTCATAGATATTAGAACTTATCTTTTTTCCTGCTAATACATTCAGATTGTTCATGCCACCTATGACATTCATATGTGTACTATTTTCAATTTAAGCAACAATACTAGAAAATCTCTATCAGTAAATTCAATATTCAGGCTGGATTTTCAGTCATTTTGAAGGACAAACTAAAATTTAGTAAAAGCTGAGGTAAAGTTATCATCCCTGGAGGGGTTAAACAAGAAAAAGGAAGTCAGTTAGGCCTACCTGACCATGAATATCTCCACAAACAGTCACTGGAGTAGAGACTGGCTGAACATTTGATTCTTCAAGCAGTAAATCACAAACATAATCACATAATCTCTGAAAAAGTAAGACATAACAGTGGTTAATGGTCACAGTCACGATGTTACAAAACAGCTTCATGACAGCAGGACACTGCAAGTTTACTGGTCAACTATTTTAATCCATGATAAGAAATGAGAGGAGTGAAAACCAAATCAGATCCAGTCTAGCTTTTTCAATCTTAAACCTTGGACAATCCAGGTGACATGGAAATTGTGTTTCTGTTAAATAAAAGAACAGGTTCAAGGAAAGCTGATCAAGTATTGGCTCAAAAAAACCTGTGTACCTGAGGTTAAACTACATAAAGTTAGTTACGTAAAATTCCCTGCACAGTTCTTTACTGGGCTAAATTACCATATGACCAGCGTTACAGTGGGTTATGGGCTTAACAGGTGAAACAGGGCAAAAACAAGGAAGCATGCTGAGAATACCTTATGTAGATTGCAATCTAGTTTACAAGAGGCTAAGTGCTTTTCTTCCTAGTAAAGAATAATGTAACATTACAATGCTTGTAAAATGATGCTGCAATTAGTAATGTAGTATTGTGCCTTTTATTACAGATAAAAGACACAGGGAAGTATTACAAAAAAAATCAATGTATCATTGTCGACTACTAGATAAGATGTTAACAGACATGATCAGGTTGGAGAGAGGGATGAATAACATGATCAAATTTAGCTCTAAAGCCCTTTAGTAGCAGTGTGTATGTGTGTGTGTGTGTGTGTGTGTGTGTGTGTGTTTAGACAAAATCTAATTCAAATTGACATAAAACACACAAAGACACACAGAAAACAAAGCCAAGTGGTACAGGAAGAGGGGAAACATAACCAAGGTTAACAAGACTTCAATATAGGGTTGAGCAATATGAAGATATTATATCGTTATTGAGATATGAGACTATATATCATCTTTGGATCAACTTTGGATATTGTTGTATCATGTTATGGCATAACATGATATAACAATTAAAGGCTGCATTACTGTAAAGCGATGTAAATTTATCAACCCACCAGACTTTTTTATTTGGTTTAGCGCTTGCCTTAGCCCATTTAGTCGTTATATCCACATTAATGATGATTATTACTCAAAAATGTCATTGTGTTAATATTTTCTGAAAAAACAAACACAAACAAACAAACAATAGTTATCCCTACAACTCTGTCGCATCAGAGAGGGTATTTGGTCAGTATTGTTATGTTTGATTTAGTCTCCCAGTCCCAGCATTAATGAACTGCTTTTGAGGACATTTAAAAATATTGAGATATTTATTGTGTATCGAGATATAGCCAAAAATATTGATACAATTTTCAGGACTTATCACCCAGCCCTACTTCAATCAACTAAATCACAGCACCAACTTCAGTCAAAGGTGCTCCAACATTAAGCCTTTTGAGGTCACAAAGGCTGCATATAATAGCACAGTCCTCATAGCTGTAGAGGTCTCTTAAGATTTAATGGTATCCATATAGTGACTGTGTTATACAGGAAAGAATGGTTTAGAACCACTACAAAACATTTCCTACGTTTTCCACTTTAAGATACACACCCCTAAAACAAAAAGAAATCCGGGAATGACATGTTTCGATGAACATTAGAATGCCTGACTAAAATTTCTTTGTATGAGGAGAAATTCAAGATTAATGTTTACGTTTCGTCTGATTTTTTTTTTTTTTTTTAACAAAATGTTTATATCTCTTAAGCAGAAATTTTACTGAGTAGAGCCTGTGAATTAATTTCAAATTAAAATTTCTCACTTTATTAGTAAGAAAAGACTTGAGAGGCAAGGACCACATACTTAACCCAAGGCACGTTCTCTATTATAACATTCCAAAATGGTATAAATGTGAGGAATTCTGACAATGCCTTTTTAGAGCACCTGGTTGCTGATGTAGACTGCTGATGAAACTTGATGACGATAGGCTAACGTTACCGTTTGGTTTAAACTGCCGTGGTTCCCATGTTTCGCACCAATCTTAACGTTTAGCTAGTAACTAAGCTAACATTAAGCATTAACGTTACATCTTCCTCTTTGATACGCCTGTCCTTATTTTCATCGGCGTCTGATAACGCGATGATCGCTATGACGCTATGATCGGTAACGCTGATAAAATGTACATTAAACAACAACAAGCCCAACAGCTAACAGTTCAATTATTAGCCTCGCTTGCTGAACAAACATCGTCTGGTCACGCCGTTTGCTTCCACTGATATTAACAAACGGTAGTCAATGTTAATATGATCTACTTAAACTCACCTTTAGATCATTTTCCGGTAGATACTTGCAGTGTCTCGCTATTTCTACGTACTTATCAAGGTCTAAAGGCGCCATTACCAAAACGCTTAAAACCACAAGAGTGCTAATGTAGTTAGCCGGCTAACAACTTCCTTTTCTTCTTCCTCTTCACCGCTCCTTCATTTTCAACTTTTGTCACCGGTATCAAGTCCACTTAAACTATGCTGATCACATCCTGTGTAGACCGTCAAAATAAAAATCTTTACCAACGTAACAGTCTTGCAGTAATAAATAACACCGAAACTAAATGTATTATGGTAAATAAGAAATTTTTAGTTTATTTTACAGAACTTTTTCCATTTTGAAAGCATTTAAAGAAAATGCTAGTAGCTGTTTTTAAACCTTTATTTTGAAAGTAGCATTAAAGTGGCATTATTTGAGTCAACTTGACGCTTTCCTCTGTGGCATTCAATGTGCAGAGCAAATGCAACAGCGACCCCTGTTGATACAATGACAATGTCTCACAAAAGAAGCCTCTGAAACTGGGTATTTTTGTCTCTATATTCAATTTGTTGATTAGGCTGTTGTTTTTTCTACATAGATACGTCATTTTGTATGGCGTACACAGGCTTCTGCATTTTATTGCACATAAATGAGGCATTTCACAAGCAGTCGTGACAGCAGAGGGCAAACTCGGGGCAGAGAGCACAGGACAGGACGCTATTGCCACCAAGTGGTCGTGAAGAAAAGTATCTTTCACTGACAGCAAAACAAAACAAAACAAAACAAAACAAGACAAAATGCAGACGTGTGGATTGTTTAGCCCTTTGGACACACCAAAGTGATCTAAGGAACACCACCTCCCAATGCCTCAGCTGTTCCAAATATTCTTTCCCATTATTATAGATGGACTATTGAATAGGTCTACTGGGCACAGGTCCAGGGGCCCAAAGTGTCAGGGGTCCCCTTGGCTTTCACTTGCGAAATGTCACACAAATTAACATGAACCAACCAGGAAGTGAATCAAAATGACCACAAAGAAATATAAAATGACTTCAAAGAATCAAAAAGTGGCACAAAACGACTACAAACAGCTGCAAAGAGAAACAAAGAGACTCACAACTAATACAAATAGGTGCAAAACAACCACAAGAAAATGAAAATTACTACAAAGAGAAACAAAGCAGCTTAAAAGAGATTTAAAATGACTACAAAGAGATTCAAATACAAACAGACAGAGAGAAAGCCACTACAAACACACTCAAAATTACTACAAACAGCTGCAAAACAGCTGCAAAGAGACTCACAATCTCTGCAAAAAGGTGCAAAACAACAACAAAACCACACAGAATGACACACGAAGCAACTCCCAAGAGGTTGAAAATGATTATAAAAAAATGCAAAGCAGCTGCAAAGAGACACAAAGAGACGAATACAAAGGTGCAATACAACCTCACAAAGACTACTACAGAGAGACACAAAGCAACCACAAAGTTTTAAAATGACTACAAAGAATTGCAAAACAGTGGCAAAGAGACACAGAGACCCATGATGACTGCAAAAGGTGCAAAACGACCATGAAAAGACATAAAATGACTACAGACAGACTCAAAATGTCCACAAAGAGATGCAAAATAAAAGCTATGAAGATACACAAAGAGACTCATAACCTCTACAGAAAGGTGCAATACAACCACAAAATGACACAGAATGACTACAAAGAGATTAAAAATGACTACAAGGAGATACAAAGCTGCAAAGAGACAGAGACCCATGATGACTGCAAAATGTGCAAAACAACCATGAAAAGACATAAAATGGCTATAGAGAGACATAAAGCAACAACAAAGAGATTCAAAATGACTATACAAAGATTCAAAATGACCACAAAGAGTTCAAGTTCAAGTTTGTAGAAATACTTTCTGCCCTGGCTCTCTTTTAGCCCTTAAAACCTATAAATAATACAGTAAATAAAATACAAACCCTGAGAATGAAACAATAGCAACATATAACAGCAGCATATAATAAACAATACTAATAATAAAGAATCCACAGCATATGCAGTCTTGCACTGTTCAGTAGTCCGACTGCTTGGGGGTAAAAACTATCTCTGAGGTGGGAGGTCTGAGCTCTGATGCTCTGCAAAAGCTTTCCTGAGGGAAGATGGAGACGGCTGTGTGCTGGGTGACTAGTGCCCTTAAAAATATTAAGTGCTTTCTTCCTACAGCAGGTGGTATACATTTCCTATATCTGAGGTAATTTTGCTCCTATTACTTTTGACGCTATTTTCACTACCCTCAGGTGTTTATGATCCTGTGCTGTGATGTTGCCAAACCATACCAGTATGCATCCAGTCAAGAGACACAAAATGACCACAAAGAGGCAGTAAGCAACTACCAATACACTCAAAATGACTACAAGGAGATGGAAAGCAATTACAAACACACTCAAAATGACTACAAAGAGATGCAAAGCAACTACAAAGAAACAAAAAGCAACCACTAAGAGACTAAAAATGACCACAAAGAGACACAAAATGATTTGACTCTGCTGTGAGGGTCCTAAGGACAGAGGGATGTTGTATGCCGTAAAGCCCTCTGAGGCAAATTGTTATTTGTGATATTGGGCTTTATAAATAAAATTGATTGATTGATTGATTGATTGATTGATTGATTGATTGATTGATTGATTGATTGATTGACTTCAAAGAGACAAAGAGCAACTGCAGGGACTCATAATGCCTTCACAGACAGGCAAAGATACTACAAGAACACTCAAAATGACTACAAAAAGGGGCAAAACAACCAACACACAGAAAAATTACAGACACAAAACCATAGAGAGATGCGTCATGAAAAAGATGCAAAACATAAAAAAGAGGCTAAACAGCTATAAAATCTGTGTCTTGCTCTTATTGTATTTTTATTTTTGTTATTTTTATTTCTATCTTATTATTTCAGATATTTTTTGGGCATTTTTGCCTTCATAGATAGGACAGCTAAGCATGAAGATTGGGGGGGGGGGGGGCTCAGGCTGCTGCAGCAACAGCCTCCGACGCCCCATTATTTTATTCTATTTACTTATATTTACATACATCTTGTTTTATAATCTCATTCTAACTTTCTTCTAATTCTATTTCTTACATTGGAGTGACTGTAACATATCACAATTTCCCCTTGTGGATCAGTAAAGTATTTCTGATTCTGATTCAGTGGAGGATAGGTGATGGGGCCTTCTTCATGTTTTCTGCCCAGGGGCCCATTGTTTCAAATCTGCCCATACTCATGTATGTTATAGCAGTGGACAAAGTATTAGAAACACCTTTCAATATAACACAAGCCAATACAAACCACTCCAAGCTGTCACTACTGACAGCTTATTTATTTTATTAAGTTGATTTAATCACTTCTAATACACACAGTCAACAAACTGGTGTTGGGCTAATATGTGTACAAGTGTAGGTGTTAAACTGGTAATTGGTAATTCAGTACAACTGCATAGGTGTCCCAGTTCATAGAAACGTGCTCACCATGAATCTTGTGTCTGTAAATCTTTAAGGCTCAGATGTGGCTGGTGCCAACTAAACCTGTCATCATGCTTCAACACCACCCAGTAATTAGACACTCCGTCAGAGGAGTTTCCAAACTCAGATGTCCAACTGTCAGCCCTTGATGCAGTGCATGATGAATTGTTTCTGTTAGCCATCATGAATCTGCATTCACCAGGCAGACATTTCCACTCTCGTCTATCTTAAATTGTCTCACACAAAGAACCTGCACTGTGTTGCCCTCCAGACAGTGCAGCAGCTGGTCTGATTTTACTGCCCCTGCGAACATAAAGCTAGACAGAGACAAGCAGACATGTTAAAGACAGATGAGCAACGTGTTTGACATATCACAAGGGGAAACCTCAACAGAAGACAGAGAATCAGTTGTTCCATACAAAAGCTGTGGTTAACCTGTGGAGTAGAGTCACAGTAGAGAGAAGTCAGTTTGATTAGCAGATGGTTCTCTGTTTGATGAGTAGACTAACATACTGTGGAAGTCTGAGGCGGAAACGGAGACTTCCACCTGTGTTTGTCTACAAAGCTTCTGCTTGATGAAGGTTGACAGCAGAGGTGTTTGAACACAATTAAATTGAATCACTCTCTCCATGTCAGCAACAAACCAAACTGTTATGGTCTGAGAAAAAAATAAAACATTCTATAAAGATATGCCCTGCTGTAACAAAAATCATCTTTACACTCAGACTGAAATCATTTTCAGTCATTTTTCAAACCAACTACATTAATATGCAATCACAGAGACATTAGAAAGTTAATTTACACTTTATACTTTTTGTTTTCCAACACACCTGAACTTGAGCTTACCTGACTTAGTAGTCACTATTATACTCCTTTTGTACTTCAGTTTTTTTTCTTTTTTTGTCGAATATGATTGATATATTTTAATGGGGAAAATTTGAAGATAAAAAGGTTGGGGGAATGTAGGGGGATGAATGGATAGGGCAGCTTGGAGGATGAGCGGAGTGGCAGAGGAGGTCAAGGAAGAAGGAGACAATGAATAATCCATCAATCTATCTATCATCTTCCACTTTTCCAGGGCAGCTACGCAAGGCATTTCAAACTTCCCTCTCCCAGGGATTTCCAGCTCCTCCTAGGGGACCCCGAGGTGTTCCCAGGCCAGATGAGATATATGGTCCCTCCAGCAAATTCTGGGTCAAACTCGGGTTGTCCCAATAGTTGGAAGTGCCTGAAAACCTCTCAATGGAGGCACCCAAGAGGCATCCTGATCAGATGCCCGAACCACCTCAACTAGATCCTTTTGATGTGAAGGAGCTCTTTGTGGGTGTCCAAGCTCCTCACTCTATCTGTAAGTCTAAGCCCAGCCACCCTACAATGGGGAACTCATTTTGGCTGCTTGCATCCATGATCTGACTCTTCTACACTACTCTTGGCAAGGCAAACCAAGGCAGCTTTATTTGTATAGCACATTTCATACACCAGGGCAATTCAAAATGCTTGACAGAGCAATAAAATATAGAACATAATAAAGGATACAGATTTACAATAAAATATAAAGAGAGAAAAAGGTATAAAAAGGTAAAATTAATTACCAAATGATTTACAATTTAAAAATCACCATTAGAAATAGCAATAGTGCAGACAAGAGGTGCAAAGATAAAAAGGTTATTGGGGTTTGTTAAACATCATCTGGGAGGTTATTCCAGGTTTGTTCCGCATGATAACAAAACACTGCTTCATCATGTTTTGTTCATGTTTTGTTTTGCTCTGCTTCAGGAGAGGCTCAATGACTGCAGTTTTCAAAGCATCTGAAAAAGAGAGATTGGAGGGAGACATGACAGAGTAAAATGTTTTATCACACTGCTCAGTACGGAGGCTGGTGGGTAAAACATCAAGGCAGCAAGTGGAGAAACTGAGACTGGGGGCAGTTTCTTCCAGTGTGTTTTGTCATTGATGGACTTAAATGCTGTCATACTTAACCAATTACCTTGGGAAGAATGCAGTAGGCTAATGGTAATTTTTCCTTTGCATTGAGGAGTTAATCGCACATCTGATATCATCAACCTTGTTATTAAAAAAAGTAAAACTCATTACATTTGCTTCTGGAGATATTGGAACTGGAGGGTAGGTCAATCTGTCTACAGTAGTAAAAACACTTGTTACTGCTTTTGTTGATGATCTCAGAGAAAAATGTCTGCCTTACACTTCTCAGGATCAGATTGTAAATGCCTTTTTTTTTTTATAGATTTCAAAGTGAATGTGGAGCCTTGATTACACCATGTTTGTTCTGCTTTCCAGCACTCCCTTTTCTGGACCCTTACAGAATGAGTGTTCTTCTATGGTGCCTTTTGCTTATTACTGATTAATTTCACCGTAACAGGAGCAATAGCATCAATCACATTTGCAGTTTTAGAAGTGTAGAAATTAAAACAGATCATCAACATGATTTAAAATAGTGGCATATTCTATGAAAAGTGTTTTGGTGTTTCTCATCTTTTTTTTTTTTTTTTTTTTTTTTTTACATTTGCTGATCCATGGACAAATTTGGGGGTCACTGACAGATCAGAATATACCCAGAAATGAGCAACATCAAGCACAGTGACATTTGAAATGTTAACACCTTTCGTAATGACAAGATCTAGAGTGTGTCCTCTATTATGGGTTGGCTCTCTCACATGTTGAAAGAGATCAGATGTGTTAAGTGTGGGAGAAAGTTATGTGGCATTTTTCTCACAGACATTATCCATGTGGACATTAAAATCACCCGTAATGACAACACAGTCAAATTCAGCACAAATAATTGAAAGCATCTCAGTAAAATCATCAAGAACATTTGGAGAGTATTTAGGTGGCCTGTAAATCACTATATACAGTATATGATATATGGTAAGAACTTAATTTCTGTTTTAGATGGCACATATTCAAAAGATGAGAATTCACCAAAGGATAGCTTCTTACAAAGAAATCTATCTCTGAAAAAGGCATTTACAACACCTCCTTTTTTGTTCTGTCCAAAGCTCATGGCCATGGGTGAGGGTCAAAACATAGATGGACCTGTAAATTGAGAGCTCCCCCCTCCAACTCAGCTCCTTCTGCACCAAAATGGACCTGCAAAGACCTGCAGCACTGCTGATGGTGCTCCCATCTGCCAGAAGGATAAGGGAGGCCAAATTTTCTGAATGACTCAGGAGAATCCCCTATTAACTCTTCCAGTTGATTTGAAGCAGTGGACCATTCTGAAGCATCAAAGGGCTATTTTCCACATACAGGGCTTCTTTGGTTTCTGTCTTATCTCTCCCATATGATAGTCCAGGTCAATCATCCAGTCCACCATGGCCCTCTCCTCCTCATTTTCCAACTCTTTGACTTTACAACCTATTATTGTAATACGGCATATTTCTGTATTTCTACAGTATATAGTAATATACTGGCAGCACAGATGCCAGCAAAATAATGTAATTTTACAGTATCCATACTGTTCAATGTTTTCACAGTCTATTACCGTAAAAATTAAATGAAGCATATACCTGTGATTATTTGGATATACAGCAACATTCTGTTTAGGGTGTTACTTAAAATCCTAACAGTTTACTGTAGACAGGCACAGTTGATATTACAATAACTTAATTTAGCAGTTTAAATATTATCTAAAATATCAATCTTCAATGCAATTAACATAAGAACTTCATTATTCTGTGGGCTACAGACATCTGCCTAACATATGTATTTCTATAAATATTATGTGTAATAAGCAATAAAAACTTAAAAGAGATCAAAATTAATACGTTTATTTAAAAAGGCAGTGACAACATGAATTCCGCTACCGTCCTGTTGGACAACCCAGAGAAATGAGCCCATGAGATTTTGAGACGCAAACAAAAACAGTCAAATTTTGTCTGCTCTGAAATATGGTAGTGAACTAAAATTCTGAAATTTGGCTTGTCAGAGACTTCCCCTAACTCTTACCATACATGACAACACCTGAAGTTAGAGCCTCATGGATACTTGATTTTTTTGGGCAGTTGCTGAAAGTAAAAAAAATCCATTGTCAATATGTCAATATATATCAGCCAGAATGTTGTTCCTCAGATGCAGAACGTTACCAAAAGAAATCAACAAAAAACGCCCAAAAATATAGGCTCATTGTTTGAGCTATTCAAATCTTCATCTCACTGATAAATTACATTAAAACCAGCCTGATAGCCTGATGAGCATCAGTTTGGAATCAAACATTCTTGGAGATATAAAAAAGATACTGCAAAGAAAATAAGACTTTAATTACTGTCTACCTCTGCAGATGCAAGACCTGATCGATGTTGATGAGGTAGGACTTGTTGATGTGTAGCACATGTCCTCCGAACTGTGTGTCCTCCTCCGGAAAAACTGCTTTCCAAACTGCTTTCCAGTTTCTGGTGTCCTTCAGGAGTTGATGGTAAATTATTTCTGTCTACTTTTCTAAAAGTAAAATTGACTGTAAAACCAAAAGCCTATTTTAGAACGAAAAGACTAATATTTTATCAAACTTCTGACTGTGCTCCAAATTCTCCATACAACACCCAGTTTCCAAAAAATACTGCGGTGTCCTGTCATTTAAAACAACAGTATACTGTTTAGGTCCTCCATCCTGTTGCTTTAAGTGGAGCAGCCCATAATGCATTGCTATTTACAGTGCCAAACTGTTTTACACCAGTACAGTATTTTAGTGTTAGAGATTGGCTGTAAATTAACACTAATTGCTTATAGTTTGTGTGCATTTGTAAAACGGGTCTATTTCAGAAAATGAGGCATCATTTCCATTTCACAGGTCTTTAATTTTTTGATTTGGTGTGCTTTTTTTCTGCTAATGAGTTGCTGATCATGTGCTGTCTGGTGGTAGCGGGGAGAGCAACCTGCTTTTGGGGGTCAAGCTCAAGGTGCCCTTTCATATCATTATAGTTCGTGCTCACCTGGTGGATTTTTCCCAAATAAAGTTGTTTCATCACACAAACTAGCTGACGCATGAGCAGCCGGTTACCAGGTAGTATTTTAGTGTGGGAGTAATGGTTGGTGTCTGTGTCTCTTTGCAGAATATAATGAAGCTGCCACTTACAGTGTGCTGTGTAAGCCATTCTTAATGAGAACTTAATGACAACAGGAGCCAAACAGCAAATTTTTGCCCAAGGATCCCTCAAAAGGTTAATCTGGCCATGTTCAGAGGAGGCAACAGCTAGTTTTAGGCTGCTGAAGTTTATCAGTCTACCAGAGGGGGCTGGGTTATACGTGCATGAATGATTTAAGATTAGCATGAGAGCAGTTGTTTGCTTGTGAGTTAATGCAGTAGTTAACATATTAGTGTCTGCCAATTGGTGTGCATGTTGTCCTGCCCCCACACAATAAAGGATTCTGAGGGGAAAATTGATGAAATATTCCTAAATGCAACTATTTAGGCTGCAATCAAAACCGCACAGTTAAACCACATTACATCTGACCAGTAACATTATGGGAGAAATGTCAATATTATAAAATATTGGATAAGCTACATAGCCTAATGGATAATAACACCTCACTATCACAGGGGCGTCTTGTGAAGTTGAAGTTGTTACTTTAATTCTGTAGTTGATATGATTTAATTAAAGTTGCTATATTCATTATTTATTAAGAAACTATTTACAGAACAGCCTCAGAATTGAGCTTCAGAACACTGATTGAACACAGCTACCCAAATGAGGATTTTCCTTCATCATGTGTATGGATATTGACATATTTTATTTGGATCATACCAGTACAAGTAAAAAGTACATTAATCATAACAAAGAGGAGTTGTGCATAACAACCTCATAAAAATTAAAACCTCTTCTGTGACAGAAAGACAAAACAGGAGAATTAAATGCGGACTGTTAAATATCAGGTCTCTATCGTCTAAAGCAGTGTTAGTAAACGAATTAAATCAGATAAAGTTATTATTGTAGGCGATTTTAACATTCATGTCGACGTTGATAATGACTCCCTGGCTACCGCGTTTATCTACTCC